>NC_060184.1:49647275-49971674 GCF_021184085.1 Oncorhynchus gorbuscha
GAGGAAAACTATTTGACTCATATTGTAATTAACTATAGATCATATTTCATAGAAATGTCAAAACACTGGACAGTTACTTAAACAAAAACTATAACCTATACTTTCCTAAGGGAATTATTCAAATTATTTTTGGGGTAGGCCGTTGTGAAGAGGATATGGCGTTCACCATATTGACAGCTAACGGAAGGCTCGCAATTGTACAACATATACACCGTGTACAAAATATTAGTAACACCTGCTCTTTCCATGACATAGACTGACCAGGTGAATCCAGATGAAAGCTACGTTCCCTTGTTCATTTCACCTGTTAAATCCACTTTGATCAGTGTAGATGAAGGGGAGACTACAGGTTAAAGAAGGATTTCTAAGCCTTGAGACGGATTGTATGTCTGCCATTCAAAGGATGGGCAAGGCAAAATATTTAAGTGCCTTTGAATGGGGAATGGTAGTAGGTGTTGGCGACAAGTTTGAGTGTGTCAGGAACCGCAACGCTGCTGGGGTTTTCCACGATCAACAGTTACCCGTGTGTATCGAGAATGGTCCACCACCCAAAGGAATTCCAGCCAGTAGCAGGTCAATGGTAAAAAAAACAGGTTATTGATGAAAAAGGACAAAGGAGGCTGACACAAATTGTGCAGAGCAACAGACTATAACCCAAATAAGAATGCATAACTTGCCGTACCTTGACACAAATGGGGAAGCTGACGACCTTACAGAGTTAGTGTCATGTTTTGTCTTATATCATCTTGTCATTTTGCTTTTCCTTCTGTTCGTTTTCCCCCTGCTGGTCTTTTTAGGTTCGTTCCCCTTTTTCTCTCTCCCTTCCTCTCTCTCCTCTCTCTATCGTTCCGTTCCTGCTCCCAGCTGTTCCTATTCCCCTAATCATCATTTAGTCTTCCCACACCTGTTCCTTATCTTTTCCCCTGATTAGAGTCCCTATTTCTTCCCTTGTTTTCCGTTCCTGTCCTGTCGGATCCTTGCCTATTGTTCACCGTGCTGTGTCTATGTATTGCCCTGTCGTGTCGTGTTTCCCTCAGATGCTGCGTGGTGAGCAGGTGTCTGAGTCTGCTACGTTCAAGTGCCTTCCCGAGGCAACCTGCAGTTCTTGATCAAGTCTCCAGTCGGTTCTCGTCATTACGAGTGGAAATTGTTTTATTTGATTGTATTTTTACTTTACTGGATTAAAGACTCTGTTTTCGCCAAGTCGCTTTTGGGTCCTCATTCACCTGCATAACAGAAGGATCCGACCAAGAATGGACCCAGCGACTATGGATTCTCTCTACTCTACTCTCGAGTTCCAGGGAGCGATGCTCGGCAGACACGAGCAGGAATTGTCTGCTGCTCGGCATGCCGTTGAAACCCTGGCCGCTCAGGTCTCCGACCTCTCAGGACAGTATCAGAGTCTTCGTCTCGTGTCACCAGCTACTTCCGGTTCTTCCGAGCCTCCGGAACCTAGGGTTAATAACCCACCATGTTATTCTGGGCAGCCCACTGAGTGCCGCTCCTTTCTCACCCAGTGTGATATCGTGTTCTCTCTCCAACCCAACACATACTCAAGAGAGAGCTCGGATTGCCTACGTCATATCACTCCTTACTGGTCGGGCTCGGCAGTGGGGCACAGCTATCTGGGAGGCAAGCGCTGAGTGTACTAACAATTATCTGAACTTTAAAGAGGAGATGATAAGGGTTTTTGATCGCTCAGTTTTTGGGAAAGAAGCTTCCTGGTCCCTGTCTTCCCTATGTCAAGGTAATCGATCCATAACGGATTACTCTATAGAGTTTCGCACTCTTGCTGCCTCCAGTAACTGGAACGAGCAGGCGTTGCTCGCTCGTTTTCTGGAGGGACTCCACGCTAAGGTTAAGGATGAGATTCTCTCTCGGGAGGTTCCATCCAGCGTGGATTCTTTGATTGAACTCGCTATTCGCATTGAACGACGGGTAGATCTTCGTCACCGAGCTCATAGAAGAGAGCTCGCGTTTACTGTGTCTCCCCTCTCTCCGACACTACCGTCTTTCCCCACTGACTCAGGTGTTGAGCCCATGCAGCTGGGGGGTATTCGCATCTCGACTAAGGAGAGGGAACGGAGAATCACCAACCGCCTCTGTCTCTATTGCGGTTCCGCTGGTCATTTTGTCATTTCATGTCCAGTTAAAGGCCAGAGCTCATCAGTAAGCGGAGGGCGACTGATAAGCGCTACTAGACGGTCCTCTCCGTCAAGTACATGTACTACTTTACCGGTCCATCTACGCTGGACCGGATCGGCAGCTTCCTGCAGTGCATTAATAGACTCTGGGGCAGAGGGCTGTTTTATGGACGAAGCCTGGGCGCGGGAACATGACATTCCTCTCAGACAGTTAGGGAGCCCACGGTCATGTTTGCCTTGGATGGTAGTCCTCTCCCCAGTATATTATGTGAAACACTACCTTTAACCCTCACTGTATCTGGTAACCATAGTGAGACCATTTCTTTTTTGATTTTTGTTCACCTTTTACACCTGTTGTTTTGGGTCATCCCTGGCTAGTGTGTCATAATCCTTCTTTTGATTGGTCTAGTAATTCTATCCTTTCCTGGAACGTTTCTTGTCATGTGAAGTGTTTAATGTCTGCTATTTCTCCTGTTTGTTCTGTCCCCTCTTCTCAGGAGGAACCTGGTGATTTGACAGGAGTGCCGGAGGAATATCATGGTCTGCGCACGGTCTTTAGTCGGTCCAGAACCAACTCCCTTCCTCCTCACCGGTCGTATGATTGTTGTTCTGATCTCTTTAAGAAGCGTTTTGCATCCGCTCCTATCCTTGTTGCACCTGACGTCACTAAACAGTTTATTGTTGAGGTTGACGCGTCAGGGGTGGGCGTGGGAGCCATTCTGTCCCAGCGCTCCGATACTGACGATGGGGTCCACCCTTGTGCGTATTTTTCTCATCGCCTGTCACCGTCGGAACGTAACTATGATGTGGCTAACCGCGAACTGCTCGCCATCCGTTTAGCCCTAGGCAAGTGGCGACAGTGGTTGGAGGGGGCGACCGTTCCTTTTGTCGTTTGGACTGACCAAAGGAACCTTGAGTACATCCGTTATGCCAAACGACTGAATGCGCGTCATGCTCGTTGGCCGTTGTTTTTCGCTCGTTTCGAGTTCGTTATTTCTTATTGCCCGGGTACTAAGAACACCAAGCCTCATGCTTTATCCCGTCTCTTTAGTTCTTCTGTGGCTTCTACCGATCCCGAGGGATCCTTCCTGTTGGGCGTGTTGTCGGGTTGACTGTCTGGGAATTGAGAGACAGGTTCAAGCACTCACGCACACTGCGTCGCCGCGCGCTTGTCCTAGTAACCTTCTTTTCGTTCCTGTTTCTACTCGTCTGGCTGTTCTTCAGTGGGCTCACTCTGCCAAGTTAGCTGGCCATCCCGGCGTTCGGGGTACGCTTGCTTCTATTCGCCAACTCAGGAGCGTGACACGCGCCGTTTCGTGGCTGCGTGTTCAGACTGCGCGCAGAAGTCTGGTAATTTTTTTTCTGCTTCTGCTCCTGGTCTTGCTGGGTCTCAGTCTGTTCCCTGCCATCGCATCTCTCCTGTTCTTGTTCCTGCCCTTGCTGTGTCTCAGTCTGTCCCTAGTTCTCATTTTTTTTTTTTTTTTTAGAGTAGTACCCTAGTTTCCCTTTTTATCGTTTTTCGTTACGGTCCTGAGGAGAGGAGTTGGGTTCTTTCTCGGGACGTGCTGGACCGTTTGATCTATGATTTCCTCCGTTGCCGCCAGTGTTCCTCCTCGAGAGCGCCAGGAGGCGCTCGGTGAGTGGGGGGGTACTGTCATGTTTTGTCTTATATCATCTTGTCATTTTGCTTTTCCTTCTGTTCGTTTTCCCCCTGCTGGTCTTTTTAGGTTCGTTCCCCTTTTTCTCTCTCCCTTCCTCTCTCTCCTCTCTCTATCGTTCCGTTCCTGCTCCCAGCTGTTCCTATTCCCCTAATCATCATTTAGTCTTCCCACACCTGTTCCTTATCTTTTCCCCTGATTAGAGTCCCTATTTCTTCCCTTGTTTTCCGTTCCTGTCCTGTCGGATCCTTGCCTATTGTTCACCGTGCTGTGTCTATGTATTGCCCTGTCGTGTCGTGTTTCCCTCAGATGCTGCGTGGTGAGCAGGTGTCTGAGTCTGCTACGTTCAAGTGCCTTCCCGAGGCAACCTGCAGTTCTTGATCAAGTCTCCAGTCGGTTCTCGTCATTACGAGTGGAAATTGTTTTATTTGATTGTATTTTTACTTTACTGGATTAAAGACTCTGTTTTCGCCAAGTCGCTTTTGGGTCCTCATTCACCTGCATAACAGTTAGACTTCTTTCAGCAAAAAAACACTGGACACTGGAGAATTGGTCTGATGAAATCTGCTGTTTCACACTGATGGGAGGACTACGGTATGGAGAAAACCACATGAGTACATGCATCCATCATGTGGCGTGTCAACATTGCAGGCTGGTGGTGTTACGGTGTGTTTTCATAGCACACATTGAGCCCCTTGATAAAAGTGGAGCAATGTTTGAATGTTACAGGATATATGAACATTATTTCCAATCAGGTGAATCACCTTCATGGCATCTGCAAAGTGATTTTCTCAGCAGGGTAACACCGAATGGCACAAGGCTAGGATTGTCTATGAATGGTTTCATGAACATGACAGTGAATTCAGCTTACAGCAGTGGCCTGCCCAGTCACTAGATCTCAATCCAATTGAGAATCAGTGGGATGACATGGAACAAGCTATTTGAAGTAGAGATCCACTACCAGCCAACTTGACACAACTATGGGAAGGATTGGAGTCAACATGGGCCAGCATCCCTGTGGAACGCTTTTGACACCTTGTAGAGTCCATGTCGCGACAAATTGAGGCTGTTCTGAGGGCAACTCAATATTAGGAAGGTGTTTCTTATGTTTTGTACACTCAGTGTATGTGTTCCTTTCTTTCTGCAGTATAAGACAATGGGGGGCATCTAGGGGCCAGTTGATTCCTAACTTCAGTTCTGCGCACATAACTCACATTTGAGTTGGGGGCAAGCATTTATAATACAATTTCGGCCCAAAATCCGTAGGCCTGTTCAATGCATTGGATTTTGATGGCTTGTGTAGCCTACATGTTTTTTTATTTTTTTTATTTATTTCACCTTTATTTAACCAGGTAGGCTAGTTGAGAACAAGTTCTCATTTGCAACTGCGACCTGGCCAAGATAAAGCATAGCAGTGTGAACAGACAACACAGAGTTACACATGGAGTAAGCAATTAACAAGTCAATAATACAGTAGAAAAAAGGAGAGTCTATATACATTGTGTGCAAAAGGCATGAGGAGGTAGGCGAATAATTACAATCTTGCAGATTAACACTGGAATGATAAATGATCAGATGGTCATGTACAGGTAGAGATATTGGTGTGCAAAAGAGCAGAAAAGAAAAGAAATAAAAACAGTATGGGGATGAGATAGATAAAAATGGGTGGACTATTTACCGATAGACTATGTACAGCCTAGTAATGACAGACATATTGCCCAAAATATTTTGGAAGAAGCCTACACAGTCAAATACTAGGCCTATTCATTTTCTATGCCGTGTTATTAATCATAAATTGTTAATGAAGAAAGTCACTTGCTATGGCTTTACATCACCTGCCCTCACATGGTTGGAATCCGAAGTCAAAGTCATGCTAGAATCCGAAGTCAAATGTCTGCTGTTTGCTGATGATCTGGTGCTTCTGTCACCAACCAAGGAGGGCCTACAGCAGCACCTAGATCTTATGCACAGATTCTGTCAGACCTGGGCCCTGACAGTAAATCTCAGTAAGACCAAAATAATGGTGTTCCAAAAAAGGTCCAGTCACCAGGACCACAAATACAAATTCCATCTAGACACTGTTGCCCTAGAGCACACAAAAAACTATACATACCTTGGCCTAAACATCAGTGCCACAGGTAACTTCCACAAAGGTGTGAACGATCTGAGAGACAAGGCAAGAAGGGCATTCTATGCCATCAAAAGAAACATAAATTTCAACATACCAATTAGGATTTGGCTAAAAATACTTGAATCAGTCATAGAGCCCATTGCCCTTTATGGTTGTGAGGTCTGGGGTCCGCTCACCAACCAAGACTTCACAAAATGGGACAAACACCAAATTGAGACTCTGCACGCAGAATTCTGCAAAAATATCCTCCGTGTACAACGTAAAACACCAAATAATGCATGCAGAGCAGAATTAGGCCGATACCCACTAATTATCAAAATCCAGAAAAGAGCCATTAAATTCTACAACCACCTAAAAGGAAGTGATTCACAAACCTTCCATAACAAAGCCATCACAAACAGAGAGATGAACCTGGAGAAGAGTCCCTAAGCAAGCTGGTCCTGGGGCTCTGTTCACAAACACAAACACACCCTACAGAGCCCCAGGACAACAGCACAATTAGACCCAACCAAATCATGAGAAAACAAAAAGATAATTACTTAACACATTGGAAAGAATTAACAAAAAAACAGAGCAAACTAGAATGCTATTTGGCCCTACACAGAGAGTACACAGCGGCAGAATACCTGACCACTGTGACTGACCCAAAATTAAGGAAAGCTTTGACTATGTACAGACTCAGTGAGCATAGCCTTGCTATTGAGAAAGGCCGCCGTAGGCAGACATGGCTCTCAAGAGAAGACAGGCTATGTGCTCACTGCCCACAAAATGAGGTGGAAACTGAGCTGCACTTCCTAACCTCCTGCCCAATGTCTGACCATATTAGAGATACATATTTCCCCCAGATCACACAGATCCACAAAGAATTCGAAAACAAATCCAATTTTGAAAAACTCCCATATCTACTGGGTGAAATTCCACAGTGTGCCATCACAGCAGCAAGATTTGTGACCTGTTGCCACGAGAAAAGGGCAACCAGTGAAGAACTACTGCCAGCTAGCCTACAAAGTCAACAACTCAGCCACTGCCAGCTAGCCTACTTCAGCAGTACTGTATCATTTTAATCATTTTAGTCAATAAGATTCTTGCTACGTAAGCTTAACTTTCTGAACATTCGAGACGTGTAGTCCACTTGTCATTCCAATCTCCTTGCATTAGCGTAGCCTCTTCTGTAGCCTGTCAACTATGTGTCTGTCTATCCCTGTTCTCTCCTCTCTGCACAGACCATACAAACGCTCCACACCGCGTGGCCGCTGCCACCCTAATCTGGTGGTCCCAGCGCGCACGACCCATGTGGAGTTCCAGGTCTCCGGTAGCCTCTGGAACTGCCGATCTGCGGCCAACAAGGCAGAGTTCATCTCAGCCTATGCCTCCCTCCAGTCCCTCGACTTCTTGGCACTGACAGAAACATGGATCACCACAGATAACACTGCTACTCCTACTGCTCTCTCTTCGTCCGCCCACGTGTTCTCGCACACCCCGAGAGCTTCTGGTCAGCGGGGTGGTGGCATCGGGATCCTTATCTCTCCCAAGTAGTCATTCTCTCTTTCTCCCCTTACCCATCTGTCTATCGCCTCCTTTGAATTTCATGCTGTCACAGTTACCAGCCCTTTCAAGCTTAACATCCTTATCATTTATCGCCCTCCAGGTTCCCTCGGAGAGTTCATCAATGAGCTTGATGCCTTGATAAGCTCCTTTCCTGAGGACGGCTCACCTCTCACAGTTCTGGGCAACTTTAACCTCCCCACGTCTACCTTTGACTCATTCCTCTCTGCCTCCTTCTTTCCACTCCTCTCCTCTTTTGACCTCACCCTCTCACCTTCCCCCCCTACTCACAAGGCAGGCAATATGCTCGACCTCATCTTTACTAGATGCTGTTCTTCCACTAACCTCATTGCAACTCCCCTCCAAGTCTCCGACCACTACCTTGTATCCTTTTCCCTCTCGCTCTCATCCAACACTTCCCACACTGCCCCTACTCGGATGGTATCGCGCCGTCCCAACCTTCGCTCTCTCTCCCCCGCTACTCTCTCCTCTTCCATCCTATCATCTCTTCCCTCTGCTCAAACCTTCTCCAACCTATCTCCTGATTCTGCCTCCTCAACCCTCCTCTCCTCCCTTTCTGCATCCTTTGACTCTCTATGTCCCCTATCTTCCAGGCCGGCTCGGTCCTCCCCTCCCGCTCCATGGCTTGATGACTCATTGCGAGCTCACAGAACAGGGCTCCGGGCAGCCGAGCGGAAATGGAGGAAAACTCGCCTCCCTGCGGACCTGGCATCCTTTCACTCCCTCCTCTCTACATCTTCCTCCTCTGTCTCTGCTGCTAAAGCCACTTTCTACCACTCTAAATTCCAAGCATCTGCCTCTAACCCTAGGAAGCTCTTTGCCACCTTCTCCTCCCTCCTGAATCCTCCTCCCCCTCCCCCCTCCCTCTCTGCAGATGACTTCGTCAACCATTTTGAAAAGAAGGTCGACGACATCCGATCCTCGTTTGCTAAGTCAAACGACACCGCTGGTTCTGCTCACACTGCCCTACCCTGTGCTCTGACCTCTTTCTCCCCTCTCTCTCCAGATGAAATCTCGCGTCTTGTGACGGCCGGCCGCCCAACAACCTGCCCGCTCGACCCTATCCCCTCCTCTCTTCTCCAGACCATTTCCGGAGACCTTCTCCCTTACCTCACCTCGCTCATCAACTTATCCCTGACCGCTGGCTACGTCCCTTCTGAAAAAACCTACACTCGATCCCTCCGATGTTAACAACTACAGACCAGTATCCCTTCTTTCTTTTCTCTCCAAAACTCTTGAACGTGCCGTCCTTGGTCAGCTCTCCCGCTATCTCTCTCAGAATGACCTTCTTGATCCAAATCAGTCAGGTTTCAAGACTAGTCATTCAACTGAGACTGCTCTTCTCTGTATCACGGAGGCGCTCCGCACCGCTAAAGCTAACTCTCTCTCCTCTGCTCTCATCCTTCTAGACCTATCGGCTGCCTTCGATACTGTGAACCATCAGATCCTCCTCTCCACCCTCTCCGAGTTGGGCATCTCCGGCGCGGCCCACGCTTGGATTGCGTCCTACCTGACAGGTCGCTCCTACCAGGTGGCGTGGTGAGAATCTGTCTCCTCACCACGCGCTCTCACCACTGGTGTCCCCCAGGGCTCTGTTCTAGGCCCTCTCCTATTCTCGCTATACACCAAGTCACTTGGCTCTGTCATAACCTCACATGGTCTCTCCTATCATTGCCATGCAGACGACACACAATTAATCTTCTCCTTTCCCCCTTTTGATGACCAGGTGGTGAATCGCATCTCTGCATGTCTGGCAGACATATCAGTGTGGATGACGGATCACCACCTCAAGCTGAACTTCGGCAAGACGGAGCTGCTCTTCCTCCCGGGGAAGGACTGCCCGTTCCATGATCTCGCCATCACGGTTGACAACTCCATTGTGTCCTCCTCCCAGAGCGCTAAGAACCTTGGCGTGATCCTGGACAACACCCTGTCGTTCTCAACTAACATCAAGGCGGTGGCCCGTTCCTGTAGGTTCATGCTCTACAACATCCGCAGAGTACGACCCTGCCTCACACAGGAAGCGGCGCAGGTCCTAATCCAGGCACTTGTCATCTCCCGTCTGGATTACTGCAACTCGCTGTTGGCTGGGCTCCCTACCTGTGCCATTAAACCCCTACAACTCATCCAGAACGCTGCAGCCCGTCTAGTGTTCAACCTTCCCAAGTTCTCTCACGTCACCCCGCTCCTCCGCTCTCTCCACTGGCTTCCAGTTGAAGCTCGCATCCGCTACAAGACCATGGTGCTTGCCTACGGAGCTGTGAGGGGAACGGCACCTCAGTACCTCCAGGCTCTGATCAGGCCCTACACCCAAATAAGGGCACTGCGTTCATCCACCTCTGGCCTGCTCGCCTCCCTACCACTGAGGAAGTACAGTTCCCGCTCAGCCCAGTCAAAACTGTTCGCTGCTCTGGCTCCCCAATAGTGGAACAAACTCCCTCACGACGCCAGGACAGCGGAGTCAATCACCACCTTCCGGAGACACCTGAAACCCCACCTCTTTAAGGAATACTTAGGATAGGATAAAGTAATCCTTCTCACCCCCCTCCCCCCTTAAAATATTTAGATGCACTATTGTAAAGTGGCTGTTCCACTGGATGTCATAAGGTGAATGCACCAATTTGTAAGTCGCTCTGGATAGGAGCGTCTGCTAAATGACTTAAATGTAAATGTAAATGTAAGAACAAACACCATTGTAAATACAACCCATATTTATGCTTATTTATTTTATCTTGTGTCCTTTAACTATTTGTACATTGTGTATATATATATATATATTTATAATATAACATTTGTAATGTCTTTACTGTTTTGAAACTGTTGTATGTGTAATGTTTACTGTTAATTTTTGTTGTTTTTCACTTTATATATTCACTTTGTATGTTGTCTACCTCACTTGCTTTGGCAATGTTAACACATGTTTCCCATGCCAATAAAGCCCTTGAATTGAATTGAATTGAATTGAATTGAGTTATTTATCCAACAGAACCCAGAGAGTGTTCTTCAATGGAAGCTTCTGAAACATCAAATATGCACAGTTTGGTATCTCTCAGAGCAGTTGCCTTAGGTCGTTACTCTTCTCTATTTTTACAAATAATTTCCACTGGTCTTACACAAAGCTAGAATGACTATGTAATGCGGATGACTCTACACTCTACATGTCAGCACCCAAAGTCAGTAAGCTCACTAAAATTCTAAATAAGGAGTTACAGTCAGTATCAGAATGGGTGATTAATAATAAACGGGTCTTAAATACATCTAAAACTAAAGGTATTGTATTTGGTTCAAAACATTCTCTAAGACCTAAACCTCAACTGGAGTTGTGTATAAAGGGTGTGACCATTGAACAAGTTGAGGAAGCTAAACTCCTAGAAGTAACATTGGGTGGTCAATTATATCATGGTCAAGTCATATTGACAAAGTTGTTGTGAAGATAGGGAGGGTTATGTCTGTTATAAAAATGTGTTTGTTTTTGACACAAAAATCAACTGTACTAGTTAGTTGTTAAGGCTCTGGTCTTGTTCCATCTTGATTACGGTCTGTTGATATGGTCAAGTGCAGCCAAGAAAGACCTAGCAAAGCTGCAGCTGGCTCAAAACAGAGCAGGAAGCCTTGCCATTAACTGCACATACAGAAATAACGTCAACAACCTGCATGGCTGAGGGTTGACAAGGTTTGACGAGATATTAACTACTTCTCTGCAGTTGTCACGGGAAATATTACTGTGATGAAAATGCCAGTGCCTGCAGAAAAACATCTGCTAAATGGCGTATATTATTATAATCAAATTACATGCAGCTCATACACCTGCACATACCCCACAAGACATGCCAGCAGGGGTCTCTTCACAGTCCCCAAGTCCAAAATGAATTCACGGCAACACACAGTATTATTATACAGAGCCATGATCGCATGGAACTCCCATCACCAATTACTCAAGCAAACAGCAAAATTGCCTTTAAAAAACAGATTCAACTTTGTATAATGTTAAAGCGGGGACTGTGAAAGGACACACACACACACACACACACACACACACACACACACACACACACACACACACACACACACACACACACACACACACACACACACACACACACACACACACACACACACACACACACACACACACACACACACACTTTTTTGTTGTTGTATTGTTTGTACATCGTTGTATTTTACATTTTGAGACTGTTCTTGTCTAGCAGTGTCACACCCTGACCTGAGAGAGACTTTTTATGTCTCTTTTTTGGTTTGGTCAGGGTGTGATTTGGGTGGCATTGGGTGTTTTGTTTTCTATGTTTCTTTATTTCTATGTTTTGGCCGGGTATGGTTCTCAATCAGAGACAGATGTCTATTGTTGTCTCTGATTGGGAATCCTACTTAGGTAGCCCCTATTCCCTCCTTCAGTGTGGGTAGTTGACTTTTGTTAGTGGCACTATAGCCCTGTGAGCTTCACGGTTGTTGGCGACATTTTAAGGAAAATGTACGCTCACCAGGCTGCACTTTGGTCCACTTCTTTTGACGGCCGTGGCAAGCAGTGTCTCAGCATTTTGTTACTTGTCATGTTTTGTGTTTTTTTGTGGACCCCAGGAAAAGTAGCTGATGCTTTTGCAAAATCTAATAGGGATCCAAACAAATAAATCACCACACCATGCAGGATATTATATTCCTGCCCCCCAAAAATGTGATGTCACAAATGAAAAACGGTCTATGCATGACCCAGAGACCTGAGCCCAACTGGGAAATTTAGCTAAGAGCCTGCCTTATGCCACTACCCAAATCCGAGAGTAGACTGAATACAGTTTGGTCTGCCCTGCACAATATAAATGTTAAATGTAACATCTTGATATGTAGAGCATATAGCCTCCTGGGACCCTGCAAAAAAAGGGTCTTATGTGAATGGACTTCTTTGTGTTTGGGGTGAAAGGAAAATGCAACCAATAATGGATATTTTAACTAAATGCAATACATTTACCATAGTATTTTGGAACTCCTTTAATTACTCAAATTACATACTAGACTTTTCAAAGTGTATTCAATTATGAATAATTATAATGAGGGTAATACCATAATTTGAATATCTCTTTTGAACTCACGCGCTGCCCCCTGGATCTCTTTATGTACGTCTGCATGCACCTGTATTCACACCGGTACACAGCTATTCAACATTCAAAGGCACATTTTGACAGTGCACTAACTGTTATCAAATTAGACGAAAATTGCATCCTTAGTCCTATATGGATCAAATGAGCGCGTAAAATATTAAGCATATAATCATTATTAGGTGTCATAGGTTCCATGTAGGCCTAGATATCTATAGCTCTGGGGGTGGTTGTCTTATGGTCTAATAAGCCACTTAAAGTTAATGGAGGAAGAGGTCGAAATTAGAATTATTGCTGTTGCCCTTAACCTGTCTCCCAATCAAGCTGATTAGTTTTTGTCAATTCATCAGCTAACCGCTATTGGGACCGGCGCAGTCGTTGCAGACTTTATTTGCTCAGGGGAAATCAACAAGTCACCGGGTAGTTCCAAGTAAACGATGACCGTTTAATTGGAAACCTTGATGATATCATGACCGATTACGGAATAATAGCCAAATCTGAGATTGATGTGGCATCCTGCAATAGGAGTCCACGTGCGCCACAAAATCAGAATGCCTAAACCCAAGCCTAAAAGACAATCAAATAATGTCAATGGGGTAATATTGATATTACTTTTTATCTCGCTCAGGTCTCAGACGATGTTCACCTTTTGCATTTCGAACATGGACTAATTTGTCTTTTTTTATGATGATCTTTGAGATCCATTAATTGTTTCGAAATTCAATTTTTGCGATTTCTTAGAATTTCTGAACAGCATCTGAATCTACGATTCGATCATTTCCTTAATATCTTAACAGCGCCACACCGTCTGATCTGTGCTTTGTCGCCTCCCCTGGTTTAATTTCATTAAGGGGCCACATGAATATTTCTATTAAAGCACCAGTGAAATATGAAGCCATTTAGTATTGGCCAACACCAATCACGGAGATGTATTGCCCCTTTTCATCACGTCAACAGGAGGGAAAATGTATATGGGACCCTAAGATGGAAGCAGACCCTAAAACCCCAGTCTTTCCTGAAAGCTGTTAATTTGCGCCGTAATTACTTTCACAATTAACTAAAATACAAATCAAAGTGACAAATCGAGATAGTTTATATATTCATTACCCTCGGTAAATGTGTTCATTATAAAAAGGCAGTTTAAAGGGACGTGCACTGTCTCTTTTATTGCAATAAATACATTCCATTAAATCGGCACAAATGACCAATGCTTTGAAATGCAGCTGGGACTGCTTTGAAACACATTTGTGACTCATCATTTTATCAATTTAAAATGTTCAGGAAGCCATTCCTTGGAGAGTATTTCTCTCCTTAAAAGCCCTTGGACGATAGACTCCATTAACTAGACATCATTAGTGAGGAGATCACATTCCTGCAAGAGTTAATTGCATATGATTTTTGTAGACTGCTGGATCAGAATAGAGAACTAATTTCCCTGCAAAAGACGCAATATGTCTAAATGTCCTAAATTCAATATTGCAGGCTAATTTGTTGGGCACGTGCCATCAATTTTGTTTGGCTGCAGAGCCGTATTGATAATTTGTCTCAATGTCCTTCAGCATGAGCCATTCAATAGAATGTAACTTGTGCTATATTATGCAGATTTTTTCAATGAATGAAAATGATTCAAAACGTAAAAGTTGTAGGCCTATTTAACATTTCTGCTAATTTTATTTGGTAAATGTAATTATTGATATTAATACGTATTTATTGTTAAACGTGTCTTATTATTAGCTATTAATATTATTATTATTGGTGTTATTGTTGTTTAGGCCTATCACATAGTCATAACCAACAAGTAGTAGGCCTATATCATCAGCACCACCATCCACTATATCATCATCAACCTATAGCTCACCTGATGGAATTATACCTTAAGTTTACTTTTCTGTAATTCACGTTTGACGGTGAAACCATTTATTTTACGAACCCAACGAAAAATGTCAATTCCACGGAGTGATGGTCAACTCAGTCTCCTTTTGTGTGGTGAAATTTCCACGAAACGAGATGACAGTCGGATAGGCCGTTCCCCCATCACGTGAGACAGTGACGGACGATCTGAACTGTTGTCTATGTACTCTTCTAACGTCTGTGTTTCCAATTGACACTGGACATGATTCATTGTGCACCTGTCAACGTGTTAAGTAACCTGTTAATTATTTAGTACAATTAATAAAATTTGATCTCAGAACATGGTTATTTTAAGTTGCTAGGCCGACATGTATTTTTTGCTAAGCGAGTGCCGCAAATTATAAATGTCCTATGATATGTTATTTCATTTATGAAATTGATTTTTACACACAAGCACAGAAAAGCACAACGAATGGATGTGACAAAACAGGACCGTATTTAAATAGAACAAAGAATAAGGGTGGTTGAGATGTAAGCAAGATACATCTTCGATTGGGCACTTGCGTTAAATTTATGTTGACTGCCTTCTTCTCAAAAGCAATGGACATTGATGATGACGCAATTGATGAGTCATTTGTTAAGTTTCATCTCCCTTAATTCAACTATGATTAACACTAGGGCTATCACTGCTTATACATTTACATCAAGTGAATGAAAAATATACTAAAATGCACTTCTTGCTAAAAATGCACCCCTAACATATATTTTGATCCATTAGGGGAAATGTAGTGAGGTGACATCCCACAGACAGTAAATTATGCTGATTTAATTTCTAAAGACACTTCTAACATGTGGTCTTAAATTGATTAGATTAGATGTAGCTACAACAAGATACAGTCCAAGCCAGAGGTTTACGATATTTTGAAATGTGTATAGTCCCCATCTTGATTTATTGACTTGGTCCTGAGACAAAAACAAGCAAATATGTACATGCACAAAAGTTAAGGTCATGGTGAGTCCCCTTATCATTTGTCCATTACTGTGCCAACTCTCAACAGCTAGCCCACTGGTGACAGACGTAAATTCAACGTCTATTCCAGATTGGTGAATTCACTCTGGCTATCAACTCCGATTTCTGAGCATTCTCGTCAGAGTGTCCCAGAGCACAGCATAACTGATTATAACTGATGAATTTACGAACACGCAACACCAGTTGAATTTGACCGGTGACCATAAGGTGGCAGGTAGCCTAGTGGCTAGAGCGTTGGAATAGTAACCGAAAGGTTGTAAAATCGAATCCCCGAGCTGACAAGGTGAAAATCTGTCGTTCTGACCACTGTTCATAGGCCGTCATTGAGAAGAAGCCGACTTGTCTGGTGAACGTCAGCAAAAACATGTCATTACATTTTTTCCAGCAGCACAGTTACAGTCACCAACGCTAGAAAACAGCCTAACCAACTCTCTTATATATTTTTTAATGTAACCTTATGTAGTCAGGGTGTGTAAAATGGTCAGAGTGAGGTGTTCTTGTGTTGCTCATTTTTGTCTGGAAGTACGCACGGATCAACCCTCGTCCACAGAATCGTCCAGTCTGCGCTCTGAAAGCTCCGAGAGCGAACCGCTCTGAATTTACAAACGGACAATTTGACCACACTTTGAATTTACGAACGACCCAGAGCGCACTCTGACACAGTGGAGGCAATTTACGAACGCACCCAAGTGCATAGTGGACTCCCGAGTTGCGCAGTGGTCTAAGACACTGCACCTCAGTGCAAGAGGCGTTCGAATCCAGGCTACATCACATCACCGTGATTGGGCAGCCCAGAATCATCCGGGTTTGGCCGGGGTAGACCGTTTTTGTAAATAAGTATTTGTTCTTAACTGACTTGCCTAGTTAAATGAAAAATATAATAATTTCATTGAAATTAAGTTGATTCAACCAGCTACTATTTGTGATTTTTCGAAATGGTTGTGTTTAAGATGGAAAAATGTGTGGGGGTTTGCAGGTAAACTGACAACTCAATGTTTGAAATGTCTGTAACTCACTGTAACAATCAAAAAGGTATTTCTGACAACTATGATGTCTAACTGCACATATAAGATGTCATAAATGCTTGCCCTTCTTCGACATAATGTAGGGTGGAGAGTGACTTTAGTATCTCCAGGAGAATTATTGGATTAGTTCGTTCTATCTATTTTTAAACTGAAAAATGATTAAATCAATCAAAGACTCATACATCATTCTGAACAGAAATGGGAGATTGGGTGAATAGGAGCAGTTTCAAATCAAACTATAAATAGGACCGCCAGGGTCATATTTGGGTATATGTAGAGAGACTAAATGCAACTTTGAACAAGATTCTTCAGGTTTGACAAGCACACCGGTCTCCATTCCATTCATGGAAGTATACAGTCAGTGCAGCTGACATTGTATTGCATACCATATAACTATTTATATTTTCTAGTTGAAGTGGAACTAGGCCCATGGTCTACTATTGCATTAGAAAGAATATCACCATATGTTGATTTGAATAGCAAATCCACAAAAATCTACTGTTTCCTGTTGATCCCCAGACCAAGGCACGAATGCACTTGGATTATGCTTGAAGATGATCCAATAATTCCGAAATGTGTTTTATTGACATTGCATTCAGCGAATAGCATTTCAACATTGAAACGCGTATCCAGTCGGATTTCAGTATTCTAAAGAAGGACGTACCCGTTTATGTTGTGTTTCTGGAAAGACGGGGAGAAGGAGCCAACCATACATTTTTGTTTCATTTTAATATCGCACAAAAGTCTTATGTACTCTTTCATTTCTGTTGGTCATTCCATTAATCAAAGGTAATCAACATACGGTTACTTTATTTTTAGTCCAAACGATTTATTCTGTTAGAACAAAGATGTCAAGAGGATAGCCATGATTACTAACGTTAACGCGTTAGCGAGCTAGAAAGGCGACCTGTCCCGTAAAGTTAGCTGGCCAGCTAACGTTTGCTAACGGGCTAGCTAGCTATAATGTCAAAAGAGTCATCTACATGTACGCACAAATAAAGTAACTTGGGGGGGTTGTCTGTACATCCAATGCTATTGAATGTATGAAGTAGTGGCAGACAGATCACCAAGAGCGATGTATACACAAGCTGCTGAGTCATTAGCTAACCTAGCATGCTAGCCAGTTAGCCTATCATCCAGGGTTGTCTTTGGTGTTGTGCAATGAAAACCAAAAGAGTGACGTTTGCTAACTAAGTTGCCTAACTAACACATACATAAAACCGGAACATGGTTGACAATGTAGTTAATACGTTAGAGAGACATCTACACAGTGATTTTTCCCACAAGAGGTGCTGTGTTGTGCTAGCTATATAGCCAGTCAAAGTCACTTGTGTCTTTTGGGAATTTTTATAACGTTAGCTACTGTAGCTAGCTGGCTAACACTAACGTTACTGTGGCTAAGCATGCTAGCTACCGTTAGCCTAGCTAGTCAGTTACGCTTTCCACTGGTTGTTGCTCTTTTTGTTTTTAAATTTCCCTTCCAAAAGTATTCTAGATGCGGGAAGTGTAACGTTCGCTAACAATTGTAGCTATGTGTCTATCCAGCTTTAATATTGATGCTTTATTCTGGATGGTGTCAAGTTGTCGGTACTGTACTAAATTAGACAACAAGCAACCAAATGAATGGAATGTTTCGTTTACTTTGTTTTTCAGATTGCTGTAGTACCAATTTGTAAAGTCCTGAATTGAACCAAGACAAGGATCCTTCATCTATGGTTAGAAACATCTCTTTGATAAAATCTAACCATGAGCTTCAGTTTTGAGGGAGATTTCAAAACAAGACCCAAGGTGTCTCTTGGGGGAGCGAGTAAAAAGGTAAGACCACTGAGATTAATAATAATTTTATAACTTTTGGATTTTCTGACTACTTGTATTTCACACCCTTGGCTCAACGCTGTGTGCATCATCCTAAATTGTCCGTAAATCAGAAAATTTTGTTTTAGTACACGTTTCTTTCCCCGCCATTAAATCTAGGAAAGTATGCCTTTGTACGAGCTGGTCCACGGGGGACACGTATTACCGGGAATGCACATCAATCCTAGACGATAGTGCAAATACAGCGGCCACTATTGTCTGCCTAGGCTAACCTAGCGACTTATTCTTTTCTACTAGTCATGCCAGGCTAATATACTTTGTTTTTCAGGAGGAAAAAGCATCTCTCCTACACCGGACACAAGAGGAAAGGAGAAAAAGAGAGGTAAGTCCTTTGACATAAAATCTTCCAGCTTTGTATGTCAACCAATCATTATTTACTTTCTCTGTGTATTTATTTACTTTACTCTGTTTTTCAACTTCAATAAGGATGAAAGACGAAGATTGAAGAATGCAATTATCATTCAATCCTATATACGAGGATACCATGACCGAAAACAGCAAGTATGTCGACTAATATGAACAAGCTCACAGTCATTAGACCACACCCATTCTTCAGTGTCAATGCCATTCCCTTCCACACTCCCTTATATTGCCAGCAATCCCTTTTCCATAACCTTTTATTGCTGCTGGCAATGTTGGTAGTCTACACAATGAAGTATCTATCAAGGGATCATCGCTATAACTGTTTGTGTTTGACCTCTGACCCTGGTGTTTTCCAGTATGCCATCCAGAGGGGCAACTTTGACCGCTGCGTCTGTCAGGCACAGTCAGAAGGTGGACCGCCAATCTCCGATGCTGCCAGTCTTAGTCTCTTAACAAGGCAACTGCTATTTTTCTACAGACAGATTGAGGACTCTCAGAGATTGGTGAGGACTGATGGTTTTTGGGCAAACGTGTTGTTGAACTAATGAAAAACTTAGTTCTAAATGGTAAAATGACTCAAATGTACGTTTTGCGTGTGGGAACATGACACAACATTTCTGTCTGTGTCTCTGTAGATATGGATTTGTCAGAATCTAGTGAAATACAATGGGCAGTTTGTGAAGCTCCTGGCGGGGCCCGAAAGACAGACGTGTGTGTTTCAGATCAAGAGGGTCCTGGGCTTCTGCTGCAGGTAATGGGGCCTACATCTATTCTTCATGAATTCGCTCTGGGATGAAGTTTCACCTAGGTACAGATCTAGGATCAGCTTCCCCTCATCCAATCCTAACCTTAACTATTAGTGGAAAGAATGTTAAACTGACCCAAGATCAGGTTCTAAGGGCAACTTCACTCTACATCCATGAATGCATTTTGCGAACAAATCGATGAAGTGTGTTGCACCACCTTTAACACCCTTTTTCCACCTCTCTCCTAGACTTCTGCAAACCTGCAAGGATGACAGTTTGAATGTTGCTGTTCCCATGAGGATGCTGGAGATCTATTCCTCAGAGAGAACCTATCTCCCTGTCCTTCAAGACGTTAATTGTGTGGCATTGTTAATCGAGCAGATTTTGCACTATATGGTACAGAAAGGTAAATATCACGAGGATATCTGTGGAAGTGCAATATAACATTTTGTTTGGTTAATGCTAATTTTCAAGCCCCATTGAATTTGAATCAGCTCTCTTTTATTTTTGTCTTACTCTTTCTCTCTCAGGATACTACAGGTCGCTTTATATTCTAGTGAATCACAAGCTCCCTTCCAGTCTGGAGTACAGTGATGCTCCCTCTGGAGTGCACGCGATCCCCTTGGCAGGCACACTGCTGGAGCACACGCTGAAGCCCCTGCACTTTACCTATTCCTCCTGCACAACAGGCGCAAGGTATAACACTCCGGGGATACGTTTTTCCTAGGTACAGATCAGCCCTAACCTTAACCATTAGAGGGGAAAAATATAAACTGGCCCAAGATCGGTGTCTAGGGGCAACTTCACCCTACTATAACAGCAACGGTCACATCAGAACAGTCAAACGCGCACATACCCTAAATCTAACACACACACACACACACACACACACACACACACACACACACACACACACACACACACACACACACACACACACACACACACACACACACACACACACACACACACACACACACACACACACACACACACACACACACACACAGAGAAGGCCCTTTTTTGCTAAAGCCAGACCTCACCTCCAACATATAAAGACACCCTCACACACAAAGCTTCTCGGCATCAGCGACTGCTGAGCATGTGGGAAAGAGCACAGTGAGAAGCCAGCGGAATGCCTTTGTCTGTGGCGTATGCTGTTAAGATAGTCCAGTAAACCGGTAATGTAAACTTTGGGCATTTGTTTGTCCTTTGAGTTGACGGAGACACCGTAATTGCTTCACCAACCTGTTTACAACGAGCAATAAAACTGATCCAGACTCGGGAGTACAGAATATTGACGATTTGCTCTCAATTTGAAACATTCTGAATGACAAATGAGGGGGGCGTTCTTTTCTTTTTGAAGAAAAGCAGAGACTGGGTGTGAGAAACTTGTGTACACACTCACTCCAACAGATAATTATCTGACCGGGGCCACCAGATGTGTGAGTGACTCAGTAAAAACAGCTCTGTTTGACAAGACAATATTGGGGCACTCACAGAGCTGAAAGGAGGAGACACCTACTCTCTCGACCACTCTATTGTCCCTGTTTGGGTAATGAGTTTAAAGAATAACTTTACTCAAACTGTATTTAGGCTCTGTCCGGAAAGTGCTCCATCTTGAAAACTTGACAACTGACTTTTTGGTGATTAACAGTGTGAACAAAATACTTAGTTATCCCTTTAAAAACAATTTATTGTGGAATCTAAGCTGTTCATATGTTTATTTGTCACATATTTGTACATTTTGATTTGTGATCAGTAGCTTAATCAATATCATTATCATGTATGCAGTGAACTGGCCTCCCGAGTTGCGCGGTGGTCTAAGGCACTACATTGCTGTGCCACTATTGATTCTGGGTTCGAGTGGCAGCCGGCCGCGACCGGTAGACCCATGGGGCGGCGCACAATTGGCCCAACGTCGTCCGGGTTAGGGGGGGCTTGGCCGGCAGGGATGTCCTTGTCCCATCGCACACTATCGATTCCTGTGGCGGGCCGGGCGCAGTGCACGCTGACACGGTCGCCAGGTGTGCGGTGTTTCCTCCGACACATTGGTGTAGCTGGCTTCCGGGTTAAGTTGGCATTGTGTCAAGAAGCAGTGTGGCTTGGTTGGGTTGTGTTTTGGAATACGCACGTCTCTCCACCTTCCCCTCTCCTGAGTCCGTACCGGAGTTGCAGCGATGAGACAAGACTGTAACTACCAATTGGATACCATGAAATTGGGGAGGAAAAAGGGGTTACAAAAAAATATATAAGTATACAGTTGAAGTCGGAAGTTTGCATACACCTTAGCCAAATACATTTAAACTCAGTTTTTCACAATTCCTGACATTTAATCCTAGTAAACATTCCCCGTCTTAGGTCAGTAGTTAGGATCACTGCTTTATTTTAAGAATGTGAAATGTCAGAATAATAATAGAGAGAGTGATTTATTTCAGCTTTTATTTCTTTCATCACATTCCCAGTGGGTCAGAGGTTTACAGACACTCAATTAGTATTTGGTAGCGTTGCCTTTAAATGATTTAACTTGGGTCAAATGTTTTGGGTAGCCTTCCACAAGCTTCCCACAATAAGTTGGGTGAGTTTTGGCCCATTCCTCCTGACAGAGCTGGTGTAGGATTGTAGGCCTCCTTGCTCGCACATGCTTTTTCAGTTCTGCCCACAAAGTTTCTATAAGTTTAGGTCAGGGCTTTGTGATGGCCACTCCAATACCTTGACTTTGTTGTCCTTAAGCCATTTTGCCACAACTTTGGAAGTATGTTTGGGGTCATTGTCCATTTGGAAGACCCATTTGCGACCAAGCTTTAACTTCCTGCCTGATGTCTTGAGATTTTTGCCTCAATATATCCACATAATTTTTCCATCCTCATGATGCCCTCTATTTTGTGAAGTGCATCAGTCTCTCCTGCAGCAAAGCACCCCCACAACACGATGCTGCCACCCCCTTGCTTCACATTTTAAAACCAACTCATTTTAGAATGTGGATAATGTACGCGGCTCCACTCCAGCCGTTTTGTGTAATGACAATCAATTTCCCTCCCTCTCTCTCTGATTCCACAGGCAATTTGTGTTTGCAGCCTTCACGGAGGAGTTCATCTCGGCGCCGTTCACGGAGCAGATCTTTCACTTCTTTATTCCGGCGCTGTCCGACCCGCGCCTCCACTTCCCCTTTGAGGCCTTCCTGAGCTCCCTGCAGGCCACTGTAGTCTCCTCCGCAGCGGCGCAGAAACAGGCGCCGTGGCTCTTCTACTTTGTCCTCTCAGCCGGGGAGACGTGCCTGGGTAAGTGCTGTCAGGGATACGCTCCTGTTGCGTCTATAATGGCACCTTATTCCCATAGCGCACTACGTTACACAGAGCCCTGTCTAGGTAATAGGGTGCCATTTGGGACACAGCCTTTGTGTACAGTGTGTGGGGAATAGTATTCTCGTGTACCAGCAGATACACTGACAAGAGGATTTGGAGGGAATGACCAGAAACAAAATATATGGCGATAGGGAGTGTTTTGTAGTAATGTTGTGTGTATGTGTGCAGGTTCCCTATCAGAGGAGGGCCTCCAGCTATACCTGCGTGCTCTGCAGACCCTCCTACCTCTCCTTCCCGTGTCCGAGAGCACCAGCAGGCCGGAGGTCATCAGTGACTCTGAGGACGAGGAGGACACTGACATCCAGGCTCCGTCCACACAGGTAGCTAGGTACCACTAATGTGTCACTACAGGTAACAGAGTGAAATCCAGGGATAGTACTCTGCAGGTTTCAGGTAACACATATAGTTCAGAATGCCCTTTTACTTCACCGGCAACCCTCCAAATGAAAACGCCTAACATCTGAATACAGGTGTAACACACGAGTAGCAGACCACAGCCTTATCCGCACGGCCTTTAGGCACCTTATTATAAATACCTGGGCCCGTATTCATAAAGCGTCTCAGAGTAGGTGGGCTGATTTGGGATCTGGTCTGCCCCTGGCCAAACGATTTGCTCCATTATGATCTAAATGGCAGAACTGATCCTAGATCCTACTGAGGCTTTATGAATACAGGCCCTGCTATACTTACTGGAACATCTCACACACACCTATTCTGTGTGTTCTCGTTCGTTCCAGCACGACGGTTATCGGATATCGGTGCAGCTGATCACAGAGGAGTGCGTCCACAAGCTGGACACCAAGCAGCAGACCAACGCGCTGCTCAACCTGGTGTGGAGGGACTCTGCCAGCGAAGAGGTCTTCACCATGATGGCCTCCATTTGCCACACGCTCATGGTGCAGCACCGCATGATGGTGCCTAAAGTCAGGTCGGTGTTCTGCATCGGATCTAGTTTCATTGAATGCATCCCCAAATGGCACCACTTTCCCTATATAGTGCACTCCTTTTGACCAGAGCCCTTACAGGCCTTGGTCAAAAGTAGTGCACTACAAAGGGAATAGGGTGCCACACCTAAGGTTTCACATGTATCTACTGTGCTAGTTTAACCACTTTTGTTTGATTTGAATCCTTTCATTTAGTTGTTTCAAAAACCTTTCTTTCACTAGAATTTTAATGAATATTTAGCCTTTTAAGTCATTTTGCAGGAATCAGTTTTTGACATCATGAAAGTGGGTGTTCCGAATCAGCATTTATTTTAAAGTTGTAAGCAACTAATGTGAATAGCGATGAAGAAGCACAGCCATTATCTGTCGTCTTCGCCCTAGTGGCATTTACAACCGGTGGAGGAAGTACTAGGATGTCAGGGAAGCTCTGAAGCTGTCACTCCTTGATTAGGGTAATTAGCCCTGGTCTGGCTGATTGGGTTGATTGCATAAGGGCAGGATGTTGATGTGAGACGGGGGGGGGTCTTCCCTGGGCTTTATGGCACACACTGAGGGTCTCTGTCAACTCCTCTGGTTAATAGTTAGTAGAGCCAATGGAAGACACTACCTGTCCGTACTGTGGGTAATGAGAGAGCGAGCGTGTTATCATTACTGATGCGTTGTTCTCACCTTTTACAGGGTGGGCAACAAAGAATGTGGCTATTGTTTAGGGCTGGAGAGTTACCTGGGTCGTATTCACTAGAAACCAAACGAAAGCAAACAGGCTGGAACGGGAGGAATGTCTAGCTGAATTTGTCCGATAAGAAACCCTCATCTTCGTTGCGAAACGTTTTAAGTTGCAAACATGTTTGTGACGGTTAGGAATGGTGTGCACTAAGGAATACAATCCTGTCTCCTCTCACGCTAGACTTGATTCAGGCAACATTCAAGCTAACCTTTAGAACCCAAATGTCTCTCAAAAACGATACTAGAGAAGATGCATTGATTTGCTTACCAAATCAGTTGTTGGAAAAGTCCTAGAATCCTCCCTAAGTATTTTCTCTCATTTTTACAGCTTCCTTTCGTCCAACTGCTCCTACCATAAATTTTACCTCTTGTCCTCCATCATTATCGGATATCTGTACAAAATAATTAGCTCACTGAGGAAGATTAATTAGTGGCGAAGTGGATGGGATACCTTTACAAGAGGCTAAAGGGAGCAAATTGCATCCCGGGCCTGATTTACTGCGTTTAAAAAAAGAGCTTGTCTGCCTAGCCCGGCCCTCCCGTCTCCCACCTCATGCCCGACGGCCAGCCCAGCGCAATGCCTCGAATGAATCTGGATCTTTTTCTTTGCTTCCTTCTTCTTATTAGAGCTCTAGTATGTAGGCCCTGTATTTTCAGTAAGATCTTTTACTTCAGATTTAATCATACGATTTAAGATTAAAATAAATAAATAATTCAAACCGTTTTGGTTGCTATACTCTTAGGTATTTGTTGTAATTTCACTGATATGTTACTTAGCCTCGGCCTGAGGTGGCTCGCTGTCCCCAACTGATCTTCACTGACAACTGTAAGTGCTAGCAAGCCTCTATCTTTAATTAGTTTTTGAGCTCTTGATGTGATTGTGGAGTTGACATGAGATAATGACGCTCGGGCAATGAGAACACACACTTTCTGCCACTGGCACTAACTCGCAGGCACTTATGAATTAAGCTAGTTTAACATAAATAAAGCCAGTTATTATCAAATGACTATTTAAGGTCATTTTCAATTGAGCTGACATATGCAGCGTTTACCGTGAATGCAATCTCCTCTAAAGCAGGAACATTACAGTTCTATCTCGCTGTAGCGCAGCTCTTCAGTGGTTCAGATTGATTCGAGCCCTTCCTCTTTTATTTTGCCTAGTTTTCTCTATTTCTGCGAGCATATGTAAATTATTGCATTTATGTCTACATAAAATAATCTGTTTTGGCCATCAAGGTCATTTTTATGGACACACACACACACACACACACACACACACACACACACACACACACACACACACACACACACACACACACACACACACACACACACACACACACACACACACACACACACACACACACACACACACACACACACACACACACACACACACACACACACACACACACACACACAAACCTTTTTGATGCCTGTGATTGTATTTATTAGTGCCTTCATTTCCTGATTGAAATGGAGCTTTGGTTTCTAGCAGGCCGTATATCAGGCTGTCAGTCAGCATTTTATTGCTCTTTTGCCCATTTCAATCAAACACCCGGCCGCACACTGTAAAGGCCCAGAGCACTATGCTATACCCGGCTCCCGTCCTCTTTTGTACTGACGGATGGGGGGCCTTGGCAGAAACGATTTATCAAACATATAGAGAGTTGTCACTCATTTTACCCCCCCCCCCCCAGAAGTATCATTTACATTTTTCAGCCTTTCAAATAATCTCTGCTGCTCAATGGTGAACGAGGGTGTGCCCTAAATGACACCCTATTCCCTGTATAGTAGACGACTTTTGACCAGAGCCCTATGGGCCCTGGTCAAAAGTAGTGCACTATATAGGGAATTTGGATGCACTCTTAGAGATTGGAGGCCGACACCAACATTAGTTTATTTACGTGAGATTCCATCCACTTCCCATTCCCTCTCTCTGTTCTGTCAACCTTTTTTTTTTTACAAGATCGGCTTTAAAACCATATCTCTCTGTTTTGTTTTCTCTTTCATGAGTTACAGACACTTGTTTTGCATCGTCTCTTGTTTTGTTACTTCTTTAAAAAAAAGTATTTGTTCCACATTTTAATAGGTTTTTTTTTTTTTTTGGGTTGTATTTTGCTAGTTGTTTAGGATTAAAAACAGGTGATTAACATCAATGCATTACATCAACCTTTACCTCTCAACATGTGAATAGAAGGAGATTGCCTGCCCTTAACAGGCTTCCTTATATGTGACAATACCCTATCCCATTTGACAGAGGCCCATTTATAAGCAAGGGGCTTTTATTTTGTTTTAAGCTGAATTACTGCATTGTCGTTACCTGTTGTTAACCCTCGGTGTTAAAGAAACACACACACAATCGAGCACCTTCACACTCTGGTGCCATGGGCCGTTAGTTAGTTAGTTAGGCCGACCGGCCGGCGTGTCGGGATGAGGGCCCAGTAGGAGCGTTCCAAATGGCACCCTATTCCCTACATAGTGCACTACTTTTGACCAGGGCACTATAGGGAATAGGTTGCCATCGTGATGCAGCCAGTGGCTCACCCACCCCCTCCCTCCCTCCTTCCCCTGTTTTCATGTAATTTAGGGAGAGTGTGGAAGCGTGCTGGCGCGCCGAGGTCATTGTGAGGGCTATGCCCCCCCCATCCCTTCTCCTCTATTGTCCCCATCGTTGCCATTAAGTTAAATGGGGCTCCTGCAGGAAGCCAGAGGGCCTGTTTATGACCCAGGGCCGAGCTCCTCCTCGCCAGCAACTAGTTTACTAATGGAAGGTGCCTTGTCTAAATAAAGCTTAATGGGTCGTTTAATCTTTTTTTCGTCACGGAGAATGAAGGAGGCCAAGTAGGAAGATTCCTGGGAGATGCTGCGGTTCAACAGCTTTTACTAGTATTTTTTCCATCTTTATTTGTGTCCTCTAGTTAATTGGTCAATGTTGACGATCTCCGCCTTGGAGGGCATCGAGGCAGAGCGATTTATACATTTACAGACAGACGAGTACATTGTCAACCCTTTTGACATATGTATCTTTTTAGGCCTGTCTTTTTTTTATTTTGTCCCCTCCAGGCTTCTGTACAGTTTAGCGTTCAACGCACGTTTCCTGAGACATCTCTGGCACCTGATACAGTCCATGACTACCAAAATGATTACAGGGTGAGTTGATTGAATGTCGGTCAGGGGCTGTATGTATCAAGCGTCTCGGTTTAGGAGTGCTGATCTTGGATCAGGTCCACCCCTGTCCGTGTCATCTTATTCACTGTGATCTAAAAGGCCAAACTGATCCTAAATCTGGACTCTTGATATATGCAGCCCTGAACACAGTGACAGACTTTGATGGGCTGTCGGCGAATGTAAGCCAATTCAATGTGCCCCGTTGGCATAAATTCCCAGGTAAATATAGCAAGTCTCTCTTTTTCTCCCCCCCCCCCCCCAGGTCCATGGTTCCACTGCTGCAGGTCATCTCCCGGGGGTCTCCCATGTCTCTGGAAGACTCCAATCGCATCATTCCCCTCTTCTATCTCTTCAGTTCCCTCTTCAGTCACTCGCTCATCTCTGTGCACGACAGCGAGTTCTTTGGCTACCCCATGGAAGGTCATGGTAGGCCACTCCCTCGGTTCTATTCCCTATGCACTACTTTTGACCAGGGCCCATAGGGTGCCATTTTGGACGCAGACCGAGTCTCAAAATCACCTGCCTCTTGTTTTGAATCAGGGTGCAGCTGACATTGTATTTTACTTTGAATTTAAAGACTTCTACACATGTACACTGAGTGTTGAAATCATGAAGGACAACTTCCTAATATTGAGATGCACCCCCTTTTTGCCCTCAGGACGGCCTCAATTCGTCAGGGCCTGGACTCAACAAGGTGTCCAAAGCGTTCCACAGGGATGCTGGCCCATGTTGACGCCAATGCTTCCCACAGTTGTGTCAAGGTGGCTGGATGTCCTTTGGGTGGTGCACCATTCTTGATACACTTGGGAAACTGTTGAGCGTGAAAAACCCAGCAGCATTGCAGGCTTGGCACCTGCTACCATACCCTGTTCAAAGGAACTCAAAATCTTGTCTTGCCCATTCATCCTCTGAATGGCACACATACACAATCCATGCCTCAATTGTCTCAAGGCTGAAAAATACTTGAACCTGTCTCCTCCCTTTCATCTATTCTGATTTGAAGTGAATTTAAGAGGTGACATTGATAAGGGATCATAGACTGACCAGGTGAACGCAGGTTGAACCTATATCATGGATTTTTTTTTTTACACTCAGTATATTTTTATCCAGATGGATAGTCTCACAAATGTGTGTAATATTCAGTGAACAAACGTCCATTCCTCCTGTCTACCCGTTTCCAGGCCACAGCAATACGTCCATGATGCCGTTCACATTGTCCGAGCTGGTCACCCTGTCTCGGTTACTAAGAGACGCATGTCTGGGCATTATCAAGCTGGCCTACCCAGAGACCAAGACGGAGCACCGCGAGGAGTACATGGCCGCCTTCCGCAGCGTGGGGGTCAAGACAAACACAGAGGTGCAGCAGCGCATCCAGGCCGAGCAGAAACGTTGGGTCCAGCTCTTCAAGGTGAATGCCCACCCATCGCCCTGGCATGGTCAGGGTCATATTCGGGGTCATATTCATTAGTCTCACTGTAGCAAAACGTTTTGCAATGGGAAACACGTACAAGCTTTCTTATTGAACAAAGTCCAGGTAGTCCCTCCCTTTTTGACCCATTTGCTTCCGTTTCACTCCTAGTGAATGCGACCCAGGCAGTGGCTCCACATCTAATTGAGGGTTTTGATACGGTCCTATGTTTACAAACTAATTCAGAAAACTTGTTTCATAATCCAACATTTAGATGCCTCCCAACTGGCTTGAGTCCTTACTCTTGTAACGGATTTGGAAAATGGTTACATGCTAGTGTATTCAGTGTCCTCTTGAATGCCCTCTTTTTAAAAGTACAATGCAGCCGTTATTTCACTATCACATAATTTCTGTGTAACAATAAAGTAACTTACTTAATGGTCAAAAAGAAGCAAAAATGGCTTCTTAGCAAAGCTAAGAGCTATTTCTCAAGCAATACTTTTTTTTAGGACTGTCTGGAAGTGGTTTGAGTGGGGATGGGAAAACTGAAAAATAGCTGTTATTGGCAGAGAGGTTTGGAACTCTCTTATTGGTCTAACTAATTTACAGCATAGTGACATCACCATGGAAAGCCAAAACACCATCCCACTAAAACAGGCTGAAGTTTAAGTTGGTCTTTTCAGACTGCTCTTACACTAAAAGGACATTATCATAATTTTCACAATATTTTTCCAACTTCATAGTGAAATATATATGAACATAGGAAAACCATGTTTTTGAGATGCACTGTGCCTTTAAAATGTCTTATTTTGACTTTGGTTTCTCAAAATAGCTTTTACAAAAATGTGTCGATCAGCAACAGAACATGCATGGCTAAATTCACACCAGGAAGAGCAAAGGGGGTTGAATGAGGACATTCATTGTCTGTTTACTAAAAGGAAATGAGGCAGATAACAACATGAGGTTAATTCGCCACTCGTCAGGCGCCTCTCTCTCAACTTTACCTCTCTCTCCTTCACTCTATCCTCCTCCTCTCCCTCCTCCTTCTCTCTTTCCCTGAAACGGTAATTAAGCAACTTCGTTCTTGGCTTTGAATTTGAGAGAGGACCTCGAAGGTGAGCGTTGCTTTCTTTCAGCCGAGGTGTTGGTCGTGTACAAATGCGGCAGGAATTTCATAACAGACCGAGGAGCGTGAACACCATCAGCTAAAACGACCCATTAAAGAAGTGGGAGAGCAGGGGAAAGGCATTTTCCAAATTGAACGGGGCTGGATTTACAGTCGCTTTAACGCCGCTGACCCCCTAACACGCTAATGTTTGGTTCGAGTCATCAGCCGTCCCTCTACCATCTTTATCACCCCCATTGTCGAGCTATCTATATAATTGAAAGAAGTTAATTTAATGAAAATGATCAACTAAGCTTGTATTAATATTGCTAATGGACCTTCTCTTCTTGGCTATGTTTGGAGAGGGATGTCATGGTGGAGTTTGAGAAAGGCCTATTAAGGTGTGCACTTAACCCGATGGGCTAATTAAGGAATGCTTATTCATTCCTCGGAGTAGGGCCTAAGTCTCCGAGCCCATCGTCCGCGCCACGAACAGTGTTTTGCACTCCCCATTATTACTGAGAATACCGACTCCAGTCGTCGCTGATGACCGCCCCGAGATTGATCGAGTCCCGCATGAAAAGATTGTGCATTTAAAAAAACAACATTTCCATTCAAACTGTGTTGCCTGCTTATTGTGTTCAATTGTTTCAAGGTAATTACGTGTCTGACTACTCCTCTTAGCTAGTGCCGGTAATGACTGTGGAGTGAGATTATGGAAAGGATCAATATAGACATGACAAGTTCAGTCATTACAGTGGAGTACTTATCAACTTCTGTCTAACATTCATATCCCAACACTGCACACAGTAAGACATGGGATAGGAGGCAACAAATCCATGTTTTTCACAGGACAGTACAGGAACCTGTTTTTAGGACCGGACAGTACAAGATTGACATTTTTTGTTATAGACGTACTGGACAGGAATAAATATCCCAACAACTCTCACTTTTATTTGTGTTGTTTATTGCTATTTATTTTGCAGGTCATAACAAACTTGGTAAAGATGGTGAAGGCTCGTGACATCAGACGACCATTCTGTCCAGCAGGCCATTGGCTTGCTGAAGAGGTCAACATCCGAGCAGATAAGGTAACCGTGCTCTTGGCCATTACGTCCAATTTTTATGTCCAATTACATGGACATTCATTTTGTGAGGTCAGCATACAAAATACACTAAAACAATACATTATAATACATGCAATACAAAAATACTGGGAAGTGACCATACATAGTCCCTGTGGCATACTGTCAGGCCATGTGTCGGGTCCACGCTATGCCCATATGTAGAATGTTGTTAGTGTGGTCCTGCTGACTGGAGCCGTGCTCGTCCCCCTCCAGGTGACCCAGTTGTACGTCCCGTCAGCCAGACACGTGTGGAGGACGCGGAGGATGGGACGCATCGGGCCCCTGCAGTCCACACTGGATGGTACGATGCAATATAGTAGTCCCAAAAAGTAGTTCCTGTTATGCATTAACAATGACGGTGGGAAACCCTGTGCATCCTAGCTATCTGGTATATAACTGTGCATATCCAGCTGGTGTTCACATGGGGGGGAAGTGTGTCATGTTTTCCTATGGGAAACATGAACAGTTCCCTGTCTTAGTAATACGTGTCTTTGGCATTAACCAACCACTGATGGTCGTCACAGATTTTAGAAGTACAGTGAAACACCCTAATTGGGGTACAGGGAACACTGTGTGACCTCTGGTTAATGAAGCACTTAGGTCAGCTCCGCTGTAACCTTAGGTTTGTTGTTTTCCTTCGAGTCACTCCAAAATGCCTCAGCGAAGTGCCAGGGAGGGCAATGGGTCGAGAGAGACAGCCAGGCTCTTATGCCCTTTAATTTAGAGCTGCATCGCGGGCCTCCGGCAGAGAGAGCTGGTGTGAAAACAAACAGAAACAATGCGTGTATGATCTGCCTAATGACACTCCAGCCAGCCCCGATACCTGGATCAATTCAATTAGCCTGAGAGTCCTGATGAGCGCAGCCACATCTGGTTGTATATTCGTCTGCCCTTTCTTCATTTCCTTAAATGGACAGGCCCCTCGGGTGATGAATGGCCAACGTATTGACCACTCCGGGCCATATTTCTCCTCAAAGATGGAAACCTGATGGGCGAAATGCAGATGGGATTGACTAATTAAGCAGAAGAATTGAGCTCCAAGGGAGACAATGAAGGGGTGGAGAATGGCGGTTTAACTTTTCTTTTGTGACAGTTTTTGGTTCTAAACGGTTCCGAATGACGAGTTTAATACAAAACAAACGTCCACTTAATGGAAATGTCCGGGCATGTTGGACGGGCAGCTCACAGTTGCGTTAATTGAAAGTGTGTTAGTGAGGAACGGGGAATTGTGGCAAGATTGAGCACTCTTTAATGGGCTGCTTGTAAACAGTCAGCTGGGTGGAGAGAGGGGGCCTAGCAGGTTTGTAGTCAGGTAGGGAGTAGGGTTAGCAGGCATGCAGGATGGGGGGAAACTGGAGAAATGGAAGGATTTGGTTATCTGGGTGTGGCCCCCTCCATGAATACGCATCTGGGTTTTTATGTTCAGTGTTTGTCATTAGGGAGATGCAGGTCAAGAGTGTGGGGTTTAGATTCTGGTAGTGGGAAATGGGAAAGGGAAACCTTGGTGCGGCCTGGTCAGCATCTATCCGAACACTGTGTGGTCATGGAAACCCTACATGGGGCTTTTAGGAAGCCCTACATTGGGCTTTTATTAGATGGATGAATTAGAGCCGGATGGATGGATAGATAACTAGATGGCGAATCAGATTGATGAATGCTAGGATAGTGTGGATAGATGGGTTAATTCATGAAGTGAAGATGGATGGATAAATGAATAAATAACTAGATGGATGGGTAGAAGACAGACAGATTGACTGTTACAGAGCAGTTTAAGCTAACGTTGTACTGTGTTGTATGTAGAGTCATGCACGGGTCAGCTTTTTGGAGCCGGCCACATCAATTCCGAGCCCCACCCGATATCTGACATCAGGACAGATTTTTCTCCACAACCTGACCCACCTGCATAGAATTATTCTGAGAGCCGATTCGTGACCTGCCAGATAAAACATACATTTCTTTAGTTGCTTTTATGACTCCAGAGTATTAAACTATTAGTGTATTCCCTGCATGAATGCATTTGTCTGCATGTCTATTCAGCGTTTGGATAAAAGGAAACCATGCCACGAATTAAGAACGATAGGCCTATCTTTTTATTTTCACGATGCGATGCGGCACATTGACAACTCGGATCTCTTTGAAAAAGAGCCTTCTAACTAGCCTTCTACTCACCTAATGAAAGCCTATAGCCGACATAACAAAACAATACCATGACATTCAATATTTAGATAAATAGTTTAATTGAAAATTAAATCAACAATTCCCAGAATCTAATAGGCTATAGGCTGCAAAAATAGCCTACATTTAGTAGGCTACTCAAACTTTTACCAGCCGCACCGGTTAAAATTTTATATGGCCTGCATATGGTCAGAAACTGGTACGTACGCGCAATGCTGTCGGGGGTACATTATTTAAAAAATATATATATATATTTATATATATTTAAATATATGTATATATATTTTCAAACAGTCTTTCAACAGGTTTTTTTCTCACCTGAGTAGCTTCGATTCACTGCCAAAAATAATATTAAACCATCTAGTGTTCAGCGAAATAACAACACAATGTCAAATACAGGTAGCCTAGTCAAATAATTAACATCCAAACACATTAACCGTTACTCTCTCACGGGAATTCCACTAAGGGTCCGTATGTAGACAAAAGTATCTGCTGCTCATGTTGGTATCTGTACTGATGGTTCAAAAGCCATGACAGGGAGACATAGTGGAGTGGTAACCCGCATGCAAGCAGTTGCTCCCGACGCCACTTGGGTACACTGCAGCATCCACCGAGAGGCTCTTGCTGCCAAGGGAATGCCTGACAGCTTGAAAGACGTTTTGGACACTCCAGTGAAAATGGTTAACTTTGTTAAATCAAGGCCCCTGAACTCTTGTGTATTTTCTGCACTATGCAATGATATGGGCAGCGACCATGTAACACTTTTACAACACACAGAAGTGCTCTGGTTATCAAGGGGCAAAGTATTGACAAGTCTTTCTTACTTGAGAGACAAGCTTAAAGTTTTCTTTACTGACCATAAGTTTTCACTTGTCATCATGCAAGCGGTCAGACGTGTTTCTCACACGACTGGCCTATCTGGGTGATGTCTTTTCTCACCTGAATGATCTGAATCTAGGATTACAGGGGCTCTCCGCATCTATATTCAATATGCGGGACAAAATTGAGGCTATGATTAAGAAGTTGGAGCTCTTCTCTGTCTGCATTAACAAGGACAACACACAGGTCTTTCCATCTTTGTATGATTTTTTTGTGTGCAAATTAACTCAATTTACGGACAATGTCAAATGTGATATATGTCAGATGTGATATAGCGAAGCACCTGAGTGAGTTGGGTGCGCAATTACGCAGTTACTTTCCCAAAACGGATGACACAAACTGGATTTGTTATCCCTTTCATGTTCTGCCTCCAGTCCACCTTCCGATATCTGAACAAGAGTGCCTCATCGGAATTGCAATAAGCGGTTCTGTGAAAATTGAATTTAATCAGAAGCCACTGCCAGATTTCTGTATTGGGCTGCGCTCAGAGTATCCTATCTACTGTGTTATTGACTTGTTAATTGTTTACTCCATGTGTAACTCTGTGTTGTCTGTTCACACTGCTATGCTTTATTTTGGCCAGGTCGCAGTTTCAAATGAGAACTTGTTCTCAACTAGCCTACCTGGTTAAATAAAGGTGAAATAAAATAAAAATTAAAATCCTGCCTTGGCAGAACGCGCTGTGAAGACACTGATGCCCTTTGCAACCATGTACCTATGTGAGAGTGGCTTCTCGGCCTTCACTAGCATGAAAAATAAATACAGGCACAGACTGTGTGTGGAAATTGATTTAAGACCGATTCTCTCCAATACAATCCAACATTGCGGAGTTATTTGCATCCTTTCAAGCACACCCTTCTCATTAACCTGTGGTGAGTTATTCACAATTGATGATGAACAAATAAAGTTTTATATGTAAGATGGTTAAATAAAGAGCAAAATTACTTATTATTATAATATTATTATTTGTGCCCTGGTCCTATAAGAGCTCTTTGTCACATCCCACGAGCCGGGCTGTGACAAAAACTCACACTCATTCTTATGTTTAATAAATGTATCGTATAGTGTGTGTGGCTGACCCTGGTGCTAGAGGGGGTACACAGCTGGAGGTTGAATGTTTGAAGGGGTACGGGACTATAAATAGTTTGGGAACCTCTGGTCTAAATGAACGACAGCCTGAATAAAATATAATTTTTATCTGATAATTAACTGAATTATCTTAAACAAATACCTACTTGCACTTTTGCAGATTGTGTACCCATATACTGGGTGGTTGTCCTCCCTGTCCATAATGACTACAAAATCCTTCCAACCCGGGTATTTCACTTCTGCAGCACCTGTTTCCACGATGGTGTATTTCACCATCATAACCATCATTCACCATCATAATACACAATGGTGTATTTCACCATTTTTCTTTCCAATTCTCCTGTTAGCCATTTTTGTGTGAGCTAGGAGTCAGGGAAAATGAACTTTGCAACATATTGTTGCGTGGCAGAAGGGAACATAAGCACTGCACGTGGACAAATTAGGCATGTTTCAGCACCACACGTAATGGACAGTTCCCTGCTCCACTCACTGCATGGCTGGCTGCCTAAGCCTAGGCTATGTCTGCCTCGCCGCTCACGTAATGGAATTTGCAACACAATTCAACACAACAAGCTCCTGGCTTTTTATCTTAATTTGAAACGTTTTCGAACCGCAATATAATTGTTCTGAACTGTGAGCCTCCCAGAGGGTAGGGAGAATGTTTTCATTTCACCCGCCTGCTGATTCAATTGTTTTGTTGCGGGTCAACCGCGGGGAACCGTGGTTATCCGACCAGATGCAGGACTCTACTGTATTGTTGTTGGAGACGAGGAAAAATAAAGGATGTTCTATTTTATTCTATTCTAGTGGGGATGGAGCCTCCACAGCTGTCTGTGTCTGAGGAGAGACACTTGGCCATCCTGACTGAGCTGCCCTTCGTCGTGCCCTTTGAGGAGCGAGTCAAGGTGCTCCACATCTCAGCCCTGCATATTGCTCCATGTACTTGTTATAAAACCCGAACCCTTGAGGAATAGTCTGTACAACTGACTTAATTTTCACCTCATTTATCAATGTGTCACTATATTGGTTATTCTAGAATTCGCAGGACATTACCTCTCAGACACCAATTGAAGAGAAAACAAGCACATTGTTTTATCGTCTTTATTTACTACCTCCATTGGAAATAGTCCATGTAGTCAGTATAGATGTCCTATAAAACCTGGCTTGGCTGTAGGTAGTCATTTAAACCTGCTTGTCCCTGGTGAAGATCTTCCAGAGACTGATATACGCGGACAAGCGAGACGTCCAGGGAGACGGGCCGTTTCTGGACGGGATCAACGTCACCATCCGACGGAACTACATCTACGAGGACGCCTACGACAAGCTCTCCCCAGAAAACGGTACATGGTTAGGCTGAGGAGGGATACAGCTTGGTTAGAAGGGTAATGTCTTGGGCTACGTCCCAATAGTCTCTCTTTTCTCCCAAAGTGTGCACTTGTTCACTTCCGTTTGGATGGAAATTACTGGTATAATAAAGTAGTGAACGAGTGCACATTTTGGGACGCAGCCTCAGTTTCTAATATTTGTGGTCCATAAAATCCAGATTTTGTCGTCGAGGTTACAGATCCCATTAGAATTGAAGGCTAGCTTTCGCATCGGTCTCGGATTTCACGAAAGCATAATTGTGATCGAGATTATTTGTACGGATCGCATAAAGCGTGAAATCAGTTATTTTAAGTCCCCTCTTTTGTGTTCGAATTTAAAAGAGCACTCATTTGGCCATATGATTAAAGCGAGTAGTAGGAGACCTTGCCTTGGAGGGGCTGAAAACGATATAATTTATGTGACTTTCTATAACTATGCTGAAATGTGACCTCTTTTAATACGCTTTGATTTGAATATTCCTCAGGTCAGAGAAATCATGCCTCGATGTGGAAATGGGAGAATTAAAAACGCTAAAATAGATATTTTCCGTTTTATCCCTACATATACAGTAGATTTCTAGATTGTAAGTGTTAATAACATAACATGCATGTATATTTCCATGTAGACTGTGCTTCTACTTTGAGTAGAATACTCTGATCTTTCAAAAGAGGTGTCAGAATAAGGGAATTGAATCTAACTTTTTTGTAATTTTTGTCATTTCTGGAAGTAAAATATAACAGGCCTTTTCTATATATTATATTTCTACATTTTCTGTATTAACTTCATTTCCTCCCGTGTCCCCTGTATCCAGAGGCGGACCTGAAGAAACGTATCCGGGTGCACCTGCTCAACGCCCACGGCCTGGACGAGGCGGGCATCGATGGAGGGGGCATCTTCCGTGAATTCCTCAACGAGCTGCTCAAGTCTGGCTTCAACCCCAACCAGGGGTTCTTCAAGACCACCAACGAGGGCCTTCTCTACCCCAGCCCCACTGCCCAGATGCTGGTGGGAGACTCCTTCGCCAGACACTACTACTTCCTGGGACGGATACTGGGGAAGGTAACGTTATCAATATAAACATTTTTACGTGTTTTATTGGATCGAGGAGAGACAGTGGAAAGATAGTGTTTCACAAAGGCAGTGGGCCGGATTCGAACTCATGCCGACGCTGGGCAAACGTGTGCTGTTGGGGGGCTAGACCACCCAGGCTGCATTGGGAAAGGTAAAGCTGTCTATTTCCAGGTCTCTGTAAAAGTCAGTGTTCTTGTGTAGTCAATACAGTGTAAAGTGGAGCCTCTAGCTAGGTTCCATTAACTTGTCCAGTGATCTCTTTGATGATCTCTAGAACGTTTGAAAAGAAGGTAGATTGCCTGCCATGGGTGCGTTTCCATTGAGCTGTCTTATCTAAAAACAGCAGGACATAATGACGTTTCACCTGAAGAAAAAAATTCCCCATTATCCATTTAAGCAAATTGCCGTTCTGCCCTTGAGCAAGGCAGTTAACCCCCAACAACAACTGCTCCCCGGGCGCTGATGACGTGGACGTCGATTAAGGCAGGCCCCCCCACCTCTCCGATTCGCAGGGGTTGGGTTAAATGCGGAAGACACATTTCAGTTGAATGTACTCAGCTGTGCAACTAACTTTCCCTTTCCCATAAACTGGCGATGGCCTGTATGCCTGGCCCACCTATTGGTTTCATAAAAAAATATATATATATCTGTTTTTATTTAACTAGGGAAGTCAGTTAAGAACAAATTTTTATTTACAATGACGGCCTAGGAACAGTGGGTTAACTGCCTTGTTCAGGGGCAGAACGACAGATTTTTACCTTGTCAGCTCAGGGATTCGATCTAGCAACTTTTTGTGTACTGGCCCAACGCTCTAACCACTAGGCTACCTGCCGCCCCATGTTCTCAGGTAGCCTGCAAAAGCCAGCATGGATAGTAGTAGGGCTAACCCCATTTAGTCGACTGGTCCATCGTTTGGTCAATATGCTGATGGTCAACCAAGATATTTTTTAGTCGAGCAGTAGCAAATATATAGAAAGAAATGATGGCACATGAGAGACCTGTCTGATTCACGCCTGTGACTGGACTAATCCATTGCGGAGGCCTCGGAGATGGCATCACCAGTAGTACATTTACCATTAATTCCAATCCTTTCTACGTTTGTTAGTGCATTCAGTATATTATTGTTAGTCTTACTGTTGTAATTGTAGGAGTGAACACGTTATTTGCAGAGCGCACAACCTTAATTCCATTTAGGAGTTGTCAATTTATTCATTCTTTTGTTTGAAGCGCTCCTGTTAATCTTGAGTAAGGACACGCTCTTGATTATGCATAGAAGTAGGCCTAGGCTACCTGGCCAGCGCACAAATGTAGGCCTAGAAATGTGCCCACTTGGGGATCTGATACTATTTCTGATTGTCTTAACTCACCATCACTGTGGAGCTTCTCAAAGAAATGTTTTGTTCATCTTAAACAGTAATTTAACAAAGTCTGTTTTTACATTAATTGAGTGACAATATTTCCTCAACCTAGCCTATTGGAAAAATCTTTCCGGTGCCTCTCCCTTTCGATAACCACTCAGCATGGGGGGGGTGTCATGCTCTGGTCAGGTGGAAACGTCATAAAATAGGCCTACCTGATTACTTCTTATCCCTTGCGCAAATAGCCTACAGCTATGTGTGTCCGGAGCACACTGGCGCAGTAAACTCTTGAGGGCCCAAAATACTTCATACAATGTTGCAAGTTTGCTAGCACAAGCTTCAGGCTGACCAACTTAATATTCGATACAATGTCTCAAGTTCCTTGAAGATGTGATTTATGGGATATTTATTTTTATAAGGATATTTTCTACCTGCAGACTGCAATGTTTTTATTTGTTGGCTTTATGTAGTATATTTTTACGTATTGGCAATGGCAATAGAAGTTACATTTAGATTTGTATCATTTTCATTTAGATCGAGTTTTGATTAACCACATGACATTGATTTTGAGATATGAAGACCTTGTTGAAATGAAATTAAACTGGCACGCAGATCAGTAGAAACGGTACGATAACGTGGCACTCCAAAGAAAAGGGCTGCCGACCGCTGGTGTAGCCTATTACCAGCAACTTCAGGAGCTTAAAGGCAGAATCTGCGAAGGTCAACAGCACTGGGCAGCGGAGGGTCGGGAATAGTTATTTTTCTTCTTCTGGTTAGGCTATATCGTTTTATTTTTAATCGCAATGATTAAAGCATTAGACAAGTTCAGTAGCCTAAATATAGTTGATTCTATTCAAACATAGGGTGTGTCTATTATATATGGAAAAATAAACGTTTTAACAGAACACAACAGTAGACTTTTTGACCAATATTTTTTGGGGTCAGGGACAAAAAATATTTTCCATTTAGGCCATTCTAATAAATGTGTGTGCCGACTTGCACTCGTAGGCCTGGAGTTCTGAACCAATTTGATGGTGAAACTTCAAATTGCAATGTGAAGCAATTCAGTCATTCTTGAAAGTCAAGACAATCCTTGTCTTGCAAAAGCATTTTTATTTATTTAATTTTTTAAATAAATGGATAATGCAAGCAGTGTGCATTTAGAATTAAATGTTGAGTGGCGCTTATAGTTATGTGATAACATCACGTGCCTCGCGTACCTTCAACATTTTTCTGCAATAATAATCTGTTTGAAAAACACAATTTCCATAATTTGTCGCAATAAAGTTGAACAAAAGAAAAATCCACTCCGGCGAACTGATAAACATTTATTTGATCTTTGGAAAATTTCTCCTGCATCTGCCGTTTCCATTACAAATGCTTGCGACATTGCATTGGTGGAATAAACCTGGGTCAATGGGAACCTGCCTAATGTCACAGACAATGGAAGAATGAGATGCTAAAGTACTTGCAGCGGGAACTCACCAATTGAGAAATGAGGGAAGACTCACCCAAGGGTGTAGTTATTATCACCAGGTATCTTCAAGCGTTAACGGAAACAACAAGCACTTCTAATGTTGTAATTAGATGGTAAACCAACCAATGTGTGTAAGTAGATGGTAGGTAGGTAAACCGACCAACGTTTGATGAAGTCTAATCAGTTAATGAGATGTGAAATATAATCGGCAACACTGCGCTCCAGTACCTCAGAGAGGGAGTTCTGTGCCCCAGACACCAGCAGATCATCTGGGGTTGATCAGAGATCACTACCAATGAGGCTGCCCTAACATTGAATAACAGAGGTACAGTACAGGGACAAGGCTGATTCATCATAACATGTTATGGTTGTTCGTATTTCAACTTGACTTCAAAGGTGTTTGGTGTCCTTGATAATTATTATTTTATGTCCAAGAATGTGACCAGTTTGAATGGAATAAGCTATAGAGCTTGAACCCGAGTTTGGTTTATTTACCCTACAGCATGTGCTGTTGATGGCTTTGTTTTCCCTTCCCCCTTTTCCCCTCCCTGATGGCACAATTTATTAGAGCCTAATGTTTTTAAATGTTCTTTAATGCATGTGCTGGCTGATTGTTTATTGAGATGCTGTGAGAGAGAGTGTGAGTCGGAAGAGGGGTCACCTCATTCTCAACGGGAGAAGAATGACCTCATGACAACCGGCCTCCTCTCAATATGGCCTTCAATTAGCCGGTGATTCTTTCCTCATTGTTTGTGGAGCGATTGCATTTCGCCGGGCGCTAAATCAGTGCCAGCCTCCCGCCGTCAGGGACATAAATAAGCGGTCAAAGCATGTGGTAATAGCATTTTGATCTGAAAGTCCTCTCTCTCTCTCTCCAAGATGGTCCCGTCCACTCGTCAGAGCACCATAACTCCTCCTGGGCTTTGGCCCTAAATAGCACCCTATTCCCTTTTTATAGTGCACTACTTTTGACCAGTCATATGGGCCCTTGTCAAAGTAGTGCACTACATAGGGCTTCAGGGTGCCATTTGGGACTAGGCCTGGTCTCTCTCTGTATTCGTCCCACTCTGAAATGGCCAGTCAGCTGCTAGCAGCATGCTCTGCTCCCCCCTCCCCTCTCACTACAGCTAATGGCTCAGGCAATAAAGGTGGGGGAAATTATTTAGAATCTGGCTTTCAATTAACCCTACCTAAAGTTCTCTCTTTCTCCATAAATATGGGCTTGTGAGTGCTCGTTTGAGTGGTATATTGATGTTTGTTTAGTGCTGTTATTGGCGATGAACCGGGAGGAAAGATGGAACTGTTATAGATTAGGATTGCATCACTGCTGCGCTGAGGTGCGTGGTACACACGCCAGGGCCTATGGGACACAGGAGATTAATATAGTTAATGAATGGCCTCCCGGCCCGCCATTGTTGTGGAGGTAATGTATTGTCGTCAGGAGTGGGCCTGTTTGGGGTACTCACTGAAATGGGATTGGACATCACAATATGGGCTATCGCTCTTCCTAACTTGTCCTCCCAACTGACATGTATAAAGGTTGACTCCACAAACAGAAACCACATAACATTACAGACCACATGAGTATATAATGAGAATGAAAGCATATTGAATTCGCATAGCCTTCAGTATTGTATCTCTCTAGCATCTGGATTCTAAGGCAAGGTTGCTGGTCTCTCACTGTTCTCTCTGGCATCTAAAAGCAACCGTGCAATGTCCACTAAAAAAGGGCAAATCACCTCAAGTTAACGTCAAACCAAATTATTGAGTTGATTTGGTCATGAAAAAAAATATATTAATGTTGCTAAAGTTTGACTGTGTTTGGTTTACAGTTCCCCGTGGCCCATAGACTGATTTCAGAGTGAGGAACCATCCAAGTTGTAAAATACTGAACTTTTTAAGATGCTGTGCCGCCTGGTTGCTGTTTTCCGAGCCCTTCTTCTTCCAGACTCTTTTGTTGGGCTATTAAAGAGAGAGGTCTCCAGTTGCCAGTCTCACAGCTCCACATCACTGTCCAGCCAGGCTCCCAGTAACCTTCAGTAGGACGTGTGGATCAGACTGCCCCCCTCCTCTCAAATCAAATCAAATTTTATTTGTCACATACACATGGTTAGCAGATGTTAATGCGAGTGTAGTGAAATGCTTGTGCTTCTAGTTCCGACAATGCAGTAATAACCAACGAGTAATCTAACCTAACAATTCCACAACTACTACCTTATACACACAGGTGTAAAGGGATAAAGAATATGTACATAAAGATATATGAATGAGTGATGGTACAGAACGGCATAGGCAAGATGCAGTAGATGGTATCGAGTACAGTATATACATATGAGATGAGTAATTTAGGGTATGTAAACACTATATTAAGTGGCATTGTTTAAAGTGGCTGGAGTTGAGTCAGTATGTTGGCAGCAGCTACTCAATGTTAGTGGTGGCTGTTTAACAGTCTGATGGCGTTGAGATAGAAACTGTTTTTCAGTCTCTATGTCCCTGCTTTGATGCACCTGTACTGACCTCGCCTTCTGGATGATAGCGGGGTGAACAGGCAGTGGCTCGAGTGGTTGTTGAGCAGATGCCGTACCAGGCGGTGATACAGCCCGACAGGATACTCTCAATTGTGCATCTGTAGAAGTTTGTGAGTGCTTTTGGTGACAAGCCAAATTTCTTCAGCCTTCTTCAGCCAGGTTGAAGAGGCACTGCTGCGCCTCCTTCACAACGCTGTCTGTGTGGGTGGACCAATTCAGTTTGTCCGTGATGTGTACGCGGAGGAACTTAACATACTACCCTCTCCACTACTGTCCCGTCGATGTGGATAGGGGGGTGCTCCCTCTGCTGTTTCCTGAAGTCCACAATCATCTCCTTTGTTTTGTTGAGTGTGAGGTTATTTTCCTGACACCACACTCCGAGGGCCCTCACCTCCTCCCTGTAGACCGTCTCGTCGTTGTTGGTAATCAAGCCTACCACTGTAGTGTTGTCCGCGAACTTGATGATTGAGTTGGAGGCGTGCATGGCCACACAGTCGTGGGTGAACAGGGAGTAGAGGAGAGGGCTCAGAACGCATCCTTGTGGGGCCTCAGTGTTGAGGATCAGCAGGGTGGAGATGTTACCTACCCTCACCACCTGGGGGCGGCCCGTCAGCAAGTCCAGTACCCAGTTGTACAGGGCAGGGTCGAGACCCAGGGCCTCGAGCTTGATGACGGGTTTGGAGGGTACTATGGTGTTAAATGCTAAGCTGTAGTCGATGAACAGCATTCTCACATAGGTATTCCTCTTGTCCAGATGGGTTAGGGCAGTGTGGTTGAGATTGCGTCATCTGTGGACCTATTGGGGCGTTAAGCAAATTGGAATGGGTCTTGGGTGTCAGGTAGTGTGGAGGTGATATGGTCCTTGACTAGTCTCTCAAAGCACTTCATGATGACGGAAGTGAGTGCTACGGGGCGGCAGTCGTTTAGCTCAGTTACCTTAGCTTTCTTGGGAACAGGGACAATGGTGGCCCTCTTGAAGCATGTGGGAACAGCAGACTGGGATAAGGATTGATTGAATATGTCCGTAAACACACCAGCCAGCTGGTCTGCGCATGCTCTGAGGACGCGGCTGGGGATGCCGTCTGGGCCTGCAGCCCTGCGAGGGTTAACACGTTTAAATGTTTTACTCGCGTCGGCTGCAGTGAAGGAGAGTCCGCAGGTTTTGGTAGCGGGCCGTGTCAGTAGCACTGTATTGTCCTCAAAGCACTGTATTGTCCTCAAGACATCCTGGTCCGCGACGGGGCTGGTTTTCTTTTTGTAATCCGTGATTGACTGTAGACCCTGCCACATACCTCTTTTGTCTCCATTACTCACCCCATCCATCCACCTGGAACACCCACCCTGCCCCCTCATGATAGTGCACTGCACCCAAAAGCCCTGTATTGTTAGCCCTGACTTGCCCTCCAAACTCTCTCAGGGTGGCTGAAGTTTTGTGTGTTTGTTTGCACCCCTCCCTCACCCTCCTCTGTGCTCCCTAGTGCCTTTCCTCATTGATCTACCCGGTCGGACTAAAAGTTCCCCTTCAGAGGTGTCCAGGTTGCACCCCTGATTGATAGTGATGCGTTTGAAAGGCATTATATTTTGATTGATTCTTAATGTTGTAAATTAAGGGATTTATTTGGCAGCTAACAGAAGGCAACCTGCAATGTTGTCGGGCGTTTATTCTCCCTGATGGCGCCGCGATCTGTTTTAATTGCGTTGCCACTGCACTCACTTATATTAAAAGGGGACGACGGTCCATAATTAATCAGTTTTATCCAGAGTCATTTTGGCACAATTTCTGGCAATAAACACCCATAAATAAAGCGACCGAAAAAAGAAAATATATACCACAGATTTTTACTCTTCCCCCATACAGGTCTACTTATTGCCACCTCTTCCCGGCACCGCGTTGTTATTGATAGGTTTCAAGGGAGCCCGCGGCGCATATGGTCAGGGAATTCGTAGAGGCTCCCCGAGAAATGCTGAGTGGATTCATTTGCATAAAAAATAGACTGTTGTTTGAAGTTGCCCAATTAACCTGTGTTTAGAAAATAGCCAGGGATTTATGCCTGCCTGTGTGTTTTAAGATGCATGCATTATGGAAATGGTGTAGATTTATAATCCATTTAGCTGATGTGGTCAGGATTTTTTTTTTTTTTGTGCAATCATTTATAAGGACCTGTATATTTAATGCTTGGAACGGGCTCTTTCTTTAGGACAATTCCAGTACATTAGCTCCCTGTTTTATGAGTCACCTGCTTGGCCATGGTTCTTAATGGCAGCCCAGGTCAAGGATAGAATTGACATTGATAAAGTTTGAGGCGGGCAGATTTGAAAGCCTGTATGTTTTAGGCAGATTATGTTCTTGTGTTGCGCTCTTGCGCCGATGCGAACTGATTTACTACGTTAAACGCTGTCACATCTGGTGTTCCCGTCACTCTTTTAACAATGCGTGGCGTAATGGTTTTTAATTGAAAACTGCAAAGATGGCTCATCTTTATCCATTGTTGTTATTGATTCTTCTCTTCACTGTTCTGCCACTGGTTATGTTAGTCTGATTTGTATGACTTTATCATGGCCTTATTTTTATCATAAGAAATAATATATGCCATTTAGCAGATGCTTTTATCCAAAGCGACTTACATACATCTGCACATATATTTTCGTATGGGTGGCCACAGCTGGAATTGAACCCATGATCCTGGTGTTGGAAGCACCATGCTCTACCGACTGAGCCACACAGGATCACATCATGTTATCGTGACCTTTTGACCAGAGTTAATCTATGACCTTGACCTTTGTTTCCTGTCTCCCTATAGGCCCTGTATGAGAACATGCTGGTGGAGCTGCCATTTGCCAGTTTCTTCCTGTCCAAGCTGCTGGGAACCAGTGCAGACGTGGACATCCACCACCTGGCTTCGCTGGACCCCGAGATGTACCGCAACCTGCTCTTCCTCAAGAGCTACGAGGACGACGTGGAGGACCTGGGACTCAACTTCACCATCGTCAACAACGACCTGGGAGAGGCACAGGTGTGTGTGTGTGCGCGGGTGTGTGTTTTGGGTGGGTGTGTGGGTATCCGTGTGTGTTTTGTGGGTGGGGTTAAATAATTCACACACTACCACTCTCAGTATTATTCTCTCTATCATCTTTGATTGCCAGTGCCTCTTCCTCATTCGTGCCTGTTTCTGTGGCCTTGTCATTCTGTCCTTCAGTCCCTTTGTCCTGTTCTCTCCTTCTTGCCGGTCTCTAGCTGCCACGCTCCCCGCTCCCTCACTCCCTCTATACGCTCTCCCTGTGAGGTGTTAATAATTAATTTCCCTCCCATTGTCTGTATTTGGCGCTGAGAGAGATAAAGCACGTCGCCTGCTCTCGCCCTGACTGCTACCGTGCAGCGGGGAATAGAAGGCTCTATGTTGACCGTTCCACCAAACGGGCCTTCGAGCAATTATCTCGAACACGCCTGAGACACTTTTGCCACTTTAGCACGTCCGAGCCTGGCTGATTTGACAGAGCGGGCCTATTCAGTGCCCTCTGGTCCCCCTCACCAGTCTCCCCGGGCTGGGTTAAGCACTCTACCCACTCCGCCTGTTTGCTCAGGGCCTTAGCTTTTCTTATTAGCTCCTCTTTAAACAGGCTTGAACAGTGTCGTTAGAATGTAGCCCGTGTTTGCAAATAGGGCATAGCAAATACAATACCGAAAACAATTTGCGGGAGATTAGGCACACACTCAGAGGCAGACTGGCCTATACATGCCCTCAGGAGATAGTCAAAGCAAGCAAACAAGATAGACGGCCATTCGCATGCAGTAAGGTGTGGTGGAGTCAATATGACCTGGAATCGCGTAACGTTACGGATTCAGAATGACCTGTTTGTTGAAAACATTGTAGATTCGATCAGTTTCTGTATTACCTTTTGACTGAAATGTTGTTAAATTAAAGGTAATATATAGAGGTCGACCTATTAACCGGAATGGCCAATTAATTAGGGCCGATTTCAAGTTTTCATAACAATCGGAAATCGGTATTTTTGGACCGATTTGGCAGATTCTTTTTTACATTTATTTTGTATTTTTACACCTTTTATTTAATCTTTATTTAACTAGGCAAGTCAGTTAAGAACACATTCTTATTTTCAATGACGGCCTAGGAACGGTGGGTTAACTGCCTCGTTCAGGGGCAGTACGACAGATGTTCACCTTGTCAGCTCGGGGGATTCAATCTTGCAACCTTACAGTTAACTAGTCCAACGCTCTAACCACCTGCCTCTCATTGCACTCCACGAAGAGCCTGCCTGTTACGCGAATGCAGTAAGAAGCCAAGGTAAGTTGCTAGCTAACATTAAACTTATCTTATAAAAAAACAATCAATCATAATCACTAGTTAACTACACATGGTTGATGATATTACTAGTTTATCTAGCGTGTCCTGCGTTGCATATAATCGATGCGGTGTGTATCGTTGCTCCAATGTGTACCTAATCCTAAACATCAATGCCTTTCTTAAAATCAATACACAGAAGTATATATTTTTAAACCTGCATATTTAGCTAAAAGAAATCCAGGTTAGCAGGCAATATTAACCAGGTGAAATTGTGTTACTTCTCTTGCGTTCATAGAACGCAGAGTCAGTGTATATGCAACAGTTTGGGCCGCCTAATTTGCCAGAATGTTACGTAATTATAACATAACATTGAAGGTTGTGCAATGTAACAGGAATATTTAGATTTATGGATGCCACCCGTTAGATAAAATACGGAACGGTTCCGTATTTCACTGAAAGAATAAACGTCTCGTTTTCGAGATGATAGTTTACGGTTTCGACCATATTAATGACCAAAGGCTCGTATTTCTGTGTGTTATTATGTTATAACTAAGTCTATGATTTGATAGAGCAGTCTGACTGAGCGGTGGTAGGCAGCAGCAGGCTCGTAAGCATTCATTCAAACAGCACTTTCGTGCGTTTTGCCAGCAGCTCTTCGTTGTGTGTCAAGCATTGCGCTGTTTATGACTTCAAGCCTATCAACTCCCGAGATTAGGCTGGTGTAACCAATGTGAAATGGCTAGCTAGTTAGCAGGGTGTGTGCTAATAGCGTTTCAAACGTCACTCGCTCTGAGACTTGAAGTGGTTGTTCCCCTTGCTCTGCATGGGTAACGCTGCTTTGAGGGTGGCTGTTGTCGTTGTGTTTCTGGTTCGAGCCCAGGTAGGAGCGAGGAGAGGGACGGAAGCTATACTCTTACACTGGCAATACTAAACTGCCTATATGAACATCCAATAGTCAAAGGTTAATGAAATAAAAATCGTATAAGGAGAAATAGTCCTATAATTCCTATAATAACTACAACCTAAAACTTCTTACCTGGGAATATTGAAGACTCAAGGAACCACCAGCTTTCATATGTTCTCATGTTCTGAGTAAGGAACTTAAACGTTAGCTTTCTTACATGGCACACATTGCACTTTTACTTTCTTCTCCAACACTTTGCTTTTGCATTATTTAAACCAAATTGATCATGTTTCATTATTTATTTGAGGCTAAATTGATTTTGATGTATTATATTAAGTTAAAATAAGTGTTCATTCAGTATTGTTGTAATCGTCATTATAACAAATAACATTTTTTAAAAAATTGTCAGATTAATCGGTATCAGCTTTTTTTTGGGTCCTCCAATAATCGGTATTGGTATCGCCGTTGAAAAATCATAATCGGTCGACCTCTAGCAATATAGATACCTTCTACAGAAGGAGTTTATTACTGGGAAGTATCTTACAACCGTGTACAATAAGAGCAAGCTGCCTATAGCTGACTAAAGTACCCTTTTGTGGTACTTAATTTTCTCTTTAACCCACTTTGTAGAGCAAACATTTTGCGGGGGGGACATGCCCCCGCACCCCCTTAGCTGTCAAGTATTCACATTATTGAAAATGGTTACGATTTTTGGAACACAATGATTTTAAAAATATCATAAGCTCCTAAATGATCTGGATTATTTCACTGATTATTTTGTCCTAACTCCTCCAAAACCATTCAATCGATTTACAAACTACTCCAGGAAGGGGGGAGATCAGGATTTGTGACCCAAAAGCTCAACAAACTATAGCTGATGAAACAGGTTGGTGGAAGAATCTTGTGCCAAACTTCTGATGGTCCAGAGGCTGTTCATGGACCATACCAAAGCCAGGAACAGAGAACTGGTCCTTATTCCTAGTGCACTGTCCCATCTTAGGCCTGCGAAACCGACACCTGGGTCCCTTAGCCTGATCAGCGATTTCTCCCCTTGCTTCACTGGTACCCTCAAACAAGCTGTTTGGGCCTAAACACTCTAAAGTGCTAGTCTTGTGTTCAGCATTCTTGAGAGTATGCCTCCATTGACACAATAATATTACATGCTCCACTACCAAATTTCTACTTTGCATTTTGCGTAACACTTGATTGACACTTTACCTGTGAACACAAGCCCTGACTGTTTTCAAATTGAGAAAGGAATACCCTCAGTAAAATGTGTTCAGGGTGACATGTTCCCTCTCTCTCCTGGTTGCTTTCTACGTGGCTGTGTGATAAATGCCTGTATGTCTGACGGGTTCTTTCTTCCAGGTGGTTGAGCTGAAGCCGGGAGGGAAGGACATCCCTGTGTCCACGGCCAACAGGATAGCATACATCCATTTAGTGGCTGATTACCGACTCAACAAACAGATCAGGCCCCACTGCCTGGCCTTCAGACAGGGCCTGGCCAACGTGGTAAACCTTGAGTGGCTGCGCATGTTTGACCAGCAGGAGATCCAGGTAACTTGGATTTTCACTCAGTTGGCAAAATTACCAGGATTACTGGAAATTCTCAGAATTTTGGGAAAATTGCCTGAATTTTGCAACTCTATTCACATTACTTGCACACATAAAGATACATTTCTAATTATTCATCAATCTTTACTATCCCACTACAGGTTTTGATATCTGGAGCTCATGTGCCCATTTGCCTTGACGACCTGAAGACGTTTACAAACTACTCAGGTATGATCGCATTATGGATGGTTTATAAAACTTTATTGTAAGAAACCAAACTACTTAGGCTCAGTCATAATGGTGAAAATGTTATCGAAGTGATACTCAGTTACTAGTAGTAGGAGTAACTGCTTTTGTCATTTTAATGTGTTGACCACCCCTCACCACTGTCAAACGCTCCCTAAAAACACTTCAGCGAGCAGGCCTTTCTAATCGACCTGGCCCGAGGATCCTGGAAGGATATTGACCTCTTTCCGTAGTAGAGGATGCCTGGTTATTCTTTAAAAGTGCTTTCCTCACCATGCTTAAATAAGCATGCCCCATTCAAAAAATGTAGAACCATGAACAGATATAGCCCTTAGTTCACCCAGACCTGACTGCCCTTGACCAGCACAAAAACATCCTGTGGTGTACTGCATTAGCATCAAAAAGCCCCCCGCGATATGCTACTTTTCAGGGAAGTTAGGAACCAAAATACACAGGCAGTTAGGAAAGCCAAAGCTATCTATTTCAAACAGAAATTTGCATCCGGTAGCACAAACTCTAAAAGGTTTTGGGACACTGAAAAGTCCATGGACAATAAGAGCACCTCCTCCCAGCTGCTCACTGCATTGAGGCTAGGAAACACTGTCACCACCGATAAATCCACGATGATTGAGAATTTCACTAAGCATTTCTCTACGGCTGGCCATGCTTTCCACCTGGCTACCCCTACCCCAGCCAACAGTCTTGCACCCCCCACAGCAACTTGCCCAGCCCTTCCCCATTTCTCATTCACCCAAATCCAAACAGCTTATGTTCTGAAAGAGCGGCAAAATCTGTACCCCTACAAATCAGCCGGGATAGACAATCTACACCCTCTTTCTAAAAGTATGCGCTGAAATTGTTGCAACCCCTATTACTAGCCTGTTCAACCTCTTTCATATCGTTTGAGATCCCCAAAGATTGGAAAGCTGCTGCGGTCATCCCCCTCTTCAAAGGGGGAGACACTCTAGACCCAAACTGCTACAGACCTATATCTATCCTACCCTGCCTTTTTTAAGGGCTTTGAAAACCAACTGAACAAACAGATCACCGACCATTTCGAATCACACCGTACCTTCTCCGCTATGCAATCTGGTTTCCAAGCTGGTCATGGGTGCACCTCAGCCACACTCAAGGTACTAAACAATATCATAACCGCCATCGATTAGAGACAATACTGTGCAGCTGTATACATCGACCTGGCCAAGGCATTCGACTCTGTCAATCACCACATTCTTATCGGCAGACTCAACAGCCTTGGTTTCTCAAATGACTGCCTCACCTGGTTCAATAACTACGTCTCAGATAGTTCATTGTGTCGAGTCGGGTGCCTGTTGCCCGGACCTCTGGCAGTCTCTATGGGGGTGCCACAGGGTTCAATTCTCGGGCTGACTCTCTTCCCTGTATACATCAATGATGTCGCTCTTACTGCTGTTGATTCTCTGATCCACCTCTACGCAGACGACACCATTCTGTATACTTCTGGCCCTCCTTTGGACACGGTGTTAACTAACCTCCAGACAAGTTTCAATGCCATACAACTCTCCTTCCGTGGCCTCCAACTGCTCGCAACAAAGCCTTTCGCAAACAAAGCCTCCTTCACTCATGCTGCCAAACATACCCTAGTAAAACTGACTATCCTGCCGATCCTTGACTTTGGCGATGTCATTTACAAAATAGCCTCCCAACACTCTACTCTGCAAATTGGATGCAGTCTATCACAGTACCATCCATTTTGTTACCAAAGCACCATATACACCACTGCGACTTGTATGCTCTCGTTGGCTGGCCCTTGCTTCATATTTGTCGTCAAACCCACTGGCTCCAGGTCATCTATAAGTCTTTGCTAGGTAAAGTCCCACCTTATCTCAGCTCACTGGTAACCATAGCAGCAACCACCCGTAGCACGCACTCCAGAAGGTATATTTCACTGGTCACCACCAAAGCCAATTCCTCCTTTGGTCGCCTTTCCTTCCAGTTCTTTGCTGCCAATGACTGGAACGAACTGCAATAATCACTGAAGCTGGAGACTCATATCTCCCTCACTAACTTTAAGCACCAGCTGTCAGAGCAGCTCACAGATCACTGCACCTGTACATAACCCATCTGTAAATAGCCTATCCAACTACCTTATCCCCTTACTGTTATTTATTTTTCTCCTTTGCACCCTAGTATCTCTACTTGGACATTGATCTTCTGCACATCTATCACTCCAGTATTTTTAATTGCTATATTGTAATTATTTCGCCACTATGGCCTATTTATTGCCTTACCTCCCTTATCCTACCTCATTTGCACACACTGTATATAGACTTTATATTGTATTATTGACTGTGTTTGTTTATTCCATGTGTAACTCTGTGTTGTTGTTTGTGTCTCACTGCTTTGCTTTATCTTGGCCAAGTCGCAGTTGTAAATGAGAACTTGTTCTCAACAAGCCTACCTGATTAAATAAAGGTGAAATTTTAAAAAGGAGGATTTCCATAGAGCTAACTGTCAAGCTTTCCTGTCAAGTTCATGGGCCAGGTGGCCTAGTCGTGGGATATGGTTGCTCTCAAAAGAATGTGTGGTTCAATGGCATGTGTGGTGGTCGAGATGCTATGACTGCATGACAACTACTTCTGTCTGCCAGTGGATTCATTTATAGGTGTTTTTTTAATATTGTCCTTTCTCTGTCCCTCTTCTCCAGGTGGTTACACTGCCACCCACCCTGTCATTACCATCTTCTGGGAGGTGGTAGAGAGCTTCACCGATGAAGAGAAACGCAAGCTGCTCAAGTTTGTCACCAGTTGCTCGCGGCCTCCTCTCCTTGGCTTCAAGGTGAGGGTTGACCAAAAGTTAACTATGTTAGTTTGTTCCTGCGCCCGTTTTATTTTCTCCCCTCCCTCTGGTGTTGTTGATTGTAGCCGGTGCTATCATGGGTTTAACCAAACACTGAGTACCAAATGGCACCCTATTCCCTATCTAATGCACACATTGACCAAAAGCAGTGCACTATTTAGGGAGCCATTTGGGATGCAACCCCAGAGAAAGGCCAGCACTATGGAGTGTTCGCTGTTCTAATGGGCATGTAATGAAAATACCTGTCCTGATGACACTCTCCGATGAACATTTTCAAATTGGGCATAGTGATAAGACTCCTAAGGCTCCCTGGTTCATGCTTATCTTATCCTGCACTGTGGTTTACAGCCCATCTCTGGATTATTAGCACTGTTGGCTCGTTAGTAGTAGTGAAGTTAGTTTCACATTATCGATAATGATTTCCTCTTTCTTTAGTTGGGCACAGGGTAGAACCCCAGAATGAATATACTAGTTTTTAATAGCCGACCCCAAAAACTAGCACCAAAACATTGCTGTAACATCATTGAAAACGGTTTGTTTCCAAAAGGACTTCAGCCAAGAGCAGAATCCTGTGCTGAAATGGTGGAATTGCTTTTATCGGAATTACCATTATCGTGTCATCAGCTGCTGATTCCTCCAATCGAGAGCCGTTTCACTTTCCTAATGACTTGATTTATAGGGACACTAAAACGGTTGGAAATGGAAAAGAGAGCAATGCTGAAATCCATTAGGATTTTTATATACACACCTTACTTAGGATAACCAGCTGTAATTGTCATATGATTGGTTTTATTACTGTTTGTTGCTGTCTTTAGTTAAGAATACTTAAGAACTCGCACAGTGGGGAGAGAGAAGAGGGTACGGGTGGGAACACTCCTCAAAATCTCCCTTGGTGGCTTAGGAACGAGGGCTGGAGAGCTCCCCCCTGTTTAATGAATTTGACATTGGGGAGTGTGTGGATGGGATGTCCTTGCCCTTCCCGGTTTCTTCCCCACTCCCGGTCTCCTCCTGATCTCCTCTCTAGGCCCGGAGAGGGGACGATGATGGTGATTGGTAGGGTGGGGGGCAGCCCCTGACCCTAACCCTGGGCCCGTGCCAGCCCAGCCTTAATTAGCTGCCGTAAACGTCCCAAAGATTCATTAGTGGAGAAATAGCTCTTTCATGAGAAGCCATTTAAAAAGATGATGGATAGCCTCTTTTTCCAGAATGATCGCTTCCATAATGACACTTTCTCAATAAGCAACGATAGTTTAATACGATAATTGTCCGAAAAATGGCGTCGTTACCGCCGAGCCCCCCAGGAACCATTTAACCAGGCTGGTACAGGCGCTGAACCCCACGCCACGCTCCTAATCTTTAAATAGCTATAGAGCGGCTGGACGTTAGAAACAGAAAGGATGATTCCTGTGGATTCTAATGGAAACTGTCAATGTGTGCGCTCCAAATGGCACCTATTCCCTATATAGTCCACTACTTTTCACCAGGGACCATAGGAAAACCCATAGGACTCTGGTCAAAAGTAGTGTACTATATAGGGAATAGGGTGCCATTTGGGATGCGGCCAGTGTCTTGGCCTGGATGATGTGAGTGGAGATGGCCTGGCCTCATCACCAGAAAGTGTAATTTTATAAAGAGCCAGACTGAAAACATGAAATTACCATTTGCTACACTTGCTCAGCATCCAAGTGTCACACTTGGTCTCCTTCAAACATAAGACTATTTTAATTGTATGTCCACGCTTTTTTCACAGCTTATCACATTTATATCCTGATGTCGCTTGTAATTAATTATTTTGGCCAGAAAAAAACTGTTGTATCACTAGTGTTATGCCAAATGCGTGGTACATCAGTTGTATGAATTTAAATGTATACAGGGCCTCCGTTGCCCTATGAACCTCTAGTTTGACACAGTTCTCCCTCCCCATCTCACCCATATATCCAGGAACTGTACCCAGCTTTCTGCATCCATAACGGGGGGAATGACCTAGAGCGCCTGCCCACAGCTTCCACCTGCATGAACCTGCTTAAGCTGCCCGAGTTCTGCGACCAGCACCTGATGAGGAACAAGCTTCTGTACGCCATTGAGTCCTCCGCAGGCTTCGAGCTCAGCTGAGGGGGGACGTCTGTGTCTTACTCCCTGCAACCACTGATTCAATTGACATGGACAGGCCAGAGAAGACTTCCTATTGAGAGCTGAACTGATATCTCTCTTTGACTGTGTGTAGAACAGAAACAGGGGTGAAGGGATTGTCACCCAACAGTGGGACGAGGGAAGAATGGAGGGGGGGTGAGCGCAGAATGTTTTGGTTTTAAAGTAACTTACATGTGTATTCAAAATCCCCAAAAGAGCAGCAACAATAGAATCTCGAGGCTGTTTTAAGACTTTGCGCAAAAGAAAGACAAGATCTACTGTGAGTGTGTCCATGACCCTTCAGCAGAGTGCATTATGAAATAAACGACAATAACAATCGTGTTCACCAAAGATCGAACAGTGCTGTCTGAGGAGGAGAGAGGAACCGGCAATAAGAGGACAGAAATGGGGTGACACACAGGACTGCAGCACTCCTACTACACCTCTGTCTCAAGGGCTTTGAGAGGGCCAGCTTGTCTGTTAGGGGCCTGTCCCTAATGGCATCCTATGGCCCTGGCCAAAAGTAGTGAACTATAAAGGGACTTGGGTGCCATTTGGGACACGTTTTCTACTAGAGGTAATATAAACTCACTTAGTTTTGTGATTACTGTAATGATTATTATTAATAGTAATTTCATAACATAAAAATGCAAATGCTTTGGGCAGGCTACTGTGTTGTTTTTCAAGGCAAAGAGAAGAGTATTGCTAAGAGAGTGGACTATTGATTATGGAATATTTGTGAATATGTATATGTGTTTACACCACTCTTGTACGATTCCTTTAATCAGTATTTGTACAGGTTGCTTTTCTTGTGTTTTGAATGAAGGCCTCGTGTTCTCACACACATTAAAGTGAACCATCTATTCTACAGTATGTGCCCTGGCTGCAGTGATTATCCACCTATGGAGCAACAGCTGTGGATGAGTCCGAAATGGCACCCTATTCACTAATTAGTGAATAAGGTGCCATTTGGGGTGGACACTGTCAAGTTGATAAGGCTAGTGAAACCTGACTATACATGTATCACCAGACTGGAAAAATTTGTCTCTGAATATGATTAAATATGTCTTCTTTTTTTTTTGCATTGAACTCCATTTTTTGTTGCCAGGTTATTTACAGTGAACAACCTGGACATAAAACAAGCTGCTTTGTGTGTAATTTACAGTGAAGGACCTGGACATAAAACAAGGTGCTTTGTGGGGAAATCTCGAGCATTTTATTGCCCTCTGACATACAGTATAATGAAATAAACATCCAGTTAAGAAACACAGAGCGGAAACTATTCTAAGATGATGGGCCTTAGTCATAAATCTGCCTGAGTCCTGATGGGATGTTTAAAATTTATCCCATGACCATTTCCATCCATCCCCTCTCTAGTTTGTGTCCCAAATGGCACCCTATTACCTATATAGTGCTCTACTTTTGACGTCTAGAGCTCTGGTAGTACTATGTGGGATGCATCCTTGGAATAGCCAACCACTGCCTCTTCCCGAAGTCAAATCCCATGCAGCCAACAGGCCAGGGGGGCACTCAAAACAGTTTGGGTCTTATAAAGATGACATATCAATTACAGAGATATTTATTTAGGGAATTGACCTATCTGGATAGAGCCAAATGAAAGTTTCTTACAGGAGTGTGAAAATAATATGCATAACCATGGTAACAATTGAAAGTAAACAGTTTGGATATCATAGGGAAATTATCAGCCTAAAGGTGAGTAGGCCTACACAACGGTTCGCGTGACAAGACCGAATCAAAACATTACGCACTTGATTGGCATTTACTCTACTTTTTGCCGGAAATACCCAGGATACATTCAATAACATAACACTTCCTGGAAAATGTAGGAGAGCTCTAACATAAATGACAAGGGTTTAAGTGCGGACTAAATGGTGTCTCCGAAATGTGCACAGTTCCTAACCTAAGCAATTTCAATGCACTTTTATGAATCAAAGAAGTCTCCCAACTATAAGGTGCTTTTCTTTTCTAGCTGTGCCTCGAGGAACTAGAGCAAGCGCATTTGTAGGCTAGTCGTTTCATTTGAAACATAACCCTGCATTTCCGCCATCACACAATTAGTGTTTACGCAATCCAAAAAGGTCCATTGTTAATCGCAATTTGGGTCAGGTGGGCAGAATTTGTACTCTTGTTCTATTGCCAACATTGACTAGCTAAACGATCAAATACGATTTACAGCGTTAGACTTTCACAAGGCAATTTAGAGAAACTGATCGTAATTTTGGTGCGTATAGAAAAGAGTTATGAGTGCATTCAGGTGCGTGTGGTCCGGCGAATTTTCTTCACAATAAACAAAGTCTCATTCTGTCCAGAACAACCCAGGGTATGACGCCATGTCATATTGTAACTACATCAAACATAAGGATCATAAACGTTGACATTGTATATGACATGAGCTTCATGATTTGGAAATGTTGCTGTAAATAATGTGTTCTCAGTCAATTTACCTGGTAAAATAAGGGTAAAAAAAATGTATTTGGAAATGTTAAGTGCCCATTTGGCTGACATCAAAGCGGTAGGCTATTATTGGCTCATCAACGTCTCATCTTTCAAAATACATGGAGTAATTTAAAATGTACAGCATTTTCCCCAGTCGGGCAAAATAAAAATGTGCTAAAGTCGGAGAATCATTGCTGAATGATGACATGGATATTCAGCTAGGGGGATATACACTGCACCGGCTAGATAGAACAGCACACTCCGGTAAAACGAGGTGGGAAGGTCTGTGCATATTTGTAAACAACAGCTGGTGCACGAAATCTAAAGAAGTCTCTAGATTTTGCTCGCCTGAAGTTGAGTATATTATGATAAACTACAGACCACACTATTTGCTAAGAGAGTTTTCATCTATACTTTTCGTGGTTGTTGATTTACATTTACATTTAAGTCATTTAGCAGACGCTCTTATCCAGAGCGACTTACAAATTGGTGCATTCACCTTATGACATCCAGTGGAACAGCCACTTTACAATAGTGCATCTAAATATTTTAAGGGGGGAGGGGGTGAGAAGGATTACTTTATCCTATCCTAGGTATTCCTTAAAGAGGTGGGGTTTCAGGTGTCTCCGGAAGGTGGTGATTGACTCCGCTGTCCTGGCGTCGTGAGGGAGTTTGTTCCACCATTGGGGAGCCAGAGCAGTGAACAGTTTTGACTGGGCTGAGCGGGAACTGTACTTCCTCAGTGGTAGGGAGGCGAGCAGGCCAGAGGTGGATGAACGCAGTGCCCTTATTTGGGTGTAGGGCCTGATCAGAGCCTGGAGGTACTGAGGTGCCGTTCCCCTCACAGCTCCGTAGGCAAGCACCATGGTCTTGTAGCGGATGCGAGCTTCAACTGGAAGCCAGTGGAGAGAGCGGAGGAGCGGGGTGACGTGAGAGAACTTGGGAAGGTTGAACACTAGACGGGCTGCGGCGTTCTGGATGAGTTGTAGGGGTTTAATGGCACAGGCAGGGAGCCCAGCCAACAGCGAGTTGCAGTAATCCAGACGGGAGATGACAAGTGCCTGGATTAGGACCTGCGCCGCTTCCTGTGTGAGGCAGGGTCGTACTCTGCGGATGTTGTAGAGCATGAACCTACAGGAACGGGCCACCGCCTTGATGTTAGTTGAGAACGACAGGGTGTTGTCTAGGATCACGCCAAGGTTCTTAGCGCTCTGGGAGGAGGACACAATGGAGTTGTCAACCGTGATGGCGAGATCATGGAACGGGCAGTCCTTCCCCGGGAGGAAGAGCAGCTCCGTCTTGCCGAAGTTCAGCTTGATGTGGTGATCCGTCATCCACACTGATATGTCTGCCAGACATGCAGAGATGCGATTTTGCCACCTGGTCATCAGAAGGGGGAAAGGAGAAGATTAATTGTGTGTCGTCTGCATAGCAATGATAGGAGAGACCATGTGAGGTTATGACAGAGCCAAGTGACTTGGTGTATAGCGAGAATAGGAGAGGGCCTAGAACAGAGCCCTGGGGGACACCAGTGGTGAGAGCGCGTGGTAAGGAGACAGATTCTCGCCACGCCACCTGGTAGGAGCGACCTGTCAGGTAGGACGCAATCCAAGCGTGGGCCGCGCCGGAGATGCCCAACTCGGAGAGGGTGGATAGGAGGATCTGATGGTTCACAGTATCGAAGGCAGCCGATAGGTCTAGAAGGATGAGAGCAAAGGAGAGAGAGTTAGCTTTAGCGGTGCGGAGCGCCTCCATGATACAGAGAAGAGCAGTCTCAGTTGAATGACTAGTCTTGAAACCTGATTGATTTGGATCAAGAAGGTCATTCTGAGAGAGATAGTGGGAGAGCTGACCAAGGACGGCACGTTCAAGAGTTTTGGAGAGAAAAGAAAGAAGGGATACTGGTCTGTAGTTGTTGACATCGGAGGGATCGAGTGTAGGTTTTTTCAGAAGGGGTGCAACTCTCGCTCTCTTGAAGATGGAAGGGACGTAGCCAGCGGTCAGGGATAAGTTGATGAGCAAGGTGAGGTAAGGGAGAAGGACTCCGGAAATGGTCTGGAGAAGAGAGGAGGGAATAGGGTCGAGCGGGCAGGTTGTTGGGGAGCCGGCCGTCACAAGACGCGAGATTTCATCTGGAGAGAGAAGGGAGAAAGAGGTCAGAGCACAGGGTAGGGCAGTGTGAGCAGAACCAGCGGTGTCGTTTGACTTAGCAAACGAGGATCGGATGTCGTCGACCTTCTTTTCAAAATGGTTGACGAAGTCATCTGCAGAGAGGGAGGAGGGAGGGGGGGAGGATTCAGGAGGGAGGAGAATGTGGCAAAGAGCTTCCTAGGGTTAGAGGCAGATGCTTTGAATTTAGAGTGGTAGAAAGTGGCTTTAGCAGCAGAGACAGAGGAGGAAAATGTAGAGAGGAGGGAGTGAAAGGATGCCAGGTCCGCAGGGAGGCGAGTTTTCCTCCATTTCCGCTCGGCTGCCCGGAGCCCTGTTCTGTGAGCTCGCAATGAGTCGTCAAGCCACGGAGCGGGAGGGGAGGACCGAGCCGGCCTGGAAGATAGGGGACATAGAGAGTCAAAGGATGCAGAAAGGGAGGAGAGGAGGGTTGAGGAGGCAGAATCAGGAGATAGGTTGGAGAAGGTTTGAGCAGAGGGAAGAGATGATAGGATGGAAGAGGAGAGAGTAGTGGGGGAGAGAGAGCGAAGGTTGGGACGGCGCGATACCATCCGAGTAGGGGCAGTGTGGGAAGTGTTGGATGAGAGCGAGAGGGAAAAGGATACAAGGTAGTGGTCGGAGACTTGGAGGGGAGTTGTAATGAGGTTAGTGGAAGAACAGCATCTAGATTTACCACCACAGATGAAAGCTGGCACTAAGGCCGCACTCAGTCAGCTGTATAAGGATATAAGCAAACCGGAAACCGCTCAACCAGAGGCGGCGCTCCTAGTGGCCGGAGACACATGTACTCCACATACAGAGACGTGTACAAAGCTCTCCCTCGCCCACCATTTGGTAAATCTGACCACAATTCTATCCTCCTGATTCCTGGTTACAAGCAAAAATTAAAGCAGGAAGCACTAGTGAATCGGTCAGATGAAGCAGACGTTAAACTACAGGACAGTTTTGCTATCACAGACTGGAACATGTTCTGGGATTCTTCCGATGGCATTGAGGAGTACACCACATCAGTCACTGGCTTTATCAATAAGTGCATTGAGAACGTCGTCCCCAGAGTGACTGTACGTACATACCCCAACCAGAAGCCATGGATTACAGGCAACATTCGCACTGAGCTAAAGGGTAGAGCTGCTGCTTTCAAGGTATGGGACTCTAACCCGGAAGCTTATAAGAAATCCTGTAACGCCCTCTGACGAACCATCAAACAGGCAAAGCGCCAATACAGGGCTAATATTGAATCGTACTACACCGGCTCCGATGCTCGTCTTATGTGGCAGGGCTTGCAAACTATTACAGACTACAAAGGGAAGCACAGTCGCGAGCTGCCCAGTGATACGAGTCTAGTAGACGAGCTAAATAACTTCTATGCTCGCTTCGAGGCAAGCAACACTGAGGCATGCATGAGAGCATCAGCTGTTCCGGACGACTGTGTGATCACGCTCTCCGTAGCCGACTTGAGTAAGACCTTTAAACAGGTCAGCATTCAGAAGGCCATGGGGCCAGATGGAATACCAGGACGTGTGCTGCGGGCATGTGCTGACCAACTGGCAGGTTGGTAGGTTAGTTTGACATTTTCAAGATGTCCTTGATTGAGTCTGCAATACCAACATGTTTCAGGCAGACCACCATAGTCCCTGTGCCCAAGAACACTGAGGCAACCTGCCTAAATGACTACATTTACATTTACATTTAAGTCATTTAGCAGACTACAGGCCCGTATAGCACTCACGTCCGTAGCCTTGCAGTGCTTTTAAAGGCTGGTAATCACTCACATCAACATCATTATCCCAGAAACCCTAGACCCACTCCAATTTGCATACCGCCCAAACAGATCCACAGATGATGCAATCTCTATTTTACTCCACACTGCCCTTTCCCACCTGGACAACAGGAACACTTACGTGAGAATGCTATTCATTGACTACAGCTCAACGTTAAACACCATAGTACCCTCAAAGCTCATCACTAAGCTAAGGATTCTGGGACTAAACACCTCCCTCTGCAACTGGACTTCCTGACGGGCCGCCTCCAAGTGGTGAGGGTAGGTAGCAACACATCTGCCACGCTGATCCTCAACACTGGAGCCCCTCAGGGGTGCGTGCTCAGTCCCCTCCTGTACTCCTTGTTCACCCACAACTGCATGGCCAGGCAAGAATCCCAACACCATCATTAAGTTTGCAGATGACACAACAGTGGTAGGCCCGATCACAGACAACGACGAGACAGTCTATAGGGAGGAGGTCAGAGACCTGGCTGGGTAGTGCCAGAATAACAACCCATCCTTCAACGTAACCAAGACTAAGGAATGATTGTGGACTACAGAAAAAGGAGGACCGAGAACTCCTGCATTCTCATTGACAAGGCTGTAGTGGAGCAGGATGAGAGCTTCAAGTTCCTTGGTGTCCACATCACCAACAAACTAGAATGGTCCAAACACCCCAAGACATTTGTGAAGAGGACACGACCAAGCCTCTTCCCCCTCAGGAAACTAAAAAGATTTGTCATGGGTCTTCAGATCGTCATAAGGTTCTACAGCTGCAACATCGAGAGCATCCTGACTAGAGGTCGAACGATTATGATTTTTTCAACGCCGATACCGATACCGATTATTGGAGGACCGAAAAAGCTGATGCCGACCAATCGGCCAATTTTTAATTTTTTATGTATTTGTAATAATGACAATTACAACAATACTGAATGAACACTTATTTTACCTTAATATAATACATCAATAACATCTATTTAGCCTCAAGTAAATAATGAAACATGTTCTGTTGACATTTGGTTTACATAATGCAAAAACAAAGTGTTGGTGAAGAAAGTAAAAGTGCAATATGTTTCATGTAAAATATGTGCCATGTAAGAAAGCTAACGTTTCAGTTCCTTGTTCAGAACATGAGATCATATGAAAGCTAGTGGTTCCTTTTAACATGAGTCTTCAATATTCCCAGGTAAGAAGTTTTAGGTTGTAGTTATTATAGGAATTATAGGACTATTTCCCTCTGTACGATTTATATTTAATTAACCGTTGACTATTGGATGTTCTTATAGTCACTTTAGTATTGCCAGTGTAACAGTATAGCTTCCGTACCTCTCCTCGCTCCTCCCTGGGCTCGAACCAGCAACACAATGACAACAGCCACCACATTGAAGCACGCTAACTAGCCAGACATTTTCGGTTACACCAGCTTCCAGTGCCGTTTGAATGCAGAGCAAGGGAAACAACCACCCCAGGATTGGACTAGTTAACTCTACAACAGGCGGTGTCACTGAAAATAAGAATGTGAAAATACAGATTTCCAATTGTCATGAAAAGATCGGCCTGTAACTGGTTGCATCACACACTATAGAGGGTACATCACAGCCCAGTACATCACTGGGGCCACATTCCTGCCATCCAGGACCTCTACAACAGGCGGTGTCAGTCATAGACTGTTCTCACTACTACCACATTCCTGAACAGGTAATCAAATGTCTACCGGGACTATTTGCATTGTGTGTGTCCCCCAACCCCTCTTATACTGTTGCTACTCTCTGTATATTATATATGCATAGTCACTTTAACCATGCCTACATGTACATACTACCTCAATTAGCCTGACTAACCCGTGCCTGAATATAGTCTCGCTACTGTTTTCACTGTCTTTTTTACTGTTGTTTTTTTTATTTATCTATTTTTCACCCAATACTTGTTTTTACTTAAAAATTGCACTGTTGGTTAGAGCCTGTAAATAAGCATTTATTCGGCGCATGTGACAAAAACTTTGATTTGATTTTCAACGCGGCATTAGGTCACGTGTAGGTCACGTCATCGGTTCTCACGCGTGTCTCGCACTGAACTGCGCATGTGCTTGCAAAAGTTGATTTTGACGAAAATGAAAACGTGTCAGCTTGTCACTTTCACAAGGTTGGCGTAATAACATGTTAGACGACTTAAGACATTGTCTCGAACCTAGGTTGTGCCTTTAGATTTCGATACAATTAACAACTAAGGAAGAATCAGCAGTTTGGAATTAATTATATGTAGGCAAATTAATGTAGGCGTACAATTTCTTCTTGAAATATAACTTATAAATTCCTCATGAGCTTAGTTCAACTGACATTTTACTCCAATGTTTGTAGACAAAGTAAATGTAGACAAACACTATATTGCCTCAAACATTGAAGGGATTCGATTAAGCTTCCCCGGGTTAAACGGGCTATGTGGTTCGGACGTCATTATATAAATACGAATTTGTTCTTAACTGACTTGCCTAGTTAAATAAAGGTTAAATAAAATAATATGGCCCGTCACGTGAACGGATGTAGCTGGTGAGGGTGGCGCGCCCTGCTCGAATGGAACGGTAATATGCGCTGCTTGGTCATCTTGTTAACAGAGCAGCATGGTGCATCCTTCAGAAACATACATCTGTTTTCCACAAAATATATGTTAAAATTCAGTGGTGTTAAGTACTTTAAAGTACTACTTAAGTGATTTTGGGGGGTGTCTGTACTTTACTTTTTCTATTTTTGACTACTTTTACTTCACTACATTCCTAATGAAAATTATACACTTTTTTTACCCCATACATTTTCCTTGACACCCAAAAGTACTCGTTACATTTTGAATGCTAAGCAGGACAGGAAAGTGGTCCAATTCACACACTTATCAACAGAACATCCTTAGTCGTCCCTACTGCCTCTGATCTGACGAACACACTAAACCACATGCTTCGTTTGTAAATTATGTTGGAATGTTGGTTACGTGCCTCTGGCTATCCGTAAAAAAAAATAATAAAATGAAATGGTGCCATCTGCTGAACAATTCATAAACATCGCCAATGGACAATTTACATTGACACCCCTTGTACACTGCTGCTACTTGCTGTTTGTTTGTCACTTCGCCCCCACCTACAGGTACAGGTACAGATGACCTCAACTAGCCTCTATCCCTGCACACTGACTCGGCACCGGTGCCTCCTGTAATGTAACCTCGTTATTGTTATTCTTATTATGTTACCTTTTATTATTACTTTTTATTTTAGCCTACTTGGTAAATATTTTGAGAATGTTTTTTTTGCTATTGGAACCAAGACTTAAAAATAACTGATGTTGCCACAAAATGGAGGGAAAATTGGCGCATAACTAACGAAATAAAATCATGCTTAATCCAGTATAAACTAGTGTATAGCATTTATTTTACAAGAGACAAAATTAACACCCTACAGCACAAAGGCAGAGTCATGTTTTAAACGCTGTAAACACAATGGAAAAATAAAATGCCATGTCTTATTTAAATATTGAAATAGCACGGGCGACCGTTAAAAACAAATTGATCAAATGTTTAAGGCCAAATTTGACAAACAATAATGCAGACACTAGGGATGTGGGTGAGCATGGGCAGATGGGATCTAGTCATTGTTTGTGTGCGTCTGTAAATTGTTGTTCATATGTATAGGCTAGTATGTGGAGTAAAAAAAAAGCTTAGATTCACAGCTATCCATCAGTCACATTTTCTGATTGTTCTGGTCAACAGAACTACACTGAACAGAAATATAAACGCAAAATGCAACAACTTCAACATTTTTACTGCATTACAGTTCATAAATAAGGAAATCAGTCAATATAAATAAATACTTTAGGCCCCAATCTATGGTTTTCACATGACTGGGAATACAGATATGCACCTGTTGGTCCCAGATACCTTAAAAAAAAGGTAGGGGTGTAACGGATGTGAAACGGCTAGCTTCGTTAGCGGTTCGCGATAAATAGCGTTTCAGTCTTTGACGTCACTTGCTCTGAGACCTTGAAGTAGTAGTTCCCCTTGCAGCAGCTTTTGTGGAGCGATGGGTAACGATGCTTCGAGGTGTGACTGTTGTTGATGGGCGAGGGGACAGTCTAAAGTTACACTGTTACAGGGGCATGGATAAGAAAACCAGTAAGTATCAGGTGTGACTACTATTTGCCTCATGCAGTGCGACACATCTTCACATAGAATTGATCAGGCGGTTGATTGTGGCCTGTGGAATATTGTCCCACTCCTCTTCAATGGCTGTGTGGATATTGCTGGATATTGGCGGGAAGTGGAAGACGATGTTGTACACATTGATCCAGAGCATCCCAAACGTGCTCAATGGGTGACATGTCTGGTGATTATGCAGGCCATGGAAGAACTGGGACATTTTCAGCTTCCATTGTGTACAGATCCTTGCAACATGGGGCTGTGCATTATCATGCTGAAACATGAGGTGATGCCAACGGATGAATGCCACAACAATGGGCCACAGGATCTCGTCACGGTATCTCCATGCATTCAAATTGCCATCTATAAAATTCAGTTGTGTTGGTTGTCTATAGATTATGCCCATTCCATAATCCCACCGCCGCCATGGGGCACTCTGTTTACAATGTTGACATTATGCGAGCGGAGACCAGGGAACTCAAATAGAAACCACGTAGAAAGCTTTTATTCAATGTGGTTAGCTGCAACAAACACTCAAACTGGACAGTCTTATCTCAATCTCTTCATTCAAAGACTCAATCATGGGCACTCTTACTGACAGTTGTGGCTGCTTTGTATGATGTGTTGTTGTCTCTACCTTCTTGACCTTTGTGCTGTTGACTTTGCCCAATAATGTGTGTACCATGTTTTTGTGCTACTACCATGTTGTGTTGCTACCATGTTGTTGTCATGTTGTGTTGCTACCATGCTGTGTTGTCATGTTTTGCCGCCTTGTTATGTTGTTGTCTTAGGTCTCTCTTTATGTGTTGTCTCTCTTGTTGTGATGTGTGTTTTGTCCTATATTTATATTGTATTTATTTTTTAAATCCCAGGCCCCCGACTTTTGCCTTTTGGTAGGCCGTCATTGTAAATAAGAATTTGTTCTTAACTGACTTGCCTAGTTAAATAAATGTTACATAAAATAAAAAAGTAAATAGTGTCTGTCTCTACATGACTAGGAAGTTTTATTGAAATCCATCTTAAAAAATAAATACATTTGACACCTCATTTTAAATTTGTATTATTGACCTGTGAAACATTCCCCATGTATTTAATCATATATCATTATGTATGTTGTTTGTATGAAATATTATTAATCTAACTCCAATAATCTTTCCATAAATAAGAAAAAGACACAAGGTGTTACTTTGAGGTCTGAAAACATATAATAAACTTTAATTTATGATTGAAATGTCCCTTTATGCTCAAATCTGGGGCGGCAGATAGCCTCGTGGTTAGAGCATTTGGGCCACTAACGGAAATGTTGCTCGATCGAATCCCCGAGCTGACAAGGTACATATCTGTTCCCCGGTAGGACGTAATTGTAAATAAAGAATTTGTTCTTAACTGACTTGCCGAGTTAAATAAAAAATGTAAAATGATAATATTGGTATTATTATTTTTTTTAAATCTCTCTGCCCCATATCTCACCTCAGCAAAAAAACGCCTCAAGAGGCTTTGTGGTATAGACTATTGAACACCAGCGCTATCGTGTGGTCAATTGATGCACCTGCCTAGAATTGGATTTAAAATAAAAATGCTTAAAAGTAGCTGCAACGCAATTATAAATATTTACTACTATTTATAAATTGATGTTTGACCAAATTCAATGAAAAATATCCTATCAATGACAGAGTCAATGCATGAATTCACAATATTCACATTAAAGTTCACCATAATGCTCTGTATCCGGTATGATGTTCCATCTTGGTTAAACCAGAACAAGCCCAGGCACGGTGGAAGAGTGTCTCCTATACCTGTGCTTTGATTTGTGTACATTTCCTATTTAACCCACACAAGGTCTTCAGTCACATCCACGTTTTGTGGTTTTAAGCATTTATGGTTATTATATGATTATATGGTTATTAATTTGTTTAGGCATTTTGTTTAAGGTTTTGATGCTCAATTGTCTATTATGAAGAATAATATTATTAGATATATAATAGGGCTGGCGCCGGACACAGATTAAGTTTAGTCCTTGACTAAAACACCATTTCAATGGAGATTATCCATTGAGCATGCATTTTCGGCCAAGACTTAAACTGTGTCCAGTTAAACCGTCCCATAGTGATGCACTAAAGTCAAATATTGAGAAAAAATATATAGGCTATTATATCTTGTGCCAAATTGCCATAAACGTCTACTTTATAGAATCTATTGCGCTCCATGTTCTGATCCTCCTCCTTATTGGCCCTGCTCGCGAGGCTAATTAGATATTGACCGCCACAATGTCCGTAATCACTTTTATTGAGACTGGGTCCCTGGCACCGCACACCATAGAAATAGGAATTCAAATACTTAATTTATTTGATTTAATATGATATCTATGCCGTAGACGGCCTTGGCTGTGTCAATGTCTTTGAGCCTATGCCTAATGTAATTTCTCGCTGGTAGAATTAAAATTATAGCAGTTTCCCCCGTTTTTGCGTCAGTTTCTTAAAAATCATGAAATAGGCTAGTCGAATAATTGTACATTTACCATTAGCCATATCGTAATTTCAATTAGGATAGTATATTTTCCTTGGCATTAGGCCTAATTTCAAACATTTAATGAATTGCTTTATGAGGTTCGGTTTAGGCATGTCCTTTAGATCAGGGTTTCCCGAACTTGGTCCTGGGCCCCAGTGGCATGTATTCATGGATGCCATGGACCCCAGTGGTGTGTATTCATGGATGCCATGGACCCCAGTGGCGTGTATTCATGGATGCCATGGACCCCAGTGGCGTGTATTCATGGATGCCATGGACCCCAGTGGCGTGTATTCATGGATGCCATGGACCCCAGTGGCGTGTATTCATGGATGCCATGGACCCCAGTGGCGTGTATTCATGGATGCCATGGACCCCAGTGGTGTGTATTCATGGATGCCATGGACCCCAGTGGCGTGTATTCATGGATGCCATGGACCCCAGTGGCGTGTATTCATGGATGCCATGGACCCCAGTGGCGTGTATTCATGGATGCCATGGACCCCAGTGGCGTGTATTCATGGATGCCATGGACCCCAGTGGCGTGTATTCATGGATGCCATGGACCCCAGTGGCGTGTATTCATGGATGCCATGGACCCCAGTGGTGTGTATTCATGGATGCCATGGACCCCAGTGGCGTGTATTCATGGATGCCATGGACCCCAGTGCCGTGTATTCATGGATGCCATGGACCCCAGTGGCGTGTATTCATGGATGCCATGGACCCCAGTGGCGTGTATTCATGGATGCCATGGACCCCAGTGGCGTGTATTCATGGATGCCATGGACCCCAGTGGCGTGTATTCATGGTTGCCATGGACCCCAGTGGTGTGTATTCATGGATGCCATGGACCCCAGTGGCATGTATTCATGGATGCCATGGACCCCAGTGGTGTGTATTCATGGATGCCATGGACCCCAGTGGCGTGTATTCATGGATGCCATGGACCCCAGTGGTGTGTATTCATGGATGCCATGGACCCCAGTGGCGTGTATTCATGGATGCCATGGACCCCAGTGGTGTGTATTCATGGATGCCATGGACCCCAGTGGCGTGTATTCATGGATGCCATGGACCCCAGTGGTGTGTATTCATGGTGCCATGGCCCCCAAAAAATGTAAAAACATCAAATAATGCATCTTTCGTCTCTCTGTGTTTCATAAGTTTCCTTTAATTTGCAGGAGGCTGAATTTATCTCACAGGAAAAAGCATCAGAGTAAGTGAAACAGCGCCCCTCTGTCTCTCTACATGAAGGTAGGCCATCTATCTGATGCTATTTTGTTCAACAAATTAACCAATCAGTGTTCTGCTAAACTGAGTGTGCTCAACTGTGAATGGTTCTGGCGCACCAAAACAAGTGTCAAGGGAAACCAGCTTGAATTTGGCGTCTCTCCTTTGCATGTCAACATCACACTTTCAAAATCTTTTTTATTTTTTATTTATTTTTCCAATTAAAAAAATATATATATTCTCCCCAATGTCATGGTGTCTCATTGCTACAACTCTCGTACGGACTCGGGAGAGGCGAAGGTCGAGAGCCATGAGTCCTCCAAAACGCGACCCAACCAAACCGGCACTGCTTCTTAATCCGGAAGCCAGCCACACCAATGAGTCGGAGGAAACACCATACACCTGGCGACCGTGTCAGCGTGCATGTGCCCGGCCCGCCACAGGAATCACTAGAGCGCGATGGGACTAGGACATCCCTGCCGGCCAAACCTTCCCCTAACCCAGACGTCGCTCCTTTCAAAATCTTAGCTAGCAGTCATCATCATGAATCAAGTCGACAATCTACTGACAAATCCTTGTCATATGAAGAGAAATTATAGATAAAACATATCGGTGGTCATCGGCTATGGGACAAACATTACACAACAAGTTGGAACTCGCAAATTCAACAATGAGTGATTTGGAAGGAATCAGCGGCTAACTGAGAGCATTGCAAAGCAATCACTAGTCTGCTATTCAGTGGAGTGGATGTGTGGTCCAAGTCTGGGTTTAAGGGTCTCTGTTCCAATCATAAAAGCATAAACATTCAACATTGGCCATGCTGTCAATCCAGTATGACTTCTGATGCTTTCAAAACAACTGGAAACTTCATTGAATTCAGGACAACTGGGAACTCTGAAGAAAACTAGCTCCGACTGGGAAAATACGTTTTGAACAGTCATCCAACTCGAAATTCAAAGTCAGGAACTTTGGCCTGTTTCTAAAGCTCCAACCTGAAGATCACTAACGTCATGATTAAACCTGTTTTTTTTCTGAGTTCCCAGTTGTCTTGAAAACACCATAAATCCAGAGAATGCCAGACTTTGATGAAAAAATGTTCCCGCAAAGGACTGCCACCCCACTTTCCTGTTCAAGTGAGCACAGCACAACAAGGTGAGTCCAAAAATATATTGTATGGTGCTGCATACAGTTGAAATCGGAAGTTTACATACACCTTAGCCAAATACATTTAAACTCAGTTTTTCACAATTTCTGACATGTAATCCTAGTAAAGATTCCCTGTTTCAGGTCAGTTTGGATCACAACTTAATTTTAAGAATGTGAAATGTCTGAATAATAGTAGAGAAAATTATTTCTTTCAGCTTTTTTTTTTTCATCACATTCCCAGTGGGTCAGAAGTTTACATACACTGAATTAGTATTTGGTAGCATTGCCTTTAAATTGTTTAACTTGGTTCAACCATTTCGGGTAACCTTCCACAAGCTTCCTACAATACGTTGGGTGAATTTTGGCCCATTCCTCCTGACAGAGCTGGTGTAACTGAGTCAGGTTTGTAGGCCTCCTTGCTCGCACCTGCTTTTTCAGTTCTGCCCACAATTTTTCTATCGGATTGAGGTCAGGGTTTTGTGATGGCCACTCCAATACCTTGACTTTGTTGTCCTTAAGCCATTTTGCCACAACTTTTGAAGTATGCTTGGTGTCATTATCCATTTGGAAGATCCATTTGCGACCAAACTTTAACTTCCTGCCTGATGTCTTGAGATGTTGCTTCAATATATCCACATCATTTTCCCTGCCTATGATGCCATCTATTTTGTGAAGTGCACCAGTCCCTCCTGCAGCAAAGCACCCCCACAACACGATGCTGCCACCCCCGTGCTTCACGGTTGGGATGGTGTTCTTTGGCTTGCAAGCCTCCCCTTTTTCCTCCAAACATAACTATGGTCATTATGGCCAAAGAGTTCTATTTCAATTTCATCAGACCAGAGGATATTTCTCCAAAAAGTACAATCTTTGTCCCCGTGTGCAGTTGCAAACCGTAGTCTGGCTATTTTATGGTGGTTTTGGAGCAGTGGCTTCTTCCTTGCTGAGCGGCTTTTCAGGTTATGTCGATATAGGACTCGTTTTAATGTGGATATAGATACTTTCGTATCTGTTTCCTCCAGCATCTTCACAAGGTCCTTTGCTGTTGTTCTGGGATTGATTTGCACTTTTCGCACCAAAGTACGTTCATCTCTAGGAGACAGAACGCGTCTCCTTCCTGAGCGGTATGACAGCTGTGTGGTCCCATGATGTTTATACTTGCGTACTATTGTTTGTACAGATTAACTTTGTACCTGCAGGTGTTTGGAAATTGCTCCCAAGGATGAACCAGACTTGTGGAGGTCTCTAGAGGCACTGAGTTTGAAGGTAGGCCTTGAAATACATCCACAGGTACACCTCCAATTGACTCAAATGAAGTCAATTAGCCTATCAGAAGCTTCTAAAGCCATGACATCATTTTCTGGAATTTTCCAAGCTGTTTACAGGCACAGTCAACTTAGTGTATGTAAACTTCTGACCCACTGGAATTGTGATACAGTGAATTATAAGTGAAATAATCTGTCTGTAAACAATTGCTGGAAAAAGTACTTGTGTCATGCACAAAGTAGATGTCCTAACCGACTTGCCAAAACTATAGTTTGTTAACAAGACATTTGTGGAGTGGTTGAAAAACAACTTTTAATGACTCCAACCTAACTGTATGTAAACTTCCGACTTCAACTGTAAATGATGTAATATGCCAGGAAGGTATCTATACTGTAGCTAAGAAAATAAAAGTGAATGTTGTGTAGTAAGCTGTTAGTAGCCCATGTGCCTCACCCTAATAATTTGGTCCCTTTTCCCCTCATAATTTAGCCTACTGTTCTGACCAAGTGGTGCACATGCAGCCTGGAGTCTGTTTTAGAGAAATTTCATCATTGAATATTGTAAGAACTTTCATTGTCTGCTTATGTGCACCTTTCTTTATCCTACAGTTTGGACTTGGTGTACAAAGACAATACTGTAAGAATGGCACATGTTATTAATTCTGTCACTGTGCATTTCAAAAGTGCTGAACAAATAGTTGTATTGACTACGTCCTTCCTAGCTTGTTCATTAATATCTTAATCGAAATTACGGATTGCCTTTTATGCGCTCATCTCCTTTTGCCATAGTTTGTACATCTCAATTGTCAGTAAAAACCACATTTGTTTAAGCAAGTCAGCCAAATCAGCTATTTTCGCTGCCAGACAAGGTTTCACTGATAGCCAGGTGTAACAGTGTTGGGACAGCTTTATGTAGGCCCTAACAGTTTGTGGGCACCGTTTGTCAAAGTTATATTCCAATTAATGTATTGTTTAGTGTTGTGTTGTGGCTTTGCTGGCATGCATGTACACAAAAATTGGTGAGTTTTCCCCTCCAAGATATACTTGCTAAAATCGCCACTTACAATAACCCAATACTTTCGTATTCCTTCATAGGCTACACTTCTAACGTGGAAACACTAAACAGTGTTGAGTAATCAACCTTCGTGCAAATTGGCAATTCTCCATTCCCAACTGTTCCCAACATTGTTCCCGACCCCTTCGGTCTGATGCAGGAAGTGACAGTGGTATTCACAAACACATGTACGCAGAGCGCGTCAGTTGCAGCTCATATAGGCATACGGATGTTTTACAGTCAGAGTTCACGAGACTATCAATGTGTGTATGAGAACGTAAAAAGCGTGTAGGAGTTGTTCAGTTCAAACGCCGATGAGGTAGCCCAAGCACAATTTCCGTACACGCACAGTTTACAACCATAGAGGGATCACTAAAACATAACTCAGTGGATTAGGAGTCACATAGGTCAGTAAACGAAGACACGGGCACATTTCTTCGGCTGGGGTGGAAGGTGAGAGCATTTTCTCTCTTTATTGCTATCATATTTATCTCACCTTTGACATGAAGGCTGTTGTGGGGTGATTATACATTTAGGTTAATTTTGTCAGCGTTAAAAATCCACCTGGCATTTCGCTACTGTCAGCGTCGAGAGCCTACTGAGATGCGCGTAATGCGTTTCAATGTCTCAACCTGGAGAGCGGCGGTCACGACTATAAGTGTCGTATGAGTTATTGCCATTCATTCGCAATGTGTGTCAACTTAGTTCAATCTATTCACAGTTCCTATTGTATTTGTTTATTTGTCAGTGCAGCATTGGCAGCAGAAGAGAATGCAATACTACAATGACATGCATTTGATAATACGTATTCACCGATACCTCCTTGAAATGTTCTATTATCACATCTAGAATGACATGCAGAACGAATGAGAAACGTAATCGTCAATACTTAACAAATGCCATTATAATCCACTAAAGGATATTAGTAAATATTAAGCATAACGTATTTTACTATATGCAATGGTGATGCTTTCCTCATCAATAGAGCACAGTAACGGGTAATTCTGTCATTCAATTACCACCTCAATTTACATATAACCCAAGCTCTGTTGGTTTTAAGTGATCTTGAACTTTCTGGAACTTACTAGAACTGAAGAGTGGTGATACTTATATTGCTCCCCCTAGTGAAGGTATCCTCACAGGTGCTGTTCTAGAGAATCTCTTATTTTCAAATTCTGTTAGATAGGATTTGCCATCACTGCAAACTAACAGTTTGAGGCAAGGCTTATAGCAGCTCTTCCCAGAATGTATAGGTTTTTAATGTCTGTTTCACTCATACTGGGAAGCTCACAGAGGGCATTTTTACTTTCTAACAGTCGTGATAAGTTACTTTGATTAAGTGATAAAACAGTCATTCATTTACAGTCTACTCTGTGATATTTGAGTTCTCTGTAATTAACATGTCGTTTGGTTGTTAACTTTTGGGCTACTTAGTTTTACTTTTGGTTCACATAAAAATGTCAAAATGTCACATACCTCACCTAAACACTCTCATAAGCAATACTTCTAAGAGTAAACTCCCTGAAAGAGAGCACGGCTAAGCTTAAAACGTTAAAATAAGGCTTTAAAGGGATAATCTGGTATTCAAACAACAACAAATAGAGCCTATTCACGTTGCAGTTAGTGGCTAGTACGTTGTTTCCTTCTGCATGTTGTAGAACCAAAGCGAAAGTAATATGAAGTTTGGGACAAGTTATGCACCTTGATCATCATAGATGGCTTTGATGTGAGCATGTTTCTATAATAAACACATTACTTGTATGAACACGTTGTTTTGTTTAGGCATTTTAGTTAATTTGACATTTGGCAATATGAAACCAAAACTGATCTCTGATTCGAACTAAAACTCAGAACTATGTGCGACAACGCAGTTGCATTGGCTTTAATAGTCCTGATTCATTTGACTAATAATTTAGTCAATTTAAACTCAGTTAGCTACCCAATTTGCTCAGGAGTTATCCCGAGCCTTTTAGCAATGATAATCCCATGTGTTTACACAGCGGGAAATGAAGATGCATTTTCTCCCCGCTATGATGCAGCTCGTCAAAAAAATCGAGGCATACAAACTTGTAATCACTGATTATCATAACAATTTAGCCCACGGGGTGAAATTTAAGGACCGCAGTTGTTGAGTAGCCTGATTTTCCATTCCTTAATGTCCATTTTACTTTCACCTGTTTTTAGCATATGGTCATGTCATATTCACATCAAATCACTTTTTGTTGTTGTTGACTGAGTGCCAGGTTAAGGTAAATTCACACCCGGTGGTGATAGAGGATACAGAGCCTAGCTCAGTGTTTCAATGTCGTTTTTTTTTTCACCAAAGAGGCGGCTCCTTGTTATACGCGCCGGTATTCGGCATATCGTTCCTTCCACAGACGTTGGGGCAATGTTCAAACAGTAAACCAAACAACAAGAATCCACCCCAAAAGGTATTTTGTTTAGAAGTAATAACTGGTGGTTCCAGGCTATTGTGAAATGGGAGAACCTTCTCTAGCCAATGTGCTTTTTTTCCTCTGACCAAAACATGACGATCTATTTTTAGCTGATATGGAAATTAATACACAAGCAGCACATCAAACTGGAGTAATGTTTTAGGTTACACCGGCAAGTATAAGAATATTTGCCAGTGCATATTTAAAAAAAATGATAAATCTGATTATTTCACATGGAGATGTGGTAAGCTAAAAAGGCTTTTTTATCCAGGCTAAAGCTAGCTAGCCAGGCTACCAGCTAGCTACTACCAGAGAGGAAGAGGCAAAGGGATAACTGGGCCCAAAATCTGTCTTCTCTAGCAGGTGTTTTATTTTTATTTCATTATTTCTTTTGCTCACCAAGCTAGGAGGTTTTTTTGTGAGTTGGACCGGCAAGGATATCATGTTACCAAAAGGTGTCCACTGCTATAAAAATCCCACTCCACCCACACACAACGGAGTGAAGCTTTTAGTAACCTTTACGCTATTTGATCCGAGAAACGTGCATGATGTAAACAGTTCCAGTCTCATGACATTGTCATAAATTTGATCTCCAGCCTGTAGGCTACAGAAAATGCCAGTCTTTCTAACATAGGCTATATGATTTATGTTAGATACTTTTTGGACGTAATGTTGGTGTAGCGCCGCAGCGTTGTCTCTCCAACAGTACCCTGGAGAGGCGCGCTGGGCATCAACAAGCTAAATATTTAGCGCCCCTGACTTTGGCACGGTGGGCACTGCTTATCAGGGGGCGGTATCAGCATCATGCCACGGAGATAAGTTGTTTTTGGGAAGAATATTGTGATGTGTTGTTGGATGTGCGTCTTCGTCACTTTAGCTCGGAAAATGCCGTACTCGTCAATCTGATGCCCTATGCGGCAGCCTAATCATGCCCAATGGGCGGTCAGGCTCTGGAGCTATGGATGCAAGGACTGACCATCCATGGGATCAAAATGCCAATTTAAACTTTTTTTTAAACCATCTAGTGTTTAATAACAATGGAGTAAAACAAGTATTTATATTTTGCATTCTGAAGGGGTAAGACAGTTGAACTAAGCTCATAATTCAATTATAAGTTAAATTCTTTGAGAATCAAGTCCAGAAATGGATGCAACAACCCCAAACGCCTCTTTTTAAAAGGGAACCAGTGACACGAGAGGCCCACCACCTCTGACCAGCACAGGACAGGAGTCCATGAGGATGACTGAATTCTAGTGGGCTCACAATGACTTTACAGCATGCTGCCACTAATCTGGTCATTTAAAACACTATGTTTTGTTCCCTATGTCACAGAAACCACATTCTCACTAGATGCCAGTTATACAAATCAGGTATCTTACATGCAGCCTACATACAGAAGTTATGCATGAATGAACTAAAATGTCTGATGTGTAGTTATTTGCATCCCCCACACTGCTAGGCCCGACGCTTACCATCCCAGACTAACGTGAATCGAAAACAAGTTCGCTAGGCTTATTTCACCTGCATTTTACACAGAGGTAGGCAAATACTTTTTTAGGAAGGGCTAATGATAGTACTCCTCCCTAACTCTGTTGGCTAGGCTTACTTTGCTCTGTTCCCTCTAAATCTGTTTTCACTAGCTGGCAAAGACGTGAGTCATATTTTAGAACCTGCCCCGAGCAATGGGAACTGTTCCAGTAGCCTACTTCTACTACCTCTCGTTTACCAAGGCATTACTGATGAGGTTTATATAATAATAATAATAATATATGCCATTTAGCAGACGCTTTTATCCAAAGCGACTTACAGTCATGTGTGCATACATTCTACGTATGGGTGGTCCCGGGGGATCGAACCCACTACCCTGGCGTTACAAGCACCATGCTCTACCAACTGAGCTACAGAAGGACCACAACTTCTTCATACTGATCCTGTACATACTCGGGTTGTATAACCGATGTACAACGCATTTTACATCACAATGGTTATGATACAACTGATATTCTTGTGACCCAACAGTTGTGTAAACATTTTTTTGTGCAGACAAACTGTTCGATCACTGCTTTGTCAGGTGTGTTGTACAAAGGGTTGCACATTTTGGGGAATATTCAGAGGTGGAACTTCCCGTGGAAATATATGGGAATTAACTGGAATATAGGGGAATTAATGGAAATATATGCATATTAATACTATTTAAATGTAGATGTTTTTTGCATTGGATAAATTTACCATATCATATGGAGACAAACATAAACCTTTTACCTTATCATAAGTAGACATAATTGCAAATGATTAAATCCTTCCAAATGAAAAACACTTAATAATTTAGTTATGAATTGAACTTTAATTAAATGAGTTGACTCTTCACATGGGATGATTTCACTGAACAACAAAAGAAAGGGAATAATGAATGATCCCCAATGATCTATCGCTTCTCCAAAAACATACATCTCTAAAATGATACTGTAGAAACTAAAGCTTTGCTCGTCTTCCTCTCAGGCTTCCGTGTCTTCTCCCTGGACCTCCTCAAGGTCCACCTTTTGAACATCAGACTCTGAGGCCTCATGTTCACTGTCACTTTTCAACCTTTTTGAGGATGGCTTGTTGTCAGGCTCAGAAAGCCTAAAATGTTCCCGGACTGCCTCCAATTTTTCAACTCTTGTATTGGTCAGCCTGTTGCGTGCTTTGGTGTGTGTGTGTTCCCAAACAAGAACCAGTTGCGCTCTGAGGCGGCTGATGTTGGTGGGATTTGCAGGATAATGGAGGCAACAGGGGAAACATCCTCAGATCCAGGAAGTCCCTTCCACCAGGTGGCTGATGAGATATGTTGGCATGATTGCCATATTGCATCTCCATCCCAAAGCCCTTGCTTGGAAGTGTACTTTGCCAGACTGCCAAGAACCTTGCCCTCATCCAGGCTAAGGTGGTGAGACACGGTAGTGATGACCACCTTGAATGATCGCATATGAAAAGCCAACTGACATTTACTCCTGAGGTGCTGACCTGTTGCACCCTCTACGACCACTGTGATTCATTATTAATTAATGTATGAACATTTGAACATCTTGGCCATGTTCTGTTATAATCTCTACCCGGCACAGCCAGAAGTGGTCTGGCCACCCCTCATAGCCTGGTTCCTCTCTAGGTTTCTTCCTAGGTTCTGGCCTTTCTAAGGAGTTTTTCCTAGCCACTATGCTTCTATACCTGCATTGCTTGCTGTTTGGGGTTTTAGGCTGGGTTTCTTTGTGACATCAGCTGATGTAAGAAGGGCTTTGTAAATAGATTTTATTGATGACACCATAGGCCTTGTTCATCTCTGCACCAGACAGGATGCTCTTGCCAGCATACTTGGGGTCCAACATGTAACGTAAACTCACCCCATTCCATACAAATGTGGGCAACCGCGCAAACGAGGCTGCAAAGAAAACTAATGGGACTGTAGCGATTGTGTTGACTTCAACATCTGGGGTGGGAACTACGTTTCTATTCAAGCGTTGATCGACATGGTAATGGCTCTATAGTATTGGAGAAAAGTTTAAAAAATGGACCCTCCGTTACATCATGACTTGCCATGCTGTAACGTACAGCATGCATAAAGCAACTATTTATGTCTTACAATCTCTCTCCACCAGGTGTAGCACTTCTCTCATCGTTTAAAAACAAGAAATGGACAGTGACAGGGGTAAGGGGGGATACCTAGTCGTTTTTTGCATCATCACAGCATGCGATCATGATTCAAAGCCGCTGTTTACTTCTAAGATCACTTTAGCACCGCCCTAAAAACCCGATTCAAATTCGACACAAACCTTCAAATAGGTATGTAATGACACATTATATAAACTCTTTATTGTGTTTTATTTACATTTTAGAGGCGATAAGGTGATAAGTTGGAGAGATCGAGTGAAAAAAAGCTTCCCCACCCGCCATTTTTAAAAAGACCTGATGGAGCTCATTGCCTTCTTGAATAATGCAGAGATGGGCATCATGAAGGTCTCGTCATGGAATTTGTTGGAAAGGGGAGAAATTGTGCTTTACAATGGTATTGACATTACAGTTGATTTGGAAGTATTACGTTTTTTGGTGCACTAAAATAAGGTCAATTGTACGAACCAAGGCGATGTACAAAAGTGAGTGAGTTTACATTACATTGTGGCGTGTATGGGCTTCAGGCAGAAGTCTTCATGCTTTTTTTATGTATTTCAGAACTGCAGTTTCCTCTGCTTGGAGCAACAGTGAAGTGGGCAGAGCAGTATAGATTTCTTCTCTTACATCTGCAAGCTGAGTCTGAACATCAGACAGGATGACATTGTCTCCCTCAATCTGTGCAATGGCTACAGCTATAGGTTTCAGGAGTTTCAGGCTGCTTACCACTCTCTTCCAAAATACATCATCCAGGAGGATCCTCTTGATGGGGCTGTCCATATCGGCAGACTGTGATATGGCCATTTCTTGTAAAGACTCCCTCCCCTCCAGGAGACTGTCAAACATGATGACAACACCACCCCAACGGGTGTTGCTGGGGTGCTTCAATGTGGTGCTCTTATTCTTCTCACTTTGCTTAGTGAGGTAGATTGTTGCCATAACTAGATGACCCATCACCTGCCTAACCATTTCCTTGGCTCTCTTGTAGAGTGTATCAATTGTTTTCAATGCCTTGATGTCCTTGAGGAGCAGATTCAATGCATGAGCAGCACAGCCAATGGGTGTGATGTGAGGGTAGGACTCCTCCCACTTTAGACCAAGCCACCTTCATGTTCACAGCATTTTCTGTCACCAGTGCAAATACCTTCTAGTCATTTAGGCAGGTTGCCTTAGTGTTCTTGGGCACACAGACTATAGTGGTCTGCTTGAAACATTTTGGTATTACAGACTCAATCAGGGACATGTTTAAAATGTCAGTGAAGACACCTGCCAGTTGGTCAGCACATGCCCGGAGCACACGTCCTGGTAATCCGTCTGGCCCCGTGGCCTTGTGAATGTTGACCTGTTTTAAGGTCTTACTCACGTCGGCTACAAAGAGCGTGAAACACAGTCGCCCGGAACAGCTGATGCTCTCATGCATGCCTCAGTGTTGCTTGCCTCGAAGCGAGCATAGAAGTTATTTAGCTCATCTGGTAGGCTCGTGTCATTGGGCAGCTCGCGGCTGTGCTTCCCTTTGTAGTCTGTATTAGTTTGCAAGCACTGCCACATAAGACGAGCGTCGGAGCCGGTGTCTTACGATTCAGTCTTATCCCTGTATCGGTGCTTTGCCTGTTTGATGGTTCGTCGGAGGGCATAGCAGGATTTCATATACGCTTCCGGGTTAGAGTCCCGCACCTTGAAAGTGGCAGCTCTACCCTTTAGCTCAGTGCGAATGTTGCCTGTAATCTATGGCTTCTAGTTGGAGTATCACTGTGTGGACAACGTCCTCGATGCACTTATTGATAAAGCCAGTGACCTATGTGGTGTACTCCTCATTGTAATCGGAAGAATCCCGCAACATGTTCCAGTCTGTGATAGCAAAACAGTCCTGTAGTTTGGCATCTGCTTCATCTGACCACTTTTTTTATAGACCAAGTTACTGGTGCTCCCTGCTTTAATTTTTGCTTGTAACCAGGAATCAGGAGGATAGAATTGTGGTCAGATTTACCAAATGGAGGGCGAGGGAGAGCTTTGCACACGTCTCTGTGTGTGGAGTACAGGGGATCTAGAATGTATTTCCCTCTGGTTGCGCATTTCACATGTTGACAGAAATGAGGTAGAACTGATGTAAGTTTCCCTGCATTAAATTCTCCAGCCACTAGGAGCGCAGCCTCTGGGTGAGCGGATTCCTGTTTGCTTATTTCCTTATACAGCTGACTGAGTGCGGTTTTAGCAGCTTTCGTCTGTGGGGGTAAATAACCAGCCACGAAAGTATAGATGAGAACTCTCTTGGCCAAAAGTGTGGTCTACAGTTTATCATAAGATACTCTACTTCAGGCGAGCAAAATCTAGAGACTTCCCTACTTTTTGTGCATCCACTGTTGTTTACAAATATGCACAGACCCCCCCCCCCTCATCTTAGCGGAGTGTGCTGTTCTATCTAGCCGGTGCAGCGTATATCCTGCTAGCTCAATATCCATGTCATCATTCAGCCACGATTTAGTGAAATATAAGATGTTACAGTTTTTCATGTCCCATTGGTAGGATATTCGTGATCGTACCTCGTCTAGTTTGTCCAATGATTGTACATTGGCAGGGGATGTCTGCCTTGTCAGGTGTTCTCAGTATATCCTGTGCATCCTGCTTGTTGAATAAAACATCTTAGTCTAGTAGTGGTGTGGGCTCAATAGCATCTCATTAGTGTGCAAGATCTTGAGAATCAGCTGTACATGTGATGGAAGAATATATATATATATATATATGTATATATGCCATTTAGCAGACGCTTTTATCCAAAGCGACTTACAGTCATGTGTGCATACATTCTACGTATGGGTGGTCCCGGGGATCGAACCCACTACCCTGACGTTACAAGCGCCATGCTCTACCAACTGAGCTACAGAAGGACCAGAACTGCGTTGTGCATGCAGAGGGTTGCAATTCCATTGAATTAAGGATAATTTAACCAAAATATGCCACAAGACCTAGAATTGCCTTATGTGTATCCCACAAAAAAGGTTCAGTGTTATAAGCAAAAAAAAAATATATGCCAATATTCCCAGGCTTAACTTCCCATGGAAAATTTCTGGAAATTTCCTGGAAAGTTTCCGACCCTTTGCAACCGTAGTTGTACAAATAGGGTATGATTGGGGATATTGATACTAGTATGGGCTTTAGATAGTAATCTGTAGTTGATCCAGTCAAATAGATTTTATGAGCGTGTGGACACACGCTTTCTTTTGACATGCTGGCCCCATGGTGTCCATCCAAACTCAAACAATTAGTTCTCATTTTACCACATTTTAATTTAGAAATCAAATCAAACCTTCTGGGAAGATTGAATATCTTGGCACCCTTGTGTACTCACTGAATCTACATGAAAGATATTTTTAGTTGCTTTCATCAAATATCGTCTTCATAAGCTTCCACCTTGAAGTGTAATTTGGCACAGCAGTACTAAAAAATAACTGAGAAATGGTTTTAATCTCAGAAACACAGAATCAAATCTCGCAAGAGCGCTCCATTTAGGTTCTGGGGGGAGAGGTTTAGATGTTAGACTAGTGCGAGTGGTGGAACCAGGATGGAAATTCTTTGTTAGTTCCCACCTAGCTCTGCTCTGTTTGGATTCATTCTGCTCATCCTGTTTACACACTGTATAAACTGTACAGAATATACGTTTATTTTTACACTGATATCATGTATCTTCAGTCCTTGCATCGATAGCTCTATCTATGAATTTGAGTGGTTACATTTCTCCAGCCCCATCTGTCTGGGCATTCATAACATATAGGCATTCATAACATATAGGCATTCATAACCTATAGGCATTCATAACCTATAGGCATTCATAACATATAGACATTCATAACATATAGGCATTCATAAACTATAGGCATTCATAAACTATAGGCATTCATAAACTATAGGCATTCATAACATATAGGCATTCATAACCTATAGGCATTCATAACATATAGGCATTCATAACATATAGGCATTCATAACCTATAGGCATTCATAACCTATAGGCATTCATAACCTATAGGCATTCATAACATAAAGGTCATTAACAGGTTGTTACACTCACTTGTTGTATTGGGATTTTACTGCAACAGTGTTGTGCTGCCGTTCTGCATATATGGATCAAATATATTTGTCAAATGATAGTAGATGGATGTAATGTAGGATCTGACCTAAACACTGCAACCTAGAACCAAATCTTGCATGAGCGCTTGTGCCTCCCCTTCCGCAGATCAAAAGATACCAGGTGTATGTGCACCCCTGTGAAATAGGAGAAATGTGGGATTGATGGACCCACATTCATTGCTCGGACACACGCACGCAAGCACAGAGAGTAGTCTGATCCTTTGGTTAGCATTACAAATCTGCCCGAGGGGAATGATGGGGGATGAGGGAGCCTTGGTTCAAGACATTGAGATGATTGTGGAGAAAATGAAAGAGCCAAACAATCATGGATGGATCAGTGTCCGGGCCCCATTTTCTTAAAGTATCTCAGAGTAGGAGTGCTAATCTACGATCAGGTCGTCCCTGTCCATGCAATCTGATTTGATCATGACCTAAAAGGCAACACTGATCCTATATCCGCATTCCCATGATAAAACACTTCATGAATAAGGGCTCTGCTCTCAGCTGTGAATGTGTGCCTTGAGCACTGTCATGCAGGTGAAAGAGGACCCAAAAGCGACTTAACAGAAACAGAGTTTATTTAAGTCCAAACAGGGAATAACAGAAATCCTCTAGTCTGTAGAGGGGAATAACTGGAGAAGCGGCCACAGACTGCAGGTCGCTTCGGGTAGGCGCAGGCCGTAGTTGACAGCGACACCTGCTCACACGCAGCATCTGATGAAGGCAAAAAACACGACAGGACAGGGCGATACACAATCACAGCAAAAACACGACAGGACAGGGCGAAACGCAATCACAGCATGGTGAATACTAAACAAGGAACCGACGGGACAGGAACGGAACACAAAGGAATAAATAGGGACTCTAATCAGGGGAAAGGATCGGGAACAGGTGTGGGAAGACTAAATGATGATTAGGGGAATAGGAACAGCTGGGAGCAGGAACGGAACGATAGAGAGAAGAGAGAGCGAGAGAGTGAGAGAGGGAGGGGAGAGAGAGGGATAGAAGGAGGGAAAGAACCAAATAAGACCAGCAGAGGGAAACGAATAGAATGGGGAGCACAGGGACAAGACATGATAATAAATGACAAACATGACAGTACCCCCCACTCACCGAGCGCCTCCTGGCGCACTCGAGGAGGAATCCTGGCGGCAACGGAGGAAATCATCGATGAGTGAACGGTCCAGCACGTCCCGAGACGGAACCCAACTCCTCTCCTCAGGACCGTAACCCTCCCAATCCACTAAGTATTGGTGACCCCGTCCCCGAGAACGCATGTCCATGATCTTATGTACCTTGTAAATAGGTGCGCTCTCGACAAGGACGGGAGGGGGGAGGGAAGACGAACGGGGGTGCGAAGAAAGGGCTTAACACAGGAGACATGGAAGACAGGATGGACGCGACGAAGATGTCGCGGAAGAAGCAGTCGCACAGCGACAGGATTGACGACCTGGGAGACACGGAACGGACCAATGAACCGCGGAGTCAACTTACGAGAAGCTGTCGTAAGAGGAAGGTTGCGAGTGGAAAGCCACACTCTCTGGCCGCAACAATACCTTGGACTCTTAATCCTGCGTTTATTGGCGGCTCTCACCGTCTGTGCCCTGTAACGGCAAAGTGCAGATCTCACCCTCCTCCAGGTGCGCTCACAACGTTGGACAAACGCTTGAGCGGAGGGAACGCTGGACTCGGCAAGCTGGGATGAGAACAGAGGAGGCTGGTAACCCAGACTACTCTGAAACGGAGATAACCCGGTAGCAGACGAAGGAAGCGAATTGTGAGCGTATTCTGCCCAGGGGAGCTGTTCTGCCCAAGACGCAGGGTTTCTGAAAGAAAGGCTGCGTAGTATGCGACCAATCGTCTGATTGGCCCTCTCTGCTTGACCGTTAGACTGGGGATGAAACCCGGAAGAGAGACTGACGGACGCACCAATCAAACGACAGAACTCCCTCCAAAACTGTGACGTGAATTGCGGGCCTCTGTCTGAAACGGCGTCTAACGGGAGGCCATGAATTCTGAATACATTCTCAATAATGATTTGTGCCGTCTCCTTAGCGGAAGGAAGTTTAGCGAGGGAATGAAATGTGCCGCCTTAGAGAACCTATCGACAACCGTCAGAATCACAGTCTTCCCCGCAGACAAAGGCAGACCGGTAATGAAGTCTAAGGCAATGTGAGACCATGGTCGAGAAGGAATGGGGAGCGGTCTGAGACGACCGGCAGGAGGAGAGTTACCCGACTTAGTCTGCGCGCAGTCCGAACAAGCAGCCACGAAACGGCGCGTGTCACGCTCCTGAGTCGGCCACCAAAAGCGCTGGCGAATAGACGCAAGAGTGCCTCGAACACCGGGATGACCAGCTAACTTGGCAGAGTGAGCCCACTGAAGAACAGCCAGACGAGTGGAAACAGGAACGAAAAGGAGGTTACTAGGACAAGCGCGGCGACGCAGTGTGCGTGAGTGCTTGCTTAACCTGTCTTTCAATTCCCCAGACTGTTAACCCGACAACACGCCCATAAGGAAGAATCCCTCGGGATCAGTAGAAGCCACAGAAGAACTAAACAGACGGGATAAGGCATCAGGCTTGGTGTTCTTGCTACCCGGACGGTAAGAAATCACAAACTCGAAACGAGCGAAAAACAACGCCCAACGAGCTTGACGGGCATTAAGTCGTTTGGCAGAACGGATGTACTCAAGGTTCTTATGGTCTGTCCAAACGACAAAAGGAACGGTCGCCCCTCCAACCACTGTCGCCATTCGCCTAGGGCTAAGCGGATGGCGGCAGTTCACGGTTACCCACATCATAGTTGCGCTCAGATGGCGACAGGCGATGAGAAAAATAAGCGCAAGGATGAACCTTATCGTCAGACTGGAAGCGCTGGGATAGAATGGCTCCCACGCCTACCTCTGAAGCGTCAACCTCGACAATGAATTGTCTAGTGACGTCAGGAGTAACGAGGATAGGAGCGGACGTAAAACGTTCTCTTAGAAGATCAAAAGCTCCCTGGGCGGAACCGGACCACTTAAAACACGTCTTGACAGAAGTAAGAGCTGTGAGAGGGCAGCAACTTGACCGAAATTACGAATGAAACGCCGATAGAAATTAGCGAAACCTAAAAAGCGCTGCAACTCGACACGTGACCTTGGAACGGGCCAATCACTGACAGCTTGGACCTTAGCGGAATCCATCTGAATGCCTTCAGCGGAAATAACGGAACCGAGAAAAGTAACGGAGGAGACATGAAAAGAGCACTTCTCAGCCTTTACGTAGAGACAATTCTCTAAAAGGCGCTGTAGAACACGTCGAACGTGCTGAACATGAATCTCGAGTGACGGAGAAAAAATCAGGATATCGTCAAGATAGACAAAAACAAAAATGTTCAGCATGTCTCTCAGAACATCATTAACTAATGCCTGAAAAACAGCTGGCGCATTGGCGAGACCGAACGGCAGAACCCGGTACTCAAAATGCCCTAACGGAGTGTTAAACGCCGTTTTCCACTCGTCCCCCTCTCTGATGCGCACGAGATGGTAAGCGTTACGAAGGTCCAACTTAGTAAAGCACCTGGCTCCCTGCAGAATCTCGAAGGCTGATGACATAAGGGGAAGCGGATAACGATTCTTAACCGTTATGTCATTCAGCCTCGATAATCCACACAGGGGCGCAGAGTACCGTCCTTCTTCTTAACAAAAAGAACCCCGCCCCGGCCGGAGAAGAAGAAGGCACTATGGTACCGGCGTCAAGAGACACAGACAAATAATCCTCGAGAGCCTTACGTTCGGGAGCCGACAGAGAGTATAGTCTACCTCGAGGAGGAGTGGTCCCCGGAAGGAGATCAATACTACAATCATACGACCGGTGAGGAGGAAGGGAGTTCTCGGGACCGACTGAAGACCGTGCGCAGATCATGATATTCCTCCGGCACTCCTGTCAAATCGCCAGGTTCCTCCTGAGAAGTAGGGACAGAAGAAACGGGAGGGATGGCAGACATTAAACACTTCACATGACAAGAAACGTTCCAGGATAGGATAGAATTACTAGACCAATTAATAGAAGGATTATGACATACTAGCCAGGGATGACCCAAAACAACAGGTGTAAACGGTGAACGAAAAATCAAAAAAGAAATAGTCTCACTGTGGTTACCAGATACTGTGAGGGTTAAAGGTAGTGTCTCAAATCTGATACTGGGAAGATGACTACCATCTAAGGCGAACATGGGCGTAGGCTTATCTAACTCTCTGAAAGGAATGTCATGTTTCCGAACCCATGCTTCGTCCATGAAACAACCCTCAGCCCCAGAGTCTATCAAGGCACTACATGTAGCACCCGAACCGGTCCAGCGTAGATGGACCGACAAAGTAGTACAGGATTTTGATGGAGAGACTTGAGTAGTTGCGCTCACCTGTAGCCCTCCGCTTACAGATGAGCTCTGGCTTTTACTGGACATGAATAAACAAAATGTCCAGCAACTCCGCAATAGAGGCACAGGCGGTTGGTGATCCTCCGTTCCCTCTCCTTAGTCGAGATGCGAATCCCTCCCAGCTGCATGGGCTCAGACTCTGAGCCAGAGGAGGGAGATGGTTGCGATGCGGAGCAGGGAAACACCGTTGATGCGAGCTCTCTTCCACGAGCCCGGTGACGAAGATCTACCCGTCGTTCTATGCGGATGGCGAGAGCAATCAAAGAGTCCACATCTGAAGGAACCTCCCGGGAGAGAATCTCATCCTTAACCACTGCGTGGAGTCCCTCCAGAAAACGAGCGAGCAGCGCCGGCTCGTTCCACTCACTAGAGACAGCAAGAGTGCGAAACTCAATAGAATAATCCGTTATGGACCGTTCACCTTGGCATAAGGAAGCCAGGGCCCTAGAAGCCTCCCTACCAAAAACTGAACGGTCAAAAACCCGAATCATCTCCTCTTTAAAGTTCTGGAACTTGTTAGAGCAATCAGCCCTTGCCTCCCAGATAGCTGTGCCCCATTCTCGAGCCCGGCCAGTAAGGAGTGAAATGACGTAAGCAACCCGAGCTCTCTCTCTAGAGTATGTGTTGGGTTGGAGAGAACACAATCTCACACTGCGTGAGAAAGGAGCGGCACTCAGTGGGCTGCCCGGAGTAGCAAGGTGGGTTATTAACCCTAGGTTCTGGAGGCTCGGCAGGCCAGGAAGTAACAGGTGGCACGAGACGTAGACTCTGGAACTGTCCAGAGAGGTCGGAAACCTGAGCGGCCAGGTTCTCCACGGCATGGCGAGCAGCAGACAATTCCTGCTCGTGTCTGCCGAGCATGGCTCCTTGGATCTCGACGGCAGTGTAAAGCGTCTGAAGTCGCTGGGTCCATTCCTTGGTCGGTTCCTTCTGTCATGCAGGTGAAAGAGGACCCAAAAGCGACTTAACAGAAACAGAGTTTATTTAAGTCCAAACAGGGAATAACAGAAATCCTCTAGTCTGTAGAGGGGAATAACTGGAGAAGCGGCCACAGACTGCAGGTCGCTTCGGGTAGGCGCAGGCCGTAGTTGACAGCGACACCTGCTCACACGCAGCATCTGATGAAGGCAAAAAACACGACAGGACAGGGGGCGATACACAATCACAGCAAAAACACGACAGGACAGGGCGAAACGCAATCACAGCATGGTGAATACTAAACAAGGAACCGACGGGACAGGAACGGAACACAAAGGAATAAATAGGGACTCTAATCAGGGGAAAGGATCGGGAACAGGTGTGGGAAGACTAAATGATGATTAGGGGAATAGGAACAGCTGGGAGCAGGAACGGAACGATAGAGAGAAGAGAGAGCGAGAGAGTGAGAGAGGGAGGGGGAGAGAGAGGGATAGAAGGAGGGAAAGAACCAAATAAGACCAGCAGAGGGAAACGAATAGAATGGGGAGCACAGGGACAAGACATGATAATAAATGACAAACATGACAAGCACGACTGTCTTATTCACGATCTAGTTCTATTGGAAGGGAGCGAGGGAGCGGGACAGAAGGACAAGAGAGATTCATTATCTTTCTATCACTGTTTATCAGCGCTTGCTCAAACGGTCTGCTTTTTAAATCCTGGAACATTCTTGACCTTTTCCCTGTCCACAACTAATTCCCATTCGAAACCCCTGTGGTGTGTGAGCCTTCATCTGAGAGAGGAACCGTCATCTGTCTGTTGCCATGTCTCTCTCACTCCAGAACAGAAAAGGGCACAGGGGCTATTAATAGCAAACAAACAGGATACAACTGGACTACTAGATTAACTGGTAACTGATCACTCTACAAAGTTGATTTCATTGTTTATCAGTTTGTTTATGTAGTTAAGAAGGCATTATTTGACAAATATAATTCATTTATCATTTTTTTTTCAATCTGGATTTGGGGCCCATTTGTGATTGACGTTTAGTAATAAATATAGTTGACATGGCTAAATTAGCTTTGAACATGTAGAAGACTTTCATTGGTCGCTTTTTGTCCGTCTATCTTTGGACAACATGGGCTGCACAACGGTTTCAGGTTTAGTTGAGGACGAGGGCTGATTTGACCATCGTTAGTGGAGTGGAATCATGAGCTGTGTTTGAAAACTCATACTATCCGCACTAACCATACTTTTTGTGACGTGAATTGAGTATGGACATCGTTAGTATGCCAGAAGTTCCCAGATGTTGTACTAAATTCACCAAAATACAAAGTATACAAGCAGTGGACACTATCGTTGTAGTTTTAGGGCCCATAATGCAATTCTTCAGAAAATGGGCATGGTTTCACAACGTTTTCTTATTTGAAGAAAATGACGGAAAATATGCATCTGAAGTCCGACGAAAGCAGATAAAATTCATTGTTTTAACTAATTATGACATGTTAAGAATATTTTGAGCAATGTAATGACTTCAAATAAGTTACACATTATGTTGGCTGACAATTTGTTTTACCTACGCTATCCTTACGAACCGCATAGCATTAAAGCAGTATGTAATAGAGGTCGACCGATTATGATTTTTCAAAAAAGCCGATATCGATTAATCGGCCGATTTTGTTTTACTTGTAATAATGACAATTACAACCATACTGAATGAACACTTATTTTAACTGAATATAATACATCAATACGATCAATTTAGCCTCAAATAAATAATGAAACATGTTCAATTTGGTTTAAATCATTCAAAAACAAAGTGTTGGAGAAGAAAGTAAGAGTGCAATATGTGCCATGTAAGAAAGCTAACGTTTAAGGTTCCTTGCTCAGAACATGAGAACATATGATAGCTGGTGGTTCCTTTTAACATGAGTCTTCAATATTCCCAGGTAAGAAGTTTTAAGTTGTAGTTATTATAGGAATTATAGGACTATTTCTCTCTATACCATTTGTATTTCATTAACCTTTGACTATTAGATGTTCTTATAGGCACTTTAGTATTGCCAGTGTAACAGTATAGCTTCCATCCTTCTCCTCACTCCTCCCTGGGCTCGTGCCAGAAACACAATGACAACAGCCACCCTCGAAGCAGCGTTACCCATTCAGAGCAAGGGGAACAGCCACTCCAAGTCTCAGAGCGAGTGACGTTTGAAACACTATTAGCGCGCACCCCGCTAACTAGCTAGCCATTTCACATCGGTTACACAAGCCTAATCTCGGGAGTTGATAGGCTTGAAGAGATAAACAGCGCAATGCTTGACGCACAACGAAGAACTGCCGGCAAAACGCACGAAAGTGCTGTTTGAATGAATGCTTACGAGCATTGAAGAATATAAATTATATTTTGATTTGTTTAACACTTTTTTGGTTACTACGTGACTCCATATGTGTTATTTCATAGTTTTGATGTCTTCACTATTATTCTACAATGTAGAACAGTAAAAATAAAGAAAAACCCTTGAATAAATAGGTGTGTCCAAACTTTTGATTAGTACTGTACGCACTAGGAATACATTATGTATGCTCTAGTCTCTACATGCTAGAAGATCTCTTATCTGTGCTGTTATGTGAGTGAGATTCAATCTACTACTCCTTTCTGAGGTTGCCAGGTTGGTGAAATTTGCAGAAGATGCTGAGAATACCATCTCCTCTGTGGTGTGAGCTGCCAGGTCCAGGCCAGGCAAAACCTCCATGTGGTCTGCATTTTAATTCATCAACTATTTCTGTATATTTGTTCCACTTCATTTAAAATCACTTCTACTCCACATCTGATTCTATAGTCTCACATGCTTGGAATGCACACACACACACACACACACACACACACACACACACACACACACACACACACACACACACACACACACACACACACACACACACACACACACACACACACACACACACACACACACACACACACACACACACACAGTTTTCTGTGGAATCAACCTGTTATAAAAATGATTTAATTAATTTTCATAATAGATGTAATAGATAAACTTGTTTATTTTCAACAAACTTAACGTGTAAATATTTGTATGAACATAACAAGATTCAACAACTGATACAAAAACTGACATGTTACTAACAGAAACGGAATAATGTGTCCCTGAACAAAGGGGAGGGTCAAAATCAAAAGTACCAGTCAGTATCTGGTGTGGCCACCAGCCTCATTAAATACTGCAGTGCATCTCCTCCTCATGGATTGCACCAGATTTTCCAGTTGTTGCTGTGAGATGTTACCCCACTTTTCCCCCAAGGCACCTTCAAGTTCCCGGGCATTTCTTGGGGGAATGGCCCTAGCCCTCACCCTCAGATCCAACAGGTCCTAGACGTGCTCAATGGAATTGAGATCCGGGCTCTTCGCTGGCCATGGCAGAACACTGACATTCCTCTCTTGCAGGAAATCATGCACAGAACGAGCAGTATGGCTGGTGGCATTGTCATGCTGGAGGGTCATGTCAGGATGAGCCTGCAGGAAGGGTACCACAAGAGGGAGGAGGACGTCTTCCCTGTAACGCACAGCGTTGAGATTGCCTGCAATAACAACAAGCTCAGTCCGATGATGCTGTGACACACCGCCCCAGACCATGATGGACCCTCCACCTCCAAATCGATCCCGCTCCAGAGTACAGGCCTCGGTGTAACGCTCATTCCTTTGACGATAAACTCAAATCCGACCATCACCCCTGGTGAGACCAAACCGCGACTCGTCAGTGAAGAGCACTTTTTGCAAGTCCTGTCTGGTCCAGCGACAGTGGGTTTGCGCCCATTGGCGACGTTGTTGCCGGTGATGTCTGGTGAAAACCTGCCTTAAAACAGGCCTACAAGCCCTCAGTCCAGCCTCTCTCAGCCTATTGGACAGTCCGAGCACTGAAGGAGGGATTGTGCGTTCCTGGTGTAACTCAGGCAGTTGTTGTTCCCATCCTGTACCTGTCCCGCAGGTGTGATGTTCGGATGTACCGATCCTGTGCAGGTGTTGTTACACATGGTCTGCCACTGCGAGGACGATCAGCTGTCTGTCCTGTAGCGCTGTTTTAGGCGTCTCACAGTACGGACATTGCAATGCATTGCCCTGGCCACATCTGCAGTCCTCATGCCTCCTTGCAGCATGTCTAAGGCACGTTCATGCAGATGAGCAGGGATCCTGGGCATCTTTCTTTTGGTGTTTTTCAGAGTGAGTAGAACGGCCTCTTTAGTGTCCTAGGTTGTCATAACTGTGACCTTAATTGTGTCTTAACGATCGTTCCACAGGTGCATGTTCATTAATTGGTTATGGTTAATTTAACAAGTATGGGAATCAGTGTTTTAATCCTTTACAAATGAAGATCTGTGAAGTTATTTGGATTGTTACAAATTATCTTTGAAAGATACGGTCCTGAAAAAGGGACGTTTCTTTTTTTTGCCGAGTTTATGTTAATTGAGTTGTAATTGGGCTGTTAAGTAATAAAGATTGCATAGTGTTGCTGGGGTGAGAGTGGGGGTTGATGGTGTGGTGGTGGAGTGATGTTGACACTGAAAATTGATAGGGGAAGACAACGGCTTACTCTGGAGTTTATTCTCTTTTCAAAGTTGCCTCTCACCGGGCCATATTAACCAGGGATGAAATGGAAGACTTGTATCGGATCGAAGTATATTTGATTCTGGACATGTTTTGCCAGTTGCTCCAGGCTGCTTATGATATAAAGTCATGCTTATGAAAAGGGGTTACTTGGGTGTTATGGCTGTGGCTTCAGTTCTTAATTTGTCCTTCCCCTAAGCAATTTTGAACGTTCAACCTTACTTTTAGCAGGTTATCCACTATACCTCATCTTTATAGTAATATTAGAGCTAATGTTAGCTTCAGTCCCGTCCGCCGCTCATCGCTTTCTCTCCCTTAAGAGGGCTCTATTTTCAGGGCAGTTGATTACTTTGTTTAGCTTTGCCACACTGTGTAAAATACCCTGTCCCTCCCCTGTCTTCTAGCCCTTTTGGGCCAGAGGGGAGGTTTCTTAGCTGTCGCACATGCCTGCATCTGTCATGGGCCCACTTTGCTGTGCTTTGCTTCCTCCTTGAGTTCCTCCACATTGTTTTTAGACCATGCTTTGCTCCCTCTGCAGAGCGACGGCTAAAGACTGCTGACCTAGAAGGAGCCACAGAGAGAAACAGCCATGACAGAATATTACCAGATCTTAGGGGTCCAGAGAAACACGTCGGCGGAGGACATTAAAAAAGCGTGAGTATGCCGGCATGTTGACGTTAGTAACGTGTGACACTCCGAAGGATGTAGTAGACTAATTATAGAAACGGAGTAGAAACCGATAGAGTGCTAACTGCAAGGCCTACCTCTATGCACACCGGCAGCTCTACCACAGTGGAGGGTTTGCTAATCTCCTCCACTCATCAGCATATCTCAACACACACACACACACACACACACACACACACACACACACACACACACACACACACACACACACACACACACACACACACACACACACACACACACACACACACACACACACACACACACACACACACACACACACACACACACACACCCTCTGATCAATGTTCCCTATTGTCATTAGAGAACTGATGAGTCTTGTGCGTATTGTTGTTTTGCCAGTAATATGTTGTGAATGACTAACACACACACACACACACTTTTAAAACGGCAGCATGATTGTGAGAGTATGATCTGCCCATTAGTGCTGCTAGGCTTGTGGAATCTAAGGTATGCTTTTTTTCTGTATTTTATATGTATTTACACACTGAGCTTGGAATAACACTGTGAAATTGTGAAAATGCACTTTTAGTGTCAGAGCTGTTTGAAAAGACTGCCGGAAATTCCAACCTGTTTTTGTGGGATGGCATTTTTCATTGAAAATAATCACAGTAAGTTACTTAAAAGAGCTGCATATGACCTTTTTTAATAACTAAATTATTATTGATCGCATACACCACCATTGGATAAGATCAATGAAAACCACAGTTGGCACCTCTGTGATAGTTACTCACACAATGAACTGAAGTAGCTTGCAAACAGTAGCTCTTCTGAGAAATCTTACATGTACAGGAAAAGCACTGAAGGATTTGTAGATAGTGCATTCGAAAGTATTCAGACCCTTTGACTTTTTCCACATTTTGTTACGTTACAATCCATTCCATTCTAAAATGGATTAAACAATTGTTTTTCCCTCATCAATCTATCTACACTCAATACCCCATGATGATTAAGCGAAAACATTTTTAGTTTTTTGATTGTTGCAAATGTATAAAACAACTATAAGTATTCAGACCCTTTACTCAGTACTTTGTTGAAGCACCTTTGGCAGTGATTACAGCCTCGAGTCTTATTGGGTATGACGCTACAAGTTTGGCACACCTGTATTTGGGGAGTTTCTCACATTATTCTCTGCAGATCCTCTCAAGCTCTGTCAGCTTGGATGAGGCGTGTCGCTGAACAGCTATTTTCAGGTCTCTCCAGAGATGCTCGATGGGGTTCAACTCCAGGCTCTGGATGGGCCACTCAAGGACATTGAGACTTGTCCCATATCCACTCCTGCATTGTCTTGGCTGTGTGCTTAGGGTTGTTGTCCTGTTGGAAGGTGAACCTTTGCTCAAGTCTGAGGTCATGAGCAGGTTTTCATCAAGGACCTCTCTGTCCTTTCCCTCGATCCCGACTAGTCTCCCAGTCATTACTGCTGACATCCCCACAGCATGATGCTGCCACCACCATGCTTCACTGTAGCGATGGTGCCAGGTTTTTTCCAGACTTGATGCTTGGCGTTCAGGCCGAAGAGTTCATTCTTGCTTTCATCAGACCAGAGAATCCTGTTTCTGAGAGTCTTTAGGTGCGTTTTGGTAAACACCAAGTGGGGTGTCATGTGCCTTTTTACTGAGGAGTGGTTTCTGTCTGGCCACTACCATAAAGGCCTGATTGGTGGAGTGCTGCATAGATGGTTGTCCTTCTGTAAGTTTCTCCCATCTCCACAGAGGAGCTCTGTCAGAGTGACCATCGGCTTCTTGGTCACCTCCCTGACTAAGGCCCTTCTCCCCCGATTTCTCAGTTTGGCCTGGCGGCCAGCTCTAGGAAGAGTCTTGATGGTTCCAAACTTCTTCCATTTAAGAATAATGGAGACCACTGTGTTCTTGGGGGACCTTCAATGCTGCAGTACCCTTCCCCAGATCTGTGCCTCGACACAATCGTACCTCGGGGCTCTACGGACAATTCCTTCGACCTCATGGCTTGGTTTTTGCTCTGACATGCACTGTCAACTTTGGGACCTTATAGACATGTATGTGCCTTTTTCCAAATCATGTTCAATCAATTACATTTACCACAGGTAGACTCCAATCAAGTTGTAGAAACATCTCATGGATGATCAATGGAAATTTGATGGACTTGGAAATGGGATGCTCAATTTCAAGTCTCATAGCAAAGGGTCAAAATACTTATGTAAAGAAGGTATTTATTGTAGACTGTTTTGTCTAAATCAACCTTAGTGCCTGGACATGCGATGATGTTGCTAAAGTAGTCAAAAATCTAATAGAAAACAACGTTGCCAGCCTTATCATGTTGTCAAATGTATTTTAGAGAGATGGCAATATCATCAAAAATAGCAATGCTAACGTTAGCTAGCTAAAATCCGGTGGCCTCCCTTCAATTATTTGCTCGATAGCTAACGTTACACTGCATCTGAAGTCAATCTGGCAACATCGAAATGACAAAAGGTTTTCCTACTAATTATCCTTTTGAATGTTATAGTATTTCCAATCCACTCTAATGCTCTTTTGAAATCTTAGTCAGCGCTCATTAACAATACATTGAGGAGAACGCTCAGTTCAAAACGAACGTTAAAAACAATATTGTGACGAAACATGCAACCCATGAATACAGCCCTAGAGATGACCTCTGAGTCTGGCCCATGCTCTGTTCCTCTGTGTGGCTGTGTGTCTATTGGGCTCTGATCAAAAGTTGTATACTATAAATGGGACAGAGACGCTCCTGCAGGAAGGGTTTAGTCAGAGAGAATTCCTGATTCAGCACAAAACTCTGTACTGTGCTGTCCTGGACTGCAGAGCCATGGAGTTTACACTGCCTCCCTGAAGACTCCAACTTCAGTGATTTTTGCAATTCGTTCCAGTCATTGGCAGCAGAGAACTGTAAGGAAAGGCAGCCAAAGGAGGTTTTGTCTTTGGGGATGACTAGTGAAATATACCTGCTGGAGTGTGTGCTACGGGTGGGTGTTGCTATGGTGACCAGTGAGCTGAGATAAGGCAGAGCTTTACCTAGCAAAGACTTATAGATGACCTGGAGCCAGTGGGTTTGGTGACGAATATGTAGCGTGGACCAGCCAACGAGAGCATACAGGTCGAAATGGTGGGTGGTATATGGGGCTTTGGTGACAAAACGGATGGCACTGTGATACACTGCATCCAGTTTGCTGAGTAGAGTGTTGAAGGCTATTTTGTAAATGGCATCGCTGAAGTCAAGGATAGGCAGGATAGTCAGTTTTACAAGGGTATGTTTGGCAGCATAAGTGAAGGAGGATTTGTTGTGAAATAGGAAGTTGATTCTAGATTTAATATTGGATTGGAGATGCTTAATGTGAGTCTGGAAGGAGAGTTTACAGTCTAGCCAGACACATAGGTATTTATAGTTGCCCACATATTCTAAGTCAGAACCGTTCAGGGTAGTGACGCTAGGCGGGCGGGAGGGCAGGTGCGGGCAGCGATCGGTTGAAGAGCATGCATTTAGTTTTACTAGCGTTTTAAGTGCAGTTGGAGGCCACAGAAGGAGTGTTGTATGGCATTGAAGCTTGTTTGGAGGTTTGTTAACACAGTGTCCAAAGAAGAGCCAGATGTATACAGAATGGTGTCGTCTGCGTAGAGGTGGATCAAAGAATCACCGGCAGCAAGAGCGACATCATTGATATATAAAGACAAAAGAGTCATCCAGATTATTGAAGGTCCGGACAACAGGCCCTCAGAGTTCAGCGTGTCAAATCGATCTGAGAAGTAGTTAGTGAGCCAGGCAAGGCAGTTATTAGAGAAACCAAGGCTGTTGAGTCTGCCGATAAGATTTAGGTGATTGGCAGAGTTGAAGGCCTTGGCCAGGTCGATGAAGACGGCTGCACAGTGCTGTTTTTTATCAATGGTGGTTATGATATCGTTTAGGACCTTGAGCGTGGCTGAGGTGCACCCGTGACCAGCTCAGAAACCAGATTGCATAGCGGAGAATGGATTCGAGATGGTCAGTGATTAACCTGTTACTCCTACCCCCTACTTTTTCGAACATTCTGTTAAAAATCGCGCAACATTTCAGCGCCCTGCTGCTCATGCCAGGAATATAGTATATGCATATGATTAGTATGTGTGGATAGAAAACACTCAGACGTTTATAAAACTGGTTAAATCACGGCTGTGACTATAACAGAACGTGCGTTTCATCGAAAAGTGCAGGAAAATCTGATCACTGAAAATGGAAAAATATATCCATGCGCGACTTGAACCCATTGATAAAGGTGAACCACATTTAATGGGGCTGAGGTTGCAATACCTACAGCTTCCACACGTTGTCTAGAGTCTTGTCATTTGCCAACTATTTGTTTCTTGGTCAAACAGATGCAAGGCAGCGCATTTCTTCCGGTCTCCGACCAGATATTTTGGTTGAGATTTACCCGGACAGTATTTCTATATACTTTGCCTCGTGATCAATTTGATCGCTTATTAACATTTAATAATACCTAAAGTTGCATTACAAAAGTATTTCAAAGTGTTTTGTGAAAGTTTATCGTCAACTTTTTTAATTAAAAAAAATGACGTTACGTTATAAGACGCTATTTTTTTCGTTTATCACACAGTCTTCATAGATCGATATCTAGGCTATATATGGACCGATTTAATCGAAAAAAAGACCCAATAGTGATTATGGGACATCTAGGAGTGCCAACAAAGAAGATGGTCAAAGGTAATGAATGTTTTATATTTTATTTGTGCGGTTTGTGTAGCGACGACTATGCTAATTATTTTGTTTACGTCCCCTGCGGGTCTTTTGGGGTGTTACATGCTATCAGATAATAGCTTCTCAAGCTTTCGCCGAAAAGCATTTTAAAAATCTGACTTGTTGCCTGGATTCACAACGAGTGTAGCTTTAATTCAATACCCTGCATGTGTATTTTAATGAACGTTTGAGTTTTAACTAGTACTATTAGCATTTAGCGTAGCACATTTGTCATGTATTGTCATGTTATGTCTTGTTCCTGTTCTTTCTCTTCACTTCGTTTCCCCTGCTGGTCGTATTAGGTTACCTTCTCTTCCTTTCCTTCCCCCAGCTGTTCCTCATCTCCTCTAACTACCTCGTTTACTCTCTCCCACCTGTTCCCTTTTTTCCCTCTGATTAGGTCTCTATTTCTCTCTCTGTTTCTGCTTCTGTCTTTGTCAGATTCTCGTTTGCTTCACCCTTGTCCCGTCCTGTCGTAATCTGCCTCTTCATCAGATGCTACGTGTGATCAGGTACCTCTGTCCTCTACAACCCGCGCCTACCCGGAGAGACCAGCAGTCTGTTGCCGCTAACCCTGCTATTCTCCTCTGCTGCTAGAAGGGGACTCTCCTGTAAAGATCAGAGGACTTTATGATTTATTTGTCGCCCTCTCTGCGGGTTGTCTATTTTGTCAATCGATACATCTGAAGAGGATATATGTCTTCCCTGTGTTTGGACATTAAAAGACTCTGTTTCTTTTAAACCGCTTTTGGGTCCTCACTCACCCGCATAACAGAAGAATCTGACCAAGAATGGACCCAGCGACTTCGGATCCTCTCCACTCAGCCGTCGAGATCCAGGGAGCGATGCTAGGCAGACACGAGCAGGAATTGTCTGCTGCTCGACATGCCGTTGAGACCCTGGCCGCCCAAGTCTCCGACCTCTCGAAACATATTCACCATCTCCGCCTCGATCCACCGGCCACTTCCAGGGCTTCCGAGTCTCCGGAGCCCAGAATTAATAACCCGCCGTGTTACTCTGGGGAGCCCACTGAATGCCGCTCGTTCCTCACCCAGTGTGATATTGTTTTTTCTCTCCAGCCCAACACGTACTCCAGGGGCACAGCTCGTATCGCCTACGTCATATCTCTCCTTACTGGACGGGCTCGTGAGTGGGGCACGGCAATCTGGGAGGCGAGGGCTGAGTGTACTAACCAGTATCAGAACTTTAAGGAGGAGATGATACGGGTTTTTGATCGTTCTGTTTTTGGGGAAGAAGCTTCCAGGGCCCTGTCTTCCCTATGTCAAGGTAATCGATCCATAACTGATTACTCTATAGAGTTTCGCACTCTTGCTGCCTCCAGTGACTGGAACGAGCCGGCTTTCCTCGCTCGTTTTCTGGAGGGTCTCCGCGCGGAGGTAAAGGATGAGATTCTCTCCCGGGAGATTCCTTCCAGCGTGGATTCCTTGATTGAACTCGCTATTCGCATAGAACGACGGGTTGATCTTCATCACCGAGCTCGTGGAAGGGAGCTCGCGTTATCCGTTGCCCCCCTCTCCGCATCACTACCATCTTCCTCCACTGGCTCGGGTGCTGAGCCTATGCAGCTGGGGGGTATTCGCATCTCGACTAAGGAGAGGGAACGGAGAATCACCAACCGCCTCTGTCTCTATTGCGGTTCCGCTGGTCATTTTGTCACTTCATGTCCAGTAAAAGCCAGAGCTCATCAGTAAGCGGAGGGCTACTGGTAAGCGCTACTACTCAGTTCTCTCCTTCAAGTTCCTGTACTACCTTGTCGGTCCATCTACGCTGGACCGGTTCGGCAGCTTCCTGCAGTGCCTTGATAGACTCTGGGGCGGAGGGCTGTTTTATGGACGAAGCCTGAGCTTGGGAACATGACATTCCTCTCAGACGGTTAGGGGAGCCCACGGCCTTGTTCGCCTTGGATGGTAGTCCTCTCCCCAGGATTCAGCGTGAAACGCTACCTTTAACCCTCACTGTCTCTGGTAATCATAGCGAAACCATTTCTTTTTTATTTTTTTGTTCACCTTTTACACCTGTTGTTTTGGGCCATCCCTGGCTAGTGTGTCATAATCCTTCTATTAATTGGTCTAGTAATTCTATCCTATCCTGGAACGTCTCTTGTCATGTGAAGTGTTTAATGTCTGCTATCCCTCCTGTTTCCTCTGTCTCTTCTTCACAGGAAGAGCCTGGTGATTTGACAGGGGTGCCGGAGGAATATCACAATCTGCGCACGGTGTTCAGTCGGTCCAGGGCCACCTCCCTTCCTCCGCACCGGTCGTATGATTGTAGTATTGATCTCCTTCCGGGAACCACTCTCCCCCGGGGTAGACTATACTCTCTGTCGGCTCCCGAACGTAAGGCTCTCAAAGATTATTTGTCTGTAGCTCTCGACGCCGGTACCGTAGTCCCCTCCTCCTCTCCCGCCGGATCGGGGTTTTTTTTTTGTTAAGAAAAAGGACGGGACCCTGCGCCCCTGCGTAGATTATCGAGGGCTGAATGACATAACGGTTAAGAATCGTTATCCGCTTCCCCTTATGTCTTCAGCCTTCGAGATCCTGCAGGGAGCCAGGTTTTTCACTAAGTTGGACCTTCGTAACGCTTACCATCTCGTGCGCATCAGGGAGGGGGACGAGTGGAAAACGGCGTTTAACACTCCGTTAGGGCACTTTGAATACCGGGTTCTGCCGTTCGGCCTCGCTAACGCTCCAGCTGTCTTTCAGGCATTAGTGAATGATGTACTGAGAGACATGCTGAACATCTTTGTTTTCGTTTACCTTGACGATATCCTGATTTTTTTTTTTCACCGTCACTCCAGATTCATGTTCAGCACGTTCAACGTGTCCTCCAGCGCCTTTTAGAGAATTGTCTTTATGTGAAGGCTGAGAAGTGCTCTTTTCATGCCTCCTCCGTCACATTTCTCGGTTCTGTTATTTCCGCTGAAGGCATTAAGATGGATCCCGCTAAGGTCCAAGCTGTCAGCGATTGGCCCGTCCCTAAGTCACGTGTCGAGCTGCAGCGCTTTCTCGGCTTCGCAAATTTCTATCGTCGTTTCATCCGTAATTTCGGTCAGGTGGCAGCTCCTCTCACAGCCCTTACTTCTGTCAAGACGTGCTTTAAGTGGTCCGTTTCTGCCCAGGGAGCTTTTGATCTCCTCAAGAAGCGTTTTACATCCGCACCTATCCTTGTTACACCTGACGTCTCTAGACAGTTCATTGTCGAGGTTGACGCGTCAGAGGTGGGCGTGGGAGCCATTCTTTCCCAGCGCTCCCGTTCTGACGACAAGGTCCACCCTTGCGCGTATTTTTCTCATCGCCTGTCGCCGTCGGAACGTAACTATGATGTGGGAAACCGCGAACTGCTCGCCATCCGCTTAGCCCTAGGTGAATGGCGACAGTGGTTGGAGGGGGCGACCGTTCCTTTTGTCGTTTGGACTGACCATAGGAACCTTGAGTACATCCGTTCTGCCAAACGACTTAATGCGCGTCAGGCTCGTTGGGCGCTGTTTTTCGCTCGTTTCGAGTTCGTTATTTCTTATCGTCCGGGCTCTAAGAACACCAAGCCTGATGCTTTATCCCGTCTCTTCAGTTCTTCAGTAGCCTCCACCGACCCCGAGGGGATTCTCCCTGAGGGGCGTGTTGTCGGGTTGACTGTCTGGGGAATTGAGAGGCAGGTAAAGCAAGCACTCACTCACACTCCGTCGCTGCGCGCTTGTCCTAGGAACCTTCTTTTGGTCCCGTTCCTACTCGTCTGGCCGTTCTTCAGTGGGCTCACTCTGCCAAGTTAGCCGGCCACCCCGGCGTTCGGGGTACGCTTGCTTCTATTCGCCAGCTTTTTTGGTGGCCCACTCAGGAGCGTGACACGCGTCGTTTCGTGGCTGCTTGTTCGGACTGCGCAGACTAAGTCTGGTAACTCCCCTCCTGCCGGCCGTCTCAGACCGCTTTCCATTCCCTCTCGACCGTGGTCTCACATCGCCTTAGACTTTATTACCGGACTGCCTTCGTCAGCGGGGAAGACTGTTATTCTAACGGTTGTCGATAGGTTCTCTAAGGCGGCTCATTTTATTCCCCTCGCTAAGCTTCCTTCTGCTAAAGAGACGGCACAAATCATCATTGAGAATGTTTTCAGAATTCATGGCCTTCCGTCAGACGCCGTTTCGGACAGGGGTCCGCAATTCACGTCTCAATTTTGGAGGGAGTTTTGCCGTTTGATTGGGGCTTCCGTCAGTCTCTCTTCAGGTTTTCATCCCCAGTCTAACGGTCAAGCAGAACGGGCCAATCAGACTATTGGTCGCATCTTACGCAGTCTTTCTTTTCGTAACCCTGCGTCTTGGGCAGAACAGCTCCCCTGGGCAGAATACGCTCACAACTCGCTTCCTTCGTCTGCGACCGGGCTATCTCCTTTTCAGAGTAGCCTCGGGTACCAGCCTCCTCTGTTCTCGTCCCAGCTCGCCGAGTCCAGCGTCCCCTCCGCTCAGGCTTTTGTCCAACATTGTGAGCGCACCTGGAAGAGGGTCAGGTCTGCACTTTGCCGTTATAGGGCGCAGACTGTGAGAGCCGCTAATAAGCGTAGGACTAAGAGTCCTAGATATTGTCGCGGTCAGAGAGTATGGCTCTCCACTCAAAACCTTCCCCTTAAGACAGCTTCTCGCAAGTTGACCCCACGGTTCATTGGTCCGTTCCGTATTTCTCAGGTCATTAATCCTGTCGCAGTGCGACTTCTTCTTCCGCGACATCTTCGTCGCGTCCACCCGGTCTTCCATGTCTCCTGTGTTAAGCCCTTTCTTCGCGCCCCCGTTCGTCTTCCCTCCCCCCCCCATCCTTGTCGAGGGCGTACCTATCTACAGGGTCCGTAAGATTTTGGACATGCGTCCTCGGGGCCGTGGTCATCAGTACCTAGTGGATTGGGAGGGGTACGGTCCTGAGGAAAGGAGTTGGGTTCCATCTCAGGACGTGCTGGACCGTTCGCTGATCGATGATGTCCTCCGTTGCCGCCAGGTTTCCTCCTCGAGTGCGCCAGGAGGCGCTCGGTGAGTGGGGGGGTACTGTCATGTATTGTCATGTTATGTCTTGTTCCTGTTCTTTCTCTTCACTTCGTTTCCCCCTGCTGGTCGTATTAGGTTACCTTCTCTTCCTTTCCTTCCCCCAGCTGTTCCTCATCTCCTCTAACTACCTCGTTTACTCTCTCCCACCTGATCCCTTTTTCCCTCTGATTAGGTCTCTATTTCTCTCTCTGTTTCTGCTTCTGTCTTTGTCAGATTCTCGTTTGCTTCACCCTTGTCCTGTCGTAATCTGCCTCTTCATCAGATGCTACGTGTGATCAGGTACCTCTGTCCTCTACAACCCGCGCCTACCCAGAGAGACCAGCAGTCTGTTGCTGCTAACCCTGCTATTCTCCTCTGCTGCTAGAAGGGGACTCTCCTGTAAAGATCAGAGGACTTTATGATTTATTTGTCGCCCTCTCTGCGGGTTGTCTATTTTGTCAATCGATACATCTGAAGAGGATATATGTCTTCCCTGTGTTTGGACATTAAAAGACTCTGTTTCTGTTAAACCGCTTTTGGGTCCTCACTCACTCGCATAACAACATTTGCATTTCCAGATGTCTAGATGGGACGCCTGCGTGCCAGGTAGGAGCAAGAGGTTAACAACTTCCGGCGTCGACAGAGATGGCCGCCTCACTTCGTATTCCTAGGAAACTATGCAGTATTTTTTTTTATATGTTATTTCTTACATTGTTACCCCAGGTAATCTTAGGTTTTATTACATACAGTCGGGAGGAACAATTGGATATAATAGCAACGTCAACTCACCAACATTACGACCAGGAATACGACTTTCCTGAAGCGGATCCTCTGTTTTGCCCACCACCCAGGACAATGGATCGGATCCCAGCCGGCGACCCAAAACAACGATGCCGTAGAAGGGGCAGACGGAGCAGTCTTCTGGTCAGGCTCTGTAGATGGGCACATTGCGCACCGCTCCCGAGCATACTACTCGCCAATGTCCAGTCTCTTGACAACAAGGTAGACGAAATCCGTGCTAGGGTAGCCTTCCAGAGAGACATCAGAGACTGTAACGTTCTATGTTTCATAGAAACATGGCTCACTAGAGACACGCTATCGGAGTCGGTACAGCCAGCTGGTTTCTTCACGCATCGCACTGACAGAAACAAGCATCTTTCTAAGAAGAAGGGCGGGGGTGTATGCCTTATTATTAACGAGACGTGGTGTGATCATAACAACATACAGGAAATCAAGTCCTTCTGTTCACATGACCTAGAATTCCTCACAATCAAATGCCGACCAAATTATCTGCATAGAGAATTCTCTTCGATTATAATCACAGCCGCATATACCCCCCCCCCCCCCTCAAGCAGACACATCGATGACCCTGAACAAACTTCATTTGACTCTATGTAAACTGGAAACCACATATCCTGATGCTGCATTTATTGTAGCTGGGGATTTGAACTAAGACTAATCTGAAAACAAGGCTCCCTAAATTCTATCAGCATATTGATTGTGCAACCAGGGCTGGCAAAATACTAGATCATTGTTATTCTAACTGCTGCGACGCAAATAAGGTCCCGCAGCCCGCCCTACTTTAGGAAAAGCTGACCACACTCCATTTTGTTGCTCCCTGCCTATAGACAGAAACTAAAACAGGAAGCTCCCGCGCTCAAGTCTGTTCAACGCTGGTCCTACCATCGTATTCCACTCTTCAAGATTGCTTCGATCACGTGGACCGGGATATGTTCCGCATTGCGGCGAACAACAACACTGATGTATACGCTGATTCGGTGAGCGGGTTTATTAGCAAGTGCATCGGCGATGTCGTACCCATAGCGTCTATTAAAACATTCCCAAACCAGAAACCGTGGATTGATGGCAACATTCGCGCAAAACTGAAAGCGTGAACCACTGCTTTTAATCAGGGCAAGGTGACCGGAAACATGACCGAATACACACAGTGTAGCTATTCCCTCCGCAAGGCAATCAAACAAGCTAAGCGTCAGTATAGAGACAAAGTAGAGTCGCAATTCAACGGCTCGGACATGAGAGGTATGTGGCAGGGTCTACAATCAATCACAGACTGTAAGGAGGAAGGAAAACCAGCCCCATCGTGGACCAGGATGTCTTGCTCCCAGACAGACTAAACTTCTTTGCTCGCTTTGAGGACTCTACAGTGCCACTGACACGGTCCGCTACCAAAACCTGCGGGCTCTCCTCCGCTGCAGCCAACGTGAACAAAACATTTAAACGTGTCAACCCTCGCAAGGCTGCAGGCCCAGACGGCATCCCCAGCCACGTCCTCAGGCAATGAGCAGACTAGCTAGCTGGTGTGTTTACGGACATATTCAATCAATCCTTATCCCAGTCTGCTGTCCCCACATGCTTCAAGAGGGCCACCATTGTTTCTGTTCCCAAGAAAGCTAAGGTAACTGAGCTAAATGACTACCGCACCGTAGCTTTCACTTCCGTCACTCAGTGCTTTGAGAGACTAGTCAAGGACCATATCACCTCCACCCTACCTGACACCCTAGACCCACTCCAATTTGCATAACGCCCCAACAGGTCCACAGACGACACAATCGCAATCACACTGCACACTGCCTTAACCCATCTGGACTAGAGGAATACCTACATGAGAATGCTGTTCATCGACTACAGCTCAGCATTTAACACCAGTACCCTCTAAACTTGTCATCAAGCTCAAGACCCTAGGTCTCAACCCCGCCCTGTGCAACTGGGTCCTGGACTTGCTGACGGGTCCCCCCCCCCCAGGTGGTGAGGGTAGGTAACAACATCTCCACCCCGCTGATACTCAACACTGGAGCCCCACAAGGGTGCGTTCTCAGCCCTCTCCTGTATTCCCTGTTCACCCACGACTGCGTGGCCATGCACGCCTCCAACTCAATCATCAAGTTTGCAGACGACACTACAGTGGTAGGCTTGATTTCCAACAACGACGAGACGGCCTACGGGGAGGAGGTGAGGGTCCTTGGAGTGTGGTGTTAGGAAAATAACCTCACACTCAACGTCAACAAAACAAAGGAGATTACCGGGGACTTCAGGAAACAGCAGAGAGAGCACCCCCCTATCCACATCGACGGGACAGTAGTGGAGAGGGTAGAAAGTTCCTCGGCGTACACATCACGGACAAACTGAAATGGTCCGCCCACACAGACAGTGTGGTGAAGAAGGCGCAACAGCGCCTCTTCAACCTCAGGAGGATGAAGAAATTTGGCTTGTCACCAAAAACACAAACTTTTACAGATGCACAATCGAGAGCATCCTGTCGGGCTGTATCACCGCCTGGTACAGCAACTGCTCCACCCCTCTGGCTCTCCAGAGGGTAGTGAGGTTTGCACAATGCATCACCGGGGGCAAACTACCTTCCCTCCAGGACACCTACACCACCCAATGTCACAGGAAGGCCAAAAATATCATCAAGGACAACAACCACCCGAGCCACTGCCTGTTCACCCCGCTATCATCCAGAAGGCGAGGTCAATACAGGTGCATCAATGCAGGAAGGACCCGAGAGACTGAAAAACAGCTTCTATCTCAAGGCCATCAGACTGTTAAACAGCCATCACTATCATTGAGTGGCTGCTGCCAACATACTTTCTGAACTCCAGCCACTTTAATAATGGAAAAATTTATGTTATAAATGTATCACTTGCCACTTTAAACAATGCCACTTCATATGTTTACATACCCTACTTTACTCATCTCATATGTATATACTGTACTCTATACCATCTACTGCATCTTGCCATCTTGATGTAATGTATCACTTGCCACTTTAAACAATGCCAGTTTTATATGTTTACATACCCTACATTACTCATCTCATATGTATATACTGTACTCTATACCATCCACTGCATCTTGCCTATGCCGTTCTATACCATCACTCATTCATATATTTTTTCATGTTTTTTTTTTCATTTTTTCATGTTGAAAAAACTAGCCTTTGCTTTCCTAACTGCCTGTGTATATTGGTTCCTAACTTCCCTGCAAAGTTGCACTCCGCGGGTACTATTTGAAGCTAGTGCAGTGCGCCACTGGATGTTTTTGTGCTGGTCAAGGGCATTCAAGTCTGGAGTGAGCCAAGGGCTATATCTGTTCTTAGTTCTACATTTTTTGAAAGGGGCATGCTTATTTAAGATGGTGAGGAAGGCACTTTTGAAGAACAACCCTGTAAGCAGTTTACAAGGTATTACAGCAACACATGCTTTGGTTTTGTTTACCTGGCCACTGATTCAAATGCTAACTTTTTTGTTGCATTTGTGGCACAAATCCAATGCATATCAATATTAATATCAGTACCTATATTAGCATTTCCTAGCTTCATATCCAACTCATCTATAGGTAATGTCATTGAGTTGCACAATACCTTTTTAGATGCTTCAGGATGATTTGGACATGATGTGTGAAAATGCTAATATAGATACCATTTAACTTGCGGATCTGTGCCTCACATGCTGAAAAGTTTTAGCATTTGAAACAGTGGACAGCAAAACCAGTGCATGGATTGCTGTCATACCTTGTCCATCGACTGAGGAAACCGGAAATAAATCATCTAGAACAACACCATCTAATGGTCAACCTAGTAATAACAGAATGTAGGATGGGACATAAACACAACTTAAATGACTGCTCTGAACAGGAACCCCCCGCACCCCACCCCACCCCCACCACCAAATTCACTGGGAATTCATTACATAGGATGAAGACCAATACTCCGAGCTGGATCTCCATACTACTTGTCAGACATAGAGAACTGATACTATATTCTTGTGGGGTTGGCGTGGCGTGTCCGTGGAAGGTTTAGACAATTTTTTTGGGATTTCTCATGTCTAACTCATTGGATGTTGGGTACTATATTTATTGAATATTAAATGAATCCTATACATTTAAAATAGCCCAATCAATTAGAAATCAATTAGCTTATTTTCTCAGAGATCAATTTGTTTTACAAAATAATGTTGCAGGAATGCTTATCTTAAATGTTTCTAACAACAGGAAAGAAGAAATTCAATCGGAGATGGTGGGTGTCAAACCTCTTACTTGTGCTTTTTTAGGTGTATGACCACTGTAAGTCTTTCCGTGTGTAGATGATGATGTAATATAGTAGTGCTGAGCGATTAACTGAAATTTCGGTTATTTTTCATTTGGGCCGACGTCGGTTAAATGATTTGAATTCCATTGTAGTAGGGAGTTGTAGTCTCTAACAGTCCAAAATTCTACATAGCTTAGCACATAAAACGTTGTAATTAACTACAATGACCATAATTCATTGCGCATTTACTTTCCCGGTCTGTGTTTATTTTACGACTGCTACTACGGGAAGAGAGAAGAGTGCGCGATCCTGAGGTGATAAAGAGAGCAGCTGTTGTATTTCTACCTGAAAATACATTTGTCAGGGATGGGCAACTTTGATGAGGGTGGGGGCCACAAAAAAAAACAGAACTCATCATGAGCTGCGTTGCCACATCTATTACCCCCTGTTTTTAAATCAAGTTTGCTGCAATTATACACATTTTGCCAAGGGGTGGAGAGAAGAATTTAGAATTTTATAGCTAATTTCAAGCAATTCTACTCATTTTCCCATGGGGCAGAGAGAAGTGTGCAGTTTCACAGCTAATTTCCTCCAATTCTACACATTTGGCCATAGGAGGCAAATGTTTACAGTTGAATAAAGCTGATGATCGATGGGCCCCACCCGGGCTGTAATTCGACCATGTCACTATGAGTTTAGATAGTCTAGCAGCCAGCTAATTTACCGATCTAAAACCATTTTAGCGTACATGGGCTAATGGAGTGACTGCTGATGCACAACCACATTTGTAAATTGCACCAACTGTAAGCCAGCACCAGCTGCCCATCGCTGATCTACGTGATTTGATAGTTGGTATTCAGCAGTCGTAAAAGTATACCTTATTTTCTTTGAAGAACTACAAAATAGGGATTTTGTCAGACAGCATATTCACCAGCTCTAAAGAGATGAGATGGAATGAAAACATAGTCATCAGATAAAACAAATGTAATATACACAACTGAAATATTGAATTTAAAAATAATGTGAATAATTGATGGTTAATAAGTGATAAGCAGTAATGCACAATCATTACCATCTTGGGAAATGTATTAATAGTTTTACTCTTTTACAGCATTCAACCCACATAATGCATAGTGCATATCAAATTATCGAAATCGAAAACCGTGATTACTTTTAAATAATCAACCCAGAATTGAACCGATCTCAAAAGGCACTAGTCGCTCAGCACTATAATGTAGAGTACGTGTATTTCTGTCACACTGTAGGTACAGAAAGCTAGCACTCAAGTGGCATCCAGACAAGAACCCTGACAACAAGGAGGACGCAGAGAGAAAGTTCAAAGAGCTTTCAGAAGCCTATGAGGTCCTGTCAGACGGTAAGAGCCCCCCCCCCCTCCCATAAGACAGTTTAAATGCTAAAATATCGTCCGGCATCACGGATACCAATACCACATCCGGTTGTAAAATAAATAAAAAAAATATCAAGACATTTTATGGAGAAATGCTCACTGCTAATATAATAATGAGTGATTGCGACTTGTTGTGATCTGGTGTCTAGAAATGTATGCTAGCTAGGTACACACAGGTGGTGATAAGTGGTGTCTTCCTGCTGTACACATTGTATTACATGTGTCCGAGGTGACCTATTTTAAGAAATGCCATTAGTTTGTGTCGAGAAAGTTTAAAGATCTTTGATAGGAAGATGAGCGATTGAAAAGGGGCGGCAGGTAACCTAGTGGTTAGAGCATTGGGCCTAGTGGTTAGAGCATTGGGCCTAGTGGTTAGAGCATTGGGCCTAGTGGTTAGAGCATTGGGCCTAGTGGTTAGAGCATTGGGCCTAGTGGTTAGAGCATTGATAGTAACTGAAAGGTTGCAGCGTTCTATCACGTGACACTACATCTACAATTTGAATTGGCTAATGCTTAACCTTGAACTTAAACTTTTTCTAATGTTTGCAAGTATGGCCCTTAGTTGTCACACAAACATATGATCAGTCACGTGTTGCTGCCAGATAGTGAACACACATCGCTGTCTTGTTTGTTTGTCCAGAAAGGACCTGTTTGTCTGTCTGTTTCAGGACCAAAAATTATGAAATGTACTTGAGGTATGTATGTCCCAAATGGCACCCTATTTACAGTGTAGTGCACTACTTTTGATCAGGGCTCTGGTCAAAAGTAGTGCACTGCATAGGGACTAGGGTGCCATTTTGGACACCGTTATAGGCCTGAGAGCACAACGGACAACTGTAATGTCTTGATTGAGTTGTTCCTGTTATGTACTGTTCACCCGGCAACAGCAGCTAAAACCAGGCCAGAAATTGTTATGTCAGGGCTGTTTGAGCTGTGGAGTACACACACTTCAACTTTCCTCTTTTGGTTCCTGTACAAGCGTTTGAGTAGTCTCTCTTGTTGTCATTCGGCTTGTTTCGTCTATCAAGTTCTGGGGTGGTAATTTAGGACTTTTATGGAAATGGCCTTGAACTTGGGCAGCGACGCTCTGTCCACTAACTCCCATGGCTTGTCAGCACTGTGCACCTTCCAATGTCTTACTATGGCTCTTCCCAGCATTTAATCCCCTTTTTTCTTATATTCCTTTTTTCCCTTTTCATTAGCAAACAAGAGGAACCTGTATGACCAATATGGTAAAGAAGGCCTAACAGGAAGCGGAGGGGGAGGAGGTAAACATTGAACATTACTCCTTGACGTTTTGATAGGCTTATCTAGGAGATATGGAGGTTATAAATGAATATAAAAGGACAGTATTTTATGATATGACACAATGTCTGAAATACCACATAAAGCAAACATGCCAAGGAGAAGTGTATTTTTTTCTACCGATGTACAGCTCTATGGGGTCTACTTCAGTGTTTTACCATAAATCTGACAGGGCAATTACCGACCTCTCTTTTGTTGTTGTTGGGGGGTGGGGTCTGACTTTCAACTAAGCCATTACTGCGAGGCATTATCTGTCAACTAAGTGTCATGCTACCGTCATAGTGCCTTGGAATAATTGAACTATGTTCAGATCGCCGTGTATGCTTGTATGACCAGGAATATCTTGCTTTACCATCGCTCAATAACACTTGTTGGAAATGTAGTTGATGATTCTGTCTCTTTCTCCCAGGAGGGCATTATCACAACGCAGATCACTTCGGTGGTGGGTTCACATTCCGTAATCCAGAGGACGTCTTCAGGGAATTCTTCGGGGGACGAGATCCATTTGCAGATTTCTTCGGTAAGTCTCTCCACTGAGGCCGGAGTGATCGAGTGTGAGCAAGAGACCTCACTATGGCTTGAATAACTGAAGCAGGCATTGAGATTAAGTTTATCAACGCTTTCTCAAGCGGTCTGCTTTTTAATTCCTGGCACATTCCTGACCTTTTCGCTGTCAGATGCCCACAACTAATTGCAGTTTTAAACCCCTGTGGACATGCTACTAATTGTGCACACATCTAGGTCAGCCTAGCTGGCTGGATAAGAGAGATTGGGCTGTTTGCTGCTCTGCCTGAGTGTTATATATATATATATATAGTGGATTCGGCTATTTCATCCACACCTTTTGCTGACAAGTTTATAAAATTGAGTATGCAGCCATGCAATCTCCATAGACAAATAAATGACCTTACTGAAGAGATCCGTGACATCATAGGATGCCATCTTTCCAACCAGTCAGTTTGTAAAATTTCTGCCCTGCTAGAGCTGCCCCTGTCAACTGTAAGTGCTATTATTGTGAAATGGAAACTTCTTGGAGCAACAACGGCTCAGCTGCAAAGTGGTTGGCCACACAAGCACAAAGAATGGGACTGGCGAAGGCTGAAGCGCGTAGCTCTTAAAAATCGCTTGTCTTCTGTTGCAACACTCACTATTGAGTTCCAAACTGCTTCTAGAAGCAACGTCAGCACATGAACGGTTCGTTGGGAGCTTCATGAAATGGGCATCCATGGGCAAGCAGCCGCACACAAGCCTAAGTTCACCATGTACAATGCCAAGCATTGCCTTAAGTGGCGTAAAGCTCGCCGCCATTGTACTATGGAGCAGTGGAAACGCGTTCTCTGGAGTGATGAATCATGCTTCACCATCTGGCAGACCGACAGACGGATCTGGGTTTGACGGATGCCAGGAAAACACTACCTGACCAAATGCAGAGTGCCAACTGTAAGGAATAATGGTCTGGGTCTGTTTGTCATGGGTCTTGCTAGGCCCCTTATTTCCAATGAAGGGAGATCTTAACTCTACACCATACAATGACCTTCTAGACGATCCTTTGCTTCCAACTTGGTGGCAACAGTTTGGGGAAGGCCCTTTCCTGTTTCAGCATGACAATGCCCCCATGCATAAAGCGAGGTCCATACAGAAATGGTTTGTCGAGATTGGGGTGGAAGATCTTGATTTGCCTGCACAGAGCCTTGACCTCAACCCGATCGAACACCTTTAGGAGGAATTGGAACACTGCGAGCCAGGCCTTATTGCCCAACATCAGTGCCCGACCTCACTAATGCTCTTGTGGCTGAATGGAAGCAAGTCCCCACAGCAATGTTCCAACATCTAGTGGAAAGCCTTCCCAGAAGAGTGGAGGCTATTATAGCAGCAAAGGGGGGACCAACTCCATATTAATGCCCATGTCATGATTCAGGGGAAGGTGAGTTAGCCTGGACCCTTGATTAGATACACACATACCCATACATTTTAGCCTAACTGTGGGGTAGCCTGACTCTCAGGACTGTGCTCAGAGTGCCCTCTAGCCTAACTTTGTAGTAGCCTGGGTGTGACTCAGGACGTTAGCAGTCAGTTGACCCCTCCTGTATGTTATTAGTCTTAGCAGGATCCCAGGCTGCTGCTGACAGACTGACCCAGCACCAGCTGGCATAATGACAGCCAACCATACAATAACCACACCTCTGGCTACAGGCTGGGTAATGTATAGCCATAGGCTTTAGTTTCAAATGTAAACCCCCATTGCATCCTTTTAGAGTCCCTTTCCAAGCACAGACTGGAGAGCATGGATGTTCTGGGTTCAAGTTTTACGAGCAGACAGGGACACCTACCTGAGCCAGGACCGTAGTGGTGTTCTGTGCCATCAGCCTACTATCCTCTTACTGAAAGCATTGAGGACATGCTGTCTGATGCTGGACACTGCCATCATGGGAGCATACAGCAACAGCTGTCCTCTGCACTCAGTCTGTGCTTGCGTCCAAACTGGCACCCTATTCTCTACAGAGTGCACAACTTTTGCCCCAAAACTATATAGGCCCTGGTCAAAAGTAGTGTGCTTTAAAGGGAATATGGTGCCATTTGGGATGCAACCTGTGTTTGAAAGATACACTGGGCATTTATACTCTGTAGAGTCATGATACATGGAAGAGTTTACAGACAGAAATACAAACATCAACGTGGAAGTGTTTGCCTTCTCCTCAGATACAGGAAAAGCATCCAGCCTTTTCTAGTCTTATTTGTCAGAGCCATTTGTGTTTATGAAAGCGTTTCATCTTGTTCATTTAAACCAGGATGTTTTAACATGCACTTCCCGGACACTCATACACCACACGCATTTGAGTGTTATTGTAAACACCTCACCTCACCACACACACACACACACACACACACACACACACACACACACACACACACACACACACACACACACACACACACACACACACACACACACACACACACACACACACACACACACACACACACACACACACACACACACACACACACACACACACACACACACACACACACACACACACACACACACACACACACACACGGGTCTGCTGCTATTGTAACTGCTCTTGTTTTTAAAACGTAAGCTATTTTTGAAAGCATTCCGGCTGAATGATGTAGGCTCTCCTATCCGTCCATTTTCTGAGGCTCGCCTCCATATTTAGAGCTCTGAACCGCAGATGCCTCGCAGTCATTTGTTATAAATAAGTATAAATCAAGGGACACCAAGATAAGAAGATGGGCCTGGAGGTTCAAGGGCTTTAATCCTAGATCTTAAGTTATGTTAAGGTAAATCCCATTAGAAACATCTTCCAGATTTGGGTGAGCTTGGGATGGGCTGGCATTCTCCTCAAGGTCTATAGGAGTATCAATTCTCATTGATAATAAAGTCCCATTTAAGTCTATAGAAATGACTACAGACGCAAATGGATATAATGGTAAAAGGAAACCTGGCACAAGAAAAGTAACTTTATTGAATTGTTATTGCCCAAAGTTAATGAATGACCTTGTACTAAAACTACCTCAATGTAGCGGTAATATTATATGCAGGGGGGGGGGGGGGGGGGGGGGTTTAACAGTGTGCAGGATGCAACTCCAGAGAAGTCGTCAACTAAACTATATCCTCTTCCTAACATGTCTAAGGTATTAAACCACAACATCAAATAGATGGTCTGTGTGAACTGTGGAGATCGGAACATCTAACTGAAAGACATTACTCCTATTACTCTCACGTTCACAACACATATTCAAGAATTGACTTTTGTAATTGCAAACTTTTGATTTAATTGACTGTTTTTCTGAATGTAAATACCTTCCTAGAATAATTCCGGATCACAGCTCATTGTCCTTCACCTTAAACTCAAACCTCCAATGCCAATAGCAAAGACATGGCGATTCAACACAATGTTACTTTGAGATAAGGAGTTTACCTCATATCTCAACACAGACATGATTTAGGAAATAAATGTAGCCAATGAAGTATGCCCAACTGTTGTCTGGGTAGCTCTTAAAGCATACGTGTGCAGTTGCATCGTGTCTTACTCTTCACATAAGAAAAGACCCATAAAAAGAAAAGAAAATACTAGAACAGACAATCCATGACTTCGAAATGTTGACACCCTTCAACAGTTGAGCACTTTGAAGCTTGAACATAACACACAGTAAAACCCCGTTCTGCAGAGATTGCTGCTTTGAAATCCAAGCAACAATATGATGAGCAAGGTGAAAGGTGAAAGGGGAAAGGTCCATACAGGTCATACAGAAATGGTTTGTCGAGCTCGGTGTGGAAGAACTTGACTGGCCTGCGTCGAACACCTTTGGGATGAATTGGAACGCCGACTGCTAGCCAGGCCTAATTGCCCAACGTCAGTGCCCGACCTCACTAATGGTCTTATGGCTGAAGGGATGCAAGTCCCTGCAGCAATGCTCCAACATCTCGTGGAAAGCCTTTCCAGAAGAGTGCAGGTTGTTGTAGCAGCAAAGGGGGAATCAACTCCATATTAATGCCCATGATTTTGGAATGAGATTTTCGTCGAGCAGGTGTCCACATACTTTTGTCGTGTATTACCACGTTTTATGTATTTATGTCAGGCCTTGTCAGTTTCAATTCCATCTAACTTTTAAAATAAAATAAATGGCCTGCTTTCTAACTTTGTTTGGAATGGAAAGACCGAGTCAAGTTGACTGTTAACACTTACCCTATAAAACTGGAGGTCTTGGACTACCTAATATGAAGATGTATTACTGGGCTGCGCAACTGTGTTCACTTAAACAATGGGACAGCAGACTATCCTTGTGTATCCTTGAGGACAATCCAATGAATCTCAATTCCATTTGCATTAGGGAAAATGTACATACATTCATGAGGTGGAAAGAACCAATATCGCCAGACACCCTTATTTGGAATAACCACATCTTACCGCCAACATTTTAATGACAAGACCTTTAAGTCCTGGGCCCTCATTTATCAATGTTGTGTAGAAAAGCTTCTATATTAAAATTTTGAATGTTCGCAAGTACAGAAAGTTGTAATTTATCAATTGCTCGTACGCTTGATTTACACACACCTGTAAGTATTTTGCCTTGATAAATCAGACACGTTCTAAAACATTGTGCTCGTGCACGTGAAGTCTCATTTACATAAAGAACCACTCTAAATGACCATTTATGGTCACAAACCTTCCCTTTAAAGCTGCAAGAAATGTCACTCATTTCTGTCCGCCAAAGTGGGGGGAAAAACTTTTCGAACGCAGAAATTCACTTTTGATCACCGACGTGGAAGCAAAACAAGCCATACTTTTTGGAGCCTTCAGCAATGGCCTGACAAATAAGATAATTTTTTGTTGGTTGGGAGCAGGTTAGAGCTGTGGTAAATTCTGGCTTATCTGAGTGCAGAACAGTAGATTAAATGAAAAAGAACTGGTTTGATTTTAAAACGTATGCAAAAGGAATGATAATCATGATCCACAAAAGGGATATAAGTACAACAGGAGGAGTGACTCTTCACTGTCTGCTATGGACCAGCGCATTGGCAACATAATTGGAGAGATCTCGGCGTCTGGCATCATTTGTGATGGTGATACTGAGGACCCTCTCCCAGACACACCAACCGATTGGAAGTCAAGCTTTATTTTCACAACCATATTCAGACACGGACCACATCTAAATATTTTTTTTTATTGAAAATGAAATATAATATGTGTGTGTGTGACAAAATGAATGCAACAAAACATTCAATCTTGACAGATGTGGGTGATTTTCCTGACCCCTCATCCCCAGGCCTACCAGAAGGGTGTCCTCTTTGGTGAGCGCTTCAGCTGTGCCGCATGTTTTGACTGACGCAGTCCTGAAACAACAAGAAGAGATCAACACATCAATTCATGGACTCCAACAGCAGCTGGAGGATGTATGCAATGGCCTGAGAGAGAGAGAAATCAATAATTGAAGGAACCTGTTGATTGTGTCAAACATGTGAGACAAATTCTGGTGCAATGTAAACGTGTTTTCCTTGTCGATTTGATTCCAATATTTGGTAGAACAGATACCGTTGTATGATGCTGACTCTTGTCCTCAGTGCCAGGGCTATGGGTGGTGGGAAACACTCCCTGTCAGGCATGGGCTCATCGGGTCTGGGTGGATCTTTCAGTGGAATGCCATTTTTGATTGTAATGTTGTGGAGCACACTGCACACCTAAAAAGGTATATGCACATTGTATTACATTCACGTAATGGCATTTGACTGAATGTCATTTCAGAGGCAAACCGTGCTAGGCTGGTATTGCAGTGTGCATCCTGGGTAGCCCCGGTCTCCTGCGGTTATGAACACAACATTCCAATTTTGTTTCCCAGTAGAGGTCTAACATGGCAAATAAAACCCTGTGAATAAAACATCCCTTACCAATAAGCCGTCCATCCTCAACAGCTCCTTCCTGGAGGTTAAGGCCGACTGAACTGTTCTGCACAATGAATGAATCGTGTCCCACCTGGCCATTTGGCCACTACATTCAACAAAGCCAAATGTGAATCATAGATGACCTGCACATTGCAGAATGGAAACCTTTTCAGTTGACGAAGTTGAATTTGTTCAATGATGGTGCTCTACTTGCGATCTGGGTGCAGTCAATTGCTCCAATGACATTGTGAAATCCAGCTATGGAAATCCCTTTTCACTCTGGCCTGTTGCACAGCAGTGTACGGAAACTGTAGGTATTGTGGGGTCAATGAAATAATGCCATGAAGGACTGCAGGCAATATTCTGCTCCTGGTTGGTTGTGAAATGCCAGACTGATCCGCAATCTCCCGTTGGAGTGTTCCAGTGGCCAAAAATCCCAGGGTGGAGAGGATTTGGGTATGCACTGGGATGGCATTAGTGCGTACCTTTCTAATACTGGAGAAAGTTGTTTGCAGATATAAAATCAAATATGATTTGGAAAACGAAAATCTACTAATAAGTCAAGCATCACCCTCAGCAACAAATTAAAGTTAATTGAAAACACGCTCCCTGCTTAATGCAGCTTGTGTCAGATCCTCCAGCAATGCAACATTTGCCATTTTGGACAAGTCACAATGCCTCAGTGTTTCCTTTTTATATTATTTAACTTGTTTAACTAAGTTGCCTCCAACCGTACATTCCACTCTTTCTCATTTCCTTAATTATTCAATTAGGCTTAAATGGTTTCATGTTTATGAAATCAATAGCACCCTGAGAAAACTATTAGTAGCTTAAGTATCAATGAAATACATTAATATGAATGAATAAACTATAACTATCTTTTTTCTTCATATTTTATGATTTGGTCCAGTATGTCAATCCTTTCTCTATTTGGTGGATGCTATTTCATTAGCAGTTTGACTTTCCTACCACAATGTGCTGTGCGTACGCACGGTCACAGCTGTGCTTCAATTTACGCACATTCTCAAGTATAAGTGCAAATGAATAAATCCCACACCTTGCTCAGAAAGGATCGCACGCATGGTTTTACAAACATTTCTGTTCACATGCCACATTGATGACAGTGACAACATCTTGAATATTTAACATGCGTACTATGACGCATCTCCACTGTCCTTCAATCAATTACAATACATATTTGGATTATCCGAGGCTGATTTTTATTTCCCTACAACTCAGAAATCGTATTCAACCACTTCAACGGGATATGGATGAACCTAAGGCATCTAGGATAGAAAAAAAAATACTGGAAGAAGCTGCTACGCCAAAGAAGTTGATGGCCAAGTTAAATCAAGGGCTGATTTGAAGCTCTACCTGATGGTTCTGAACCTGCAAGGAAACAATGGGCAACAGATCTGAAGGAAGAAATTGAGGAGAACCATTGATCACAGAGAGGTGAAAATGTTCCAACCGGATCCTACAACCTAAGACATAAACTACTGCATTGCATCGGACTTACTACACTCCTGCCAGAATGCACCCAGAAATGTCACATGTCTGTTGGAGATGCACAAAGGAACCATATTACAGTGTCTTCAAGGAAGTTTTCACACCCTTTACTTTTCCCACATTTTGTTGTGCTATAGCTTGAATTTAAAATGGATTAAATACACACAAATAATCCATAATGTCTAAGTGGAATTATGTTTTAAAAATTGTTTACATAAAATGTAAAGCTGAAATAGCTTGAGTCAATAAGTATTCAACCCCTTTGTTATGGCAAGCCTAAATAAGTTCAGGAGTAAAAATGGGTTTAACAAGTCACATAATAAGTTGCATCGACTCACTGTGTGCAACAATAGTGTAGAACATGATTTTGGAACCAGTGTATTGATACTACAACGATACAGGCATCCTTCCTAACTCAGTTGCCAGAGAGGATTTCACCATTCGGCCAATGGTGACTTTAAAACAGTTAGTTTAATGGCTGTAATGGGAGAGCTGAGGATGTATCTGTAGTTACTCCGCAATATTAACGTAATTGACCGAGCGAAAAAGGTACAGCATTTTTATTCTCCAAAACATCCTGTTTGCAACAAGGCACTAAAATATGGCAAAGCAATTAACTTTCTGTTCTAAATACAATTTGTTATTTCTAGGTACTTTTTAAGTAAATACCTGCAGTCAACTTGTGCAATAAGTTATGGGGGAAAAACAGAACATTATTTACTTCACCTGTCCCATTATTTTGAAGCTCACGCTAGTTCCCCAGAACAGTTGAGCCAGTCACGTGTTTGTTTGTAAAAAGCGGGAGAAAGTGGGAGCAGGTGAGTCTAACTGTGTATTGACAGGGGTCACGTTTCATATTGAAAGTCAATCTTTTTTTTTGTTGCTTCAATAGAGTGATCAGGGATGTGCAACTATAGTTTTCCCTCACATAAAATATATTAGTGCAACACAATCAGTTGACAGCAGGAGTGCAACGCTATTTGCCTGGCAGTCACACGTTAATGAGCTTACAATGAAAAAGCAAGATGTCTTTTGCAAAAACAATGTGTGAGCATCATATTTCTAATGTTTATCAAGCCAGCTGCATGTCCCAATGTTTTGCTTAAAGTGAATTTAGCATTTCACCTGAGAAAAGTAGGCTGAACTTTGAACGTTTCTTCAAGTGCAGTCGCAAAAACCATCAAGCGCTATGATGAAACTGGCTCTCATGAGCACTGCCACAGGAAAGGAAGATCCAGAGTTGCCTCTGCTACGGAGGATACGTTTTTATTAGAGCTAACTCTACCTTAGATTGCAGCCCAAATAAATGCTTCACAGAGTTCAAGTAACAGACTCATCTCAACATCAACTGTTCAGAGGAGACAGTGTGAATCAGGCCTCCATGGTCGAATTGCTGCAAAGAAACTATTACTAAAGGACACCAAGAAGAAGAGACTTCCTTGCGCCAAGAAATACGAGCAATGGACATTAGACTGGTGGAAATCTGTCCCACTATCATTTGTTTCTTTAACAGGACAGTGACCCAACACACCTCCAGGCTGTGTAAGGGTTATTTTGACCAAGAAGGAGAGTGATGGAGTGCTGCATCAGATGCCCTAGCGTCCAAAATCCCCCGACTTGAACCCAATTGTGATGGTTTGGGATGAGTTGGACCACAGAGTGAAGGAAAAGCTGCCAACCAGTGCTCAGCATATGTGGGAACTCCTTCAAGACTTTCTCGCATGGAATAGCCTTAATTTCTCAGAACAAGAATAGACTGACGAGTTTCAGAAGAAAGTTCTAGCCATTTTGAGCCTGTAATCGAACTCACAAATGCTGATGCTCCAGATACTCAACTAGTCTAAAGAAGGCCAGTTTTATTGCTTATTTTATTCAGAACAACAGATTTCAGCTCTGCGAACATAATTGCAAAAGGGTTTTCTAATGATCAATTAGCCTTTTTAAAATGGTAAACTTGGATTAGCTAACACAACGTGCCACTGGAACACAGGAGTGATGCTTGCTGATAATGGGCGTCTGTACGCCTATGTAGATGTTCCATAACAAATCAGCCATATCCAGCTACAATAGTCATTTACAACAATATCTACACTGTATTTCTGATCAATTTGATGTTTATTTTAATGGACAAAACATTTTCTTTCAAAAACGACGACATTTCTGTGTGACCCGAAACATTTGAACGGTGGTGTATGTGTTATCATTCATTTATGTTTATCTAGGTATTTATATCCATCCATCCATATGCTGTGCACTACTTTTGGGCTGATAGACATATGCTCTGGTGACAGTAGGGCACTAATATATATATACATCCATCCATCCATTTGGGATACACACCCAGTTACATTAGCAGTGGAGACCTCCTGCAATGGTGGGGGGTAAGTACATTGTGGTTGGGGTCACTCCATTTGATATGAAGAGATGGTTAGAGAGAGGCTTTATGGAGAGCTTCCATCTGGGTGTAATATGTCTTTAAGGGCTGAGTGGAGAGTGAGAGTCCTCAGGGTCCTCATGCATATACAATAAAATTGTTAAAACAAATTATGAAAATAACATTGTGGTGGATTGGAGAGTGGAAGCAGGTGGGGATTATTCTATCTAACTGGACGGGCAGGTTTTTTTTCCCGGCTCTCACATCTGCCGCTATGGGAGGGAGGATCTCCCATGTAACTACTGCACATGTGAGACCCGCGTGCAAGAAACTCTTAACATGTTAAGGCTAGCACAAACCGCTAACTGATGTGAGAATAGCGTGTTACTATAAATCATTGGTTGATTAAGCCCAGTTGAAAAATGTACCCAAAACCCAGACATTTTCTTCCAAAAAGTCCATAGGTTAATGCACTTTAACCTTTAGGGGCACAGACATCAGTGAATAAGCCAACTCAGTTAATACACTGAACAAAAATATAAAAGCTACATATAAAGTGTTGGTCCCATGTTTCATGAGCTGAAATAAAAGATCCCAGAAATGTTCCATACGCACAAAAATCTTATTTCTCTCAGCTTTTAAAAAGGCCACTCTAAATTGTGCACTTTTGTCACACAACACAGTGCCACAGATGTCTCAAGTTTGTAGGGAGCGTGCAATTGGCATGCTGACTGCAGGAATGTCCACCAGAGCTGTTTCCAGATAATTTAATGTTAATTTCTCTACCGATGTCATTTTAGAGAGTTTGTCAGTACGTCCAACTGCAGACCATGTGCATGGGCAGGCATAAGCTGCAGACAACTAACACAATTGCATTTTTATTGATGCCAATTTTGAATGCACAGAGATAACGTGACAAGATCCTGAGGCCCATTGTAGTGACATTGGGTGCTGAGGAGTATTTCTGTCTGTAATAAAGCCATTTTGTGGGGGAAAGCAAATTCTGATTGGATGGGCCTAGCTCCACAGTGGGTGGGCCTATGACCAGTCATGTGAGATCTATAGATTAGGACCTAATGAATTTACTTAAATTGACAGATTTCGTTATAAACTGTAACTCATCAAAATCTTTGAAATTGTTGCATTTTACGTTTTATTTTTGTTGTGTATAAATATGTATTTAGATGGGCCTATGCCTTTTTGTATGCTCATGGATTTCAGTTTTTGACTATTTGTAATTAACTTGATCTTGACTAATGTGTTGTCATTGTCTGTCCCCAATCCCCAGTGGACGATGACTTCTTCGGCGGGGGTCAAAGGCAGCGAGGGGTGAGCCGGAGCAGGACCGGGGGACCCTTCTTCCACGGTTTCGGGGGCTTCCCCCCCTTCGGGGCAGGCTTTCCAGTGTTTGATTCAGGTGGGCCTCCCCTGCAGCACGGTAATACTCTATTTCAAATATGCGTCTCCCAAAACTCTGGTTAAGCTTATCTTCCTCCTCATGGAAATTGTTACATAACATAAATCTCACTGCATATGATAAAATGTGCTATTTCGATCATATCATAAGCTTCATTTTGAGATCAACATTTGCGAGTAAGCAAAGCAAAGGAAAATGGCGGGGTGTTTGTGTTATGAGTGTGTGAGCCAAATCAACATTTTATTTGTCATATGCACAGATTAAGTCGTGTGTGTGTGTGTTTCACTCCTAGGTTTCACTTCGCTGGGGCATATGGGTGGAGGGGGCTTTGCCACGTTCTCCTCTTCATCTTTTGGGGGTAGCGGAGGAGGAGGAGGGGGGATGGGCAACATCCGCTCAGTATCCACCTCCACCAAGTTCATCAACGGCAGAAGAATCACCACAAAGCGGTACAGCACAGCTAGTCAGTCAATGTAATCAATTGTGTCATTGACTTGTTCTTGTCTTCACTCTGTGACCTGGGGATAGTTTCCTCAAAATAAAAACAAACATGATTTTTCTAGGCTGTTGTCCTTTTCACTTTGGCTGTAGTCAATTCACCAAGACAGTTATGAATATTGAAGAATTGTGTAACACTTAATAACGTACCCTTTGTAAACCCTTTAAAGTATTACCAAAAACAGATATGTATGATTAAAATAACTCTCGTCTTTTATCCTAACTCTCGTTTTGTCTCCTGCAGGATTGTGGAGAATGGCCAGGAGAGGGTGGAGGTGGAGGAGGACGGTCAGTTGAAGTCTCTAACCGTCAACGGTAAGGAGCAGCGCCTAAGACTGGATAACAAGTGATAACCTCTGCACAACGTTTGAAATACTCACACCTGACCTGGAAACAAACCAAACTAACTCAGCGTGACGATGCTGCTCAGGGTCGCAATCTTGGTTTCTCTCCTCTCTTCTCCCCTGTTGACATTCGTAGTTCACGTGTAGTTCACAGCGAGGAAATGTGTTCTCATCTTAGTTTAGCCGCTGGAGCGAGGGACGATCACATAGGGTTGTATTTATTCCAGCTTTACCTTTTTTGGGACCATTCTCTTACTAGGACCAATGTGTATGACTTTTTTTTTTGTTGCTGTACTGATTTTGCTGTATTAGAGTTTTTCTGTGGGTGGACTTCTTTACCTTTTAGTTCTAAAAGTCAGGGGCACAACGAGATGTACATTTGGATGGCTTTGCGTTTGTGCATTTAAAAAAAAATGTTATTAACTGTCAAATGATCTCAGCTTTAACCCTTTGCCTATTTAAAAGAAAATGGAACATCTCTCTAACCTGTACACCGTTTTCATGTTCATGAGCTTCAGATGACCCATTTTAGACACCTAATAAATGTCTATAGTATTAATGTGAACTAGTTTTTGCTTTTGTCTTTATTTGTTTTTGAATACAAGTGTTTTTTCAGCATGATTGCCAATGACAAGGCCGTTCAAGTTCGGACCAACTGTTCCATCAGTTCATCATAAACCCTAAACAAGAGACTAAATATACGGTGCCTTGCAAAGGTATTCAGACACCTTGGAGTACTTCACTTGTTTTATTGTGTTACAAAATGGGATTGGATTTAATTGTAAAACAAAAATTGTCAACAATATACACAACATACTCTGTCAAAGTGGAAGAAACAATGACTTTAAAATGTTTTTCTTTAATATTAACAATATAAAATAATAAAACATAGTCGTTGCATAAGTATTCAGCCTCTTTCAGGAGTCAAATTTGGTTTAACAAATCACATAAAAAGTTACCGTAAGGTCCCTTACAGACAAACCACACGTTTCACATGTCAAGTGGAATCATTTGGATCACATATGGATTCACATTTTCACGTGAGATTTCACGAGATGCCCTGCAAACCAAAATGGGCCGTTATAAAACACACACAGTGCTTTTAACTCACATTAACTTATAACATTTGAGCATGTGAAAACCCAGCTGCCAAATGTCATTTAGGATATTTTACTTTTGAAGTATATCATTTACATGAATTCAAGTTAAACAGTCACAGTCCGCTGCAGGTTTTATCTAGTTCCCGGTTTGTTCCAGGGACATCACCAAGGACATTCTTAGAACATTGTGTCACGGTCCCCTGGAGGTTTTATCTAGTTCCCGGTTTGTTCCAGAGACATCCCCAAAGACATTCTAAGAACATTGTGTCACGGTCCCCAGGAGGTTTTTGTCTAGTCGCAGTGATCGTGTGTTCACGTGAAATTCATGTGTTTTTTTTTCTTCCCATAAAGGGTCCATCAGTCAAGTATTGAATTTCAAGCACAGATTCAACAACAAAGACCAGGGAGCTTTTCAAACGGGTAGTGATTAGTAGAAGGGTAACAATATTGAATCAGACATTGAATATCTATTTCAAGTATGACCTAGTTAATAATAATTATGCTGTGTGTTATGCATTTAACCGCTCAGACACCTAAAAAAAAATAGTCATCCTTCTGAACTGAGTTGCAGGACAGGAATGGGACTGCTCAGGGATGTTAACATGAGGGCATTGGTGATTTTTAAAGAGCTACAGAGCTCAGTGGCTGCGATGGGAGAGAACTGAGGGTGCATCAACAACATTGTAGTGACTCCACAATAATGACCTAAATGACAGAGTCATAATAAGAACACAAATATACAAAATATTCCAACAAGACACTAAAGTAATACTGAGAAAAGAAAGTGACAAAGGAATACATGTTTGGGGCAAACACATCACTGAGTAACTGCCTCCTTATTTTCAAACATGGTGTTGGCTGCATCATGGTATAGCTATGATTTAACATGGGAAAGTACGGGGTTTTTCAGGATAAAATTAAACGGGATAAGCACAAGGAAAATCCTAGAGCAAAATCTGCTTCAGTCTGCTTTACACCAGACACATTGGAAGAGGAATTCACCTTTCAGCAGGACCAATAACCTACAACACAAGGCCAAATCTACACTGGAGTTGCTTACCAAGAAGACAGTGAATGTTCCTAAGTGGCAGAGTTAGTATTCCAATCAGATCTAAATCAAAACTATGGCAAGACTAGAACATTTGCTCCTTGCCATGACCCCCAAAATTGACAGAGCTTGAAGAATTTTTAAAAGAATAATAGGCAACTATTACACAATCCAGGTGTGCAAAGCTCTTAGAGACTTACCCAAGAAGGCTTACCCGTAATGATTGCTGCCAAAGGTGTTTCTAACATGTATGGACTTAGGGAGCTGAATACTTACGCAACTACTAGATTTTAGTTATACATTTTTTTATTAATCTTTATAACATTTTAGACTTTTTTTCCAATGTCAGTTTTAAATCCATTTTAGTACCACTTTGTAAAACAATGAAATGTGAAGAAATCCAAGTGGTCTGAATACTTTTGCAAAGCTGTGTGTGTGTGTGTGTGTGTGTGTGTGTGTGTGTGTGTGTGTGTGTGTGTGTGTGTGTGTGTGTGTGTGTGTGTGTGTGTGTGTGTGTGTGTGTGTGTGTGTGTGTGTGTGTGTGTGTGTTTTTATACACTACCAGTCAAAAGTTTTAGAACACCTACTCATTCAAGGGTTTTTATTTTTTCCTATTTTCTACATTGTAGAATAATAGTGAAGACAACCAAACAATGAAATAACACACATGGAATGATGTAGTAACTAAAAGAGTGTTAAACAAATCAAAATATATTTTTATTTGAGATTCTTCAAATATCCACCCTTTGCCTTGATGACAGCTTTGCACATTCTTGGCTTTCTCTCAACCAGCTTCATGAGGAAGTCACCTGGAATGCATTGCAATTAACAGGTGTGCCTTCTTAAAAGTTAATTTGTGGAATTTCTTTCCTTCTTAATCCGTTTGAGCCAATCAGCTGTGTTGTGGGATTGTCATTTGTTTTTCAACAGGGCAATGACACAACACACATCCAGGCTGTGTAAGGGCTATTTTACCAAGAAGAAGAATAGTGTGGCTATTTGAAGAATCTCAAATACAAAATATATTTGTTTAACCTCTCTGGGATATGTGGGACTGTAGCGTCCCACCTGGCCAAAAGCCAGGGAAAATGCAGAGAGCCAAATTCAAATAAACTTTCATTAAATCACACATGCAAGATAGCAAATTAAAGCTACACTTGTTGTAAATCCAGCCAACATGTCAGATTTCAAAAAGGATTTTCGGCGAAAGCAAACGATGCTATTATCTGAGGATAGCACCTCCGTAAACAAAGAGAGAAAAGCATATTTCAACCCTGCAGTCGCGACAAAAAACGCAGAAATAAAAATATAATTCATACCTTACCTTTGACGAGTTTCTTTTGTTGGCACTCCAATATGTCCCATAAACATCAGAAATGGTCCTTTTGTTCAATTAATTCCGTCGATATATATCCAAAAATGTCAATTTATTTGGTGCAACCTGACTTGCGCAACATGACTACAAAATATCTCAAAAGTTACCTGTAAACTTTGCCAAAACATTTCAAACTACTTTTGTAATACAAATTTAGGTATTTTTTAACGTAAATAATCAATACAATTGAAGATGGGATGATCTGTGTTCAATATCGGAGGAAAGTAAACTGTAGCTAGCTTTCTGGTCATGTGCCTCTATCAAACAGTACACTACCAGTGACCCTCGTTCTGAACAGGGCTACTTCTTCATTACACAAGGGAAAAACCTCAACCAATTTCTAAAGGCTGGTGACATCCAGTGGAAGCAGTAGGAACTGCAAGAAAGTCCCTTAGAAATCTGGATTCCCAATGAAAGCCCATTGAAAAGAGAGTGACCTCAAAAAAAAACAATCTGAATGGTTTGTCCTTGGGGTTTCGCCTGCTAAATAAGTTCTGTTATACATGATTCAAACAGTTTTAGAAACTTTCCAGATCTACTAATAATATGCATATCATATCTTCTGGGCATGAGTAGCAGGCAGTTGAATTTGGGCATGCATTTCATCCGGATGTGAAAACACTGCCCCGTCACCAAGACGTTAACACTTTTTTGGTTACTACATGATTCCATATGTGTTATTTCATAGTTTTGATGAGTTCACTATTATTTTACAATGTAGAAAATAGCATAAATAAAGAATGCTCTTGAATGAGTTGGTGTTCAAACATTTTTGACCGGTAGTGTATATGGACCAAATACAGGGGATTTTGGGTAAAAACAAAATAATTACAAAGCTTGACCATTTTTTAAAGGTCTGTTGCAGTCACAATGAGTCTGTGATGATTCTGTTTGGCTTGCGTGACACTTTCAGTCGCCCCAACACCCACTTCCACAAACTGTGTGTACTTGCTACAAGCTATTTAGTCATTGTTAGTTTAAAAAAAAACCTGGATAACACTCGCCAGTCCAGCTTCCCTGCCCATCCACCGCTGCCCCCTGGACACTGATCTCCTGGCTACATAGCTGACGCACGCTGGACTGTCCATTAATCACGGTACTCCATTCTGCTCGTTTGTTTTATCTGTCGGCCCAGTTGCCTAGTCAACGCCATTTTACCTGCTGTTTGTTGTGCTAGCTGATTAGCCTCGCCTACTGTTTTTAGCTAGCTTTCCCAATTCAACACCTGTGATTACTGTATGCCTCGCTGTATGTCTCTCCCAAATGTCAATATGCCTTGTATACTGTTGTTCAGGTTAGTTATCATTGTTTTAGTTCACAATGGAGCCCCTAGATCCACTCTGCTTACCCCTGTTACCTCCTTTGTCCCACCTCCCACACATGACCTCACCCATTACAACCAGCATGTCCAGAGATACAACCTCTCTCATCATCATCCAGTGCCTGGGCTTACCTCCGCTGTACCCGCACCCCACCATACCCCTGTCTGCGCATTATGCCCTGAATATATTCTACCATGCCCAGAAACCTGCTCCTCTTATCCTCTGCCCCTAACGCTCTAGGCGACCAGTTTTGATAGCCTTTAGCCGCACCCTCATACTACTCCTTCTCTGTTCCGCGGGTGATGTGGAGGTAAACCCAGGCCCTGCATGTCCCCAGGTACCCTCATTTGTTGACTTCTGTGATCGAAAAAGCCTTGGTTTTATGCATGCAACATCAGAAGCCTCCTCCCTAAGTTTGTTTTACTCACTGCTTTAGCACACTCTGCTAACCCTGATGTCCTTGCCGTGTCTGAATCCTGGCTCAGGAAGGCCACCAAAAATTCAGAGATTTCCATACCCAACTATAACATCTTCCGTCAAGATAGAACTGCCAAAGGGTGTCATGTTTTGTCATTTATTGTCTTGTCCTTGTGCCTTCCCTTCTGTTCGTTTCCCCCTGCTGGTCTTATTAGGTTCGTTCCCTTTTTCTATCCCTCTCTCTCCCCCTCCCTCTCTCTCTTCTCTCTATCGTTCCGTTCCTGCTCCCAGCTGTTCCTCATTCTCCTAACTCACTCATTTAGTCTTTTCACACCTGTCCCCTATTTTGTCCTCTGATTAGAGTCCCTATTTCTCCCCTTGTTTTCCGCTTCTGTCTTTGTCGGATCCTTGTATGATGTTCGCTGTCCTGTGTCCTTGTTTCGCCCTGTCGTGATTTACCCTTCCTCAGATGCTGCGTGTAAGCAGGTGTCAGTGACAGCTACGACCGGTGCCTTCCCGAAGCAACCTGCAGTCTGTGGTCGAGTCTCCAGTCTGTCCTCGCTACTACGAGTGGATTTTAGTTTTTCCTGTTTTGTTTGATCCTTGATTTTTCCAGGAGTATTGCTTTTATCCTAAACTGGAATAAAGACTCTGTTTTCGTTAAGTCGCTTTTGGGTCCTCATTCACCTGCATAACAAAGGGGGCGGAGTCGCAGTCTGCTGCAGAGATAGCCTGCAAAGTAATGTCATACTTTCCAGGTCCATACCCAAACAGTTTGAACTACTAATTTTGAAAATTACTCTCTCCAGAAATAAGTCTCTCACTGTTGCCGCCTGCTACCGACCACCCTCAGCTCCCAGCTGTGCCCTGGACACCATTTGTGAATTGATCGCCCCCCATCTAGCTTCAGAGTTTGTTCTGTTAGGTGACCTAAACTGGGATATGCTTAACACCCCGGCAGTCCTACAATCTAAGCTAGATGCCCTCAATCTCACTCAAATCATCAAGGAACCCACCAGGTACAACCCTAACTCTGTAAACAAGGGCACCCTCATAGACGTCATCCTGACCAACTGGCCCTCCAAATACACCTCCGCTGTCTTCAACCAGGATCTCAGCGATCACTGCCTCATTGCCTGTATCCGCCACGGAGCCGCAGTCAAACGACCACCCCTCATCACTGTCAAACGCTCCCTAAAACACTTCTGTGAGCAGGCCTTTCTAATCGACCTGGCCCGGGTATCCTGGAAGGACATTGACCTCATCCCGTCAGTTGAGGATGCCTGGTCATTCTTTAAAAGTAACTTCCTCACCATTTTAGATAAGCATGCTCCGTTCAAAAAATGCAGAACCAAGAACAGATACATCCCTTGGTTCACTCCAGACCTGACTGCCCTCGACCAGCACAAAAACATCCTGTGGCGGACTGCAATAGCATCGAATAGCCCCCGTGATATGCAACTGTTCAGGGAAGTCAGGAACCAATACACGCAGTCAGTCAGGAAAGCTAAGGCCAGTTTCTTCAGGCAGAAGTTTGCATCCTGTAGCTCCAACTCCAAAAAGTTCTGGGACACTGTGAAGTCCATGGAGAACAAGAGCACCTCCTCCCAGCTGCCCACTGCACTGAGGCTAGGTAACACGGTCTCCACCGATAAATCCATGATTATCGAAAACTTCAATAAGCACTTCTCAACGGCTTATGCCTTCCGCCTGGCTACTCCAACCTCGGCCAACAGCTCCGCCCCCCCCCCCGCAGCTCCTCGCCCAAGCCTCTCCAGGTTCTCCTTTACCCAAATCCAGATAGCAGATGTTCTGAAAGAGCTGCAAAACCTGGACCCGTACAAATCAGCTGGGCTTGACAATCTGGACCCTCTATTTCTGAAACTATCTGCCGCCATTGTCGCAACCCCTATTACCAGCCTGTTCAACCTCTCTTTCATATCGTCTGAGATCCCCAAGGATTGGAAAGCTGCCGCAGTCATCCCCCTCTTCAAAGGGGGAGACACCCTCGACCCAAACTGTTATAGACCTATATCCATCCTGCCCTGCCTATCTAAGGTCTTCGAAAGCCAAGTCAACAAACAGGTCACTGACCATCTCGAATCCCACCGTACCTTCTCCGCTGTGTAATCTGGTTTCCGAACCGGTCACGGGTGCACCTCAGCCACACTCAAGGTACTAAACGATATCATAACCGCCATCGATAAAAGACAGTACTGTGCAGCCGTCTTCATCGACCTCGCCAAGACTTTCGACTCTGTCAATCACCATATTCTTATCGGCAGACTCAATAGCCTCGGTTTTTCGGATGACTGCCTTGCCTGGTTCACCAATTACTTTGCAGACAAGAGTTCAGTGTGTCAAATCGGAGGGCATGCTGTCCGGTCCTCTGGCAGTCTCTATGGGGGTGCCACAGGGTTCAATTCTCGGGCCGACTCTTTTCTCTGTATATATCAATGATGTTGCTCTTGCTGCGGGCGATTCCCTGATCCACCTCTACGCAGACGACACCATTCTATATACTTTCGGCCCGTCATTGGACACTGTGCTATCTAACCTCCAAACGAGCTTCAATGCCATACAGCACTCCTTCCGTGGCCTCCAACTGCTCTTAAACGTGAGTAAAACCAAATGCATGCTTTTCAACCGATCGCTGCCTGCACCCGCATGCCCGACTAGCATCACCACCCTGGATGGTTCCGACCTTGAATATGTGGACATCTATAAGTACCTAGGTGTCTGGCTAGACTGCAAACTCTCCTTCCAGACTCACATCAAACATCTCCAATCGAAAATCAAATCAAGAGTCGGCTTTCTATTCCGCAACGAAGCCTCCTTCACTCACGCCGCCAAGCTTACCCTAGTAAAACTGACTATCCTACCGATCCTCGACTTCGGCGATGTCATCTACAAAATGGCTTCCAACACTCTACTCAGCAAACTGGATGCAGTCTATCACAGTGCCATCCATTTTGTCACTAAAGCACCTTATACCACCCACCACTGCGACTTGTATGCTCTAGTCGGCTGGCCCTCACTACATATTCGTCGCCAGACCCACTGGCTCCAGGTCATCTACAAGTCCATGCTAGGTAAAGCTCCGCCTTATCTCAGTTCACTGGTCACGATGGCAACACCCATCCGTAGCACGCACTCCAGCAGGTGTATCTCACTGATCATCCCTAAAGCCAACACCTCATTTGGCCGCCTTTCGTTCCAGTACTCTGCTGCCTGTGACTGGAACGAACTGCAAAAATCGCTGAAGTTGGAGACTTTTATCTCCCTCACCAACTTCAAACATCAGCTATCCGAGCAACTAACCGATCGCTGCAGCTGTACATAGTCTATTGGTAAATAGCCCACCCATTTTCACCTACCTCATTCCCATACTGTTTTTATACTGTTTTTTATTTATTTACTTTTCTGCTCTTTTGCACACCAATATCTCTACCTGTACATGACCATCTGATCATTTATAACACCAGTGTTAATCTGCAAAATTGTATTATTCCCCTACCTCCTCATGGCTTTTGCACACATTGTATATAGACTGCCCATTTTTTCTACTGCGTTATTGACTTGTTAATTGTTTACTCCATGTGTAACTCTGTGTTGTCTGTTCACACTGCTATGCTTTATCTTGGCCAGGTCGCAGTTGCAAATGAGAACTTGTTCTCAACTAGCCTACCTGGTTAAATAAAGGTGAAATAAAAATAAAAAAATAAAAAAATGTCACCTGCTTCACACCAACACACATAAAAAAAAGAAACCACACTTGCTGCTTTTCAATGAGACTCACACACTAATCACATCATAGGTGTTCATTTTAACCTACTAATAAAATTGTTTTACTGCTATGCTATTCGATTACACCTGCATTCTTACAGTGGTCCATTGTGTCATTCATTCAGTGATAGCTGTCTCTTCATGGATTAATCATGATTTGCAATATGGAATTATTAGCGAGCTTCAACGTAAAATACAAGTATGCCAGTGTTAGTTGCCTTTAATCCAGAATGGAGTTAATCTCAACAACAGGTATGCATTCTCACACACGCACACACGCACGCACGCACGCACGCACACACGCACACACACACACACACACACACACACACACACACACACACACACACACACACACACACACACACACACACACACACACACACACACACACACACACACACACACACACACACACACACACACACACACACACACACACACACACACACACACACACACACACACACACATCTTGAATCCATTATGCTGTGTCCCATGTTTTTGAAGACCTCACTTGCCCTTCCTGTCTTCTCCTGTGTTGATGATGCGTTTGCTTAGAGAATGGGAGTCATACACCTGCTCACCTCAGTTTCCCCAGCCTTCACAGAACAGTGTTTGTCTCCCAAAATGGCACCCCATTCCCTATAAAGTGCACTAAAAGAGGGAATCGGGTGCCATTTGGGATGCAGAGACAATGTATGTTTTTGTCTTTCACCTAGTAATATGTAAGCTGTTTTACAAGATTGTTGCCAGTGTGTTGTCTGGGGAGCTAGGTTTAAAATCAAATCAACGCTGTTTTGATGTTCAACACAATACCTTATATTTGGAGATGGTCTGCTTCTCAAATGGTACCCTGAAACCTACATACAGGTAACAGACAAAATAATGGAAACACTTGAGTAAATGAGGAATACAAAGTACTATTGAGAGCAGGTGCGTCCACACAGTTTTAGTTCCTGAGTTAATTAACCAATTAACATCCCATGCCAAGGTGCATTGAAGCTACTTTGGCTCATGGCGGCCCAATGCCCTATATTAAGACACTTTGTGTTTCCTTTATTTTGGCAGTTACCTGTAGTGCACTAGTTAAATAGTTTTACTTCTATGTTTGAACAGAGCCTTACATGCCCAGGTCAAAACTAATGCACTAAATAAGGAATAGGGTGTTATTTGTGATGTAACCGGGGTTGTATTGTCCCTCTCAGCACTGGGCTGATGTGTTAGCTTCAGATGCCGTGCATCCGTGCCACTGTCTGAAACTGGTGGCACAGATGGTGGTAGACTAGCAGCAGTGAGCAGAAGGGGTTACAGCTGTTTATTTAGCCCTGGCCGGCGGCAGAAGGTGAAGTGCGTGTTTGTTCAGGGGCAGAACGACCGATTTTTACCTTGTCAGCTCGGGGATTCAATCTTGCAACCTTTAAGTTACTAGGCCAACGCTCGAACCACTAGATTACCCTGCCACCCCAAAAGGATCTTAGTTGATTTACACAAGCTTCGGGTGCATTTTTTTGAGAGTAGTTACATGATCGGCAAAAGCTGTCACTGTTTAGCAACAAGAAAACAAGAAAGCAGAAAGAACAGGTCCCTCATAGCAGTTTCCCACCCGGTTTGTTTTGTGTAAGAACCCTTATCCTCAAAGGAAATGTTTCTAAAATGAAGAAATAATACACAGGTCTACTCCTTATCTAACATTTTCTGTGGTATTTGTGCACATTGTAGTGAAACGTTTTGTAACAGAAGCGTTTCTTATTGGACAAGCTCAGGTAGTCGCTTCGTTTGTCCGTTTTCTTGCATTTGGTGCCTAGTGAATACAACCTTGCATTTTACGACATTGGCTTACTGGCACTGTAGCTACATTTTGTCCTTCCCTCATCTGTGGCAGCCATTTCTCCCACACTCTGCAGCTCTAGACTTTTTTTCCCTTCTCACCTGGAGGTTGATTGAAGTGGTGGCTGAGCATTTGCAAGTAGTGCAGTTGACACTGTGGCTCTGTCCTTGTAGCTGGGTGACCTGTGTGTGTGTGTGTGTGTGTGTGTGTGTGTGTGTGTGTGTGTGTGTGTGTGTGTGTGTGTGTGTGTGTGTGTGTGTGTGTGTGTGTGTGTGTGTGTGTGTGTGTGTGTGTGTGTGTGTTGAGATATGCTGATGAGTGGAGGAGATTAGCAAACCCTCCACTGTGGTAGAGCTGCCGGTGTGCATAGAGGTAGGCCCCAGGCTCAGTACCGGAATTATCACATTACTGTTGTTTAAAACACTAACAATTACTGATAAGGCCTGTCATTCAATTGAGTTAGGCTATTACACATTTTCCCTCAGTGGGAAAAATTATATATTTAATGTCAGAAAAGCAGCTTGAATTTAGTCTTTTTGCATTTGAATAACTGCTCGAGCCAGGGGCAAATTACAGCTTTGGTATGAAAACGTAATCATAATTAATGTAGGGCTTGAATTTAGAGATTTTCTCAAGTGAGTAAGAAGTATTTTTTCCATGGTGCAATAGCTCCTCCTGCTGACTAAAATCCGCCATTGCATATCTTTGTTAAACTCAATAAAGCAGTGTTTTTTCCCCTTATATTATTAATAATGGAAAATGCATTTATTTCAAATGAATAATGTATGTTGTATACAACAAATGTTGAAAGGCCTAAAGGCAAGCCTGAAGACTGAGTGTAGCCCAAACCTTCCACTCTCGCTGTGTTGTAGAATGTGTCTGGCACCAGGTGGCACTGTTTCTACATTAACAGGAGATGACGACATCACTCTGTTCTTTTCTACCTTTCCAGGTCAACTGTTTTGTTCTTTTATACTTGTATTACTTGACTGCAGCAAACAACTTGTATTTGGTTAACGTAAGGTAAAAAATGTATTCCAGCTTAGTAACAGGTAGGCTATTTAATTTTTGTGTGCTTTTTAAATACCCTGGACCAAAGTCAAAATCACACTGAACTACACACTCTTGTAACCCAAATGTCTGACATGGCAGTATATATTATTTCTTCATCTTAAGGGTGTGTATGCATTATTAAGGTAGATTCTAGGGCGCGTGTCAAATTCCTCTCAATTTCCTATATAGTGTACTACTCTCTGCATGAGTCTCGCTTTGTGGTGACTAGCCCTACTGGTTTAAATACCATAACTAGGTGGAATGAGTGATGACATAATACTACTATCCATGTCTCAACACACATGCCACTTTATGGGCAAGTTGCCAGCACCCCCTTGAGCCCAGGAGGATTCTATTGGTCTTGCAGTTGGTCATGCTGTTAACTTCCTCAAAGCTAAAAATGTGAAAAATGAACACCAGTAAGCTTTTATGATTGAAAACTGAAAGGTTGGATGATATTGAGCGCTCAGGTGGATCTCATGCTCATCCATCACTAATGACAGATCATGTTTTGATTTCCTGTCCCGGGGACACAAAATGGCTTCCTGGTTGCAGTAGGCGGCATCCTGTTTGAATTGCAATCCGCCCCGACTGTCCCCGCCAATCATCAACCCCATGGCTGCCGGCTGCTTTATGAAAGATTGAGGAGATGGAAGCGAACACTGGAAATAATCCAGCTGTTGCCTAACCCTGTTTAAACAAGGGCATCCGCAAATGGCATCCTATTCCCTATAGGGTGTACTATTATACAGGGAATAGGGTACCATTTTGCGACCTAGTCACTATATGTGTGCTCAGCAGTGGTGTCACCTCAGCAGATCACTGCTGCTGTCCGTCTGCCCAGGATATTTATTAAAACATGATGAGGTGGGAGAAACTATGGGGGACTTTTGCATTGATAAAAGTCGATTACGTTGATGGGGGTCGGAGGTTGAAGCCCAAACAACGGTGTGTCGACTTCTCCTGAGCAGTCAAATTAAATCAAATCCAGGCCTACGTAAGGTTTTGACCAACGCACACGAGATTTCAATTGTGTTTCTCTCTGCGAATAGCAGTGAGTGGTGTAACTGACAGTTAGACTTACAGGTTATCTCGTTGTCTTTTGTTTGAATTGTTTATGTGTCCGCTGTGCGGGGGAAATGATAATACAAGCGGAACTACGTAGCTAATACTGTTGTAACGGGGATCGTTATTGTAGCAACACACCTTTGGAGGGAAGGCAATCCTGCGCTGCGTTAGCTAAGTTTTCATGTCATCGGGAGTAGTTCATAAAGGTTGAAGAGTATGTTAGGATGAAGTGTGAATTCATGCCAGGAATAATAAGTGTGAAGTTTGATTTCCTCCCTTCTGTAATAAGCAGCCAATGAGGTATTTGTTCCTTTATTCATGTGTTAATCTGAACCTGTTATAACGCCGGTTAAACTGTTATGTATGTAAGCACTTCAGAGTTATACCAAGCTAATAAGTCACTCGTAAGATAAGGTTGTAAGAGTGTGCTTAACTGTATTTTTCATTTACTTTATAGTTCTCACGGAAGGTGATAATTCTGACTAAAACTACAGAATAAAGCCGCCAGTTAAAATCAAGGAACGGTTGTGCTCGTGGTTACTGAAGGGAGCTACAGTGAGAACTCAATGCTCTTCACGAGCAAGAGAGAAAGAAGAATCACATCCAGCTGTAAAACGTCTACAAGATTCCCAAATCCTGGTAGACCCTGTCATCTGCCAGATAAGAGTTTTGCACCTACCTGCAAACTAAGAAGAAAATCTCCACATAAGGAAGCATCGTGAGGCAACATAAGGTCAAGACTAACAGGAAAGTCAGACACGCAAGTACAAGTCAAGGTGTTTGAAGGTGGTCCTAGCCTTGTGAACAGCTAATAAGAGACTTTAAGATTCCAATTCGTAAGGACTGGAGATAGTTGTCTATTTCATAAATACTCTGGTATTATGCATTTGCTCTTTCTATCTCTATCTTATCACTGGTATGTGTATTACTGAAAAATATTATTTGATACTTACTAAAAATATATATATAGTCACAAACATTAAGGGTCAGCGTACACCTATTAATTATATATTCACATGTAAGTTAATAGTGTAATTGTTTGGTAAGGTGTTTGTTCAAGCCTTTGTTACAAGCATTATACATGTTTATACCACGTACTGAGTTTTAAATTACAGTGAATTAGAGTATAAATTACCTACTCACTTATCCAAACCTTAGCTAGAATTGATTTGACTTGATTTAGAATGTCAGAAAGAGGTAGTTTCACTAAAGGTGATAGAGAAGGGGTGGGTCAAGTTGAGCAGCTGCAGCAACACCTCGCAAACTTTGAGCCTTCATCAGAACAAACAGAACAGCGGGAAGAGGCCCAGACTGGTGTGGAGTCACTTCAGCCAGTGAATGATGATACAGAGGCTGCTAATGAGATAGCACAACAAGAGCCACGAAAAGGTGAGAGGGTCCGCAGGTTAACTGAAAAGGGCAGAGAACTGCGCGACGAAAGGTGGAGACAGCTCGAACATCGTTTCAGGGTCAGCTATGAGAAGTGGAAGGCTCTGGTAAAGGAAGCAAAACTGTCACTGACAGGCTGTTGCTCTGAAGACCTACTAGAAGACCTCTTAAACAAGATTAGCCATACCTCTACAGAGCTAAACCTTGTCTACGTAAATTTGCGTCAAATCGACATTCCCGACAACGATATACGACGCAGAGTTGATACTTGTGAAGCAGTTACAATGTCTATTATCAAGACTGTAAGGTGTCATTTAAAAGGCAGGGAAGAAGGTCAAAGTAACCAGATAGAGTTGCACTGGAAGGACAGCAATTCCTTGTGCATGTCTGAACTCTCACATAAGTCAAGTCTCAACTATCAACCCTCAAGTGCTTCCTCCCAGTCTCAAAGCAACTCAAAGGTCAACTCCAGACGCTCAAGCGTGTCATCTGTCAAGAGACAAGAGGCTGCGGCGGAAGTTGCTGCTAACCAAGCAGCTTTAGAAGTAATGGTTAAGCAAGAACGCCAACTAGAAGAGCTTCAGCGACTCGAAGATGAAGATAAGAAGAGGACAGCGGAGCAAGAAGCTGAGGCTGTGAAACGCAGCTTAGAAGAAGCTAGGCTGCGAGTCAAGTTAGAGGTAGAAAATGCTGCCAGACGAAGGACACTAGAAGACAAGCGTAGAGAGTTAGAGCGCCTAGAAGTGCTCAAGAAACTAAATGCTGCCAAGGCGCGAATGCAAGTGTATGAGCAAGATGAAAACTCAGAGGACGAGAAGAGAGAACTACTCTCTAACTGCAAATCTGTGAAAGAAGTCACGCACAGAAGTGGCTCATTTCACAGTCTCTCACCACAACATGTTGTGACAAGCACACAGCAAGAAGATGGCACCAAGACCATGTTCAGGTTACTAGCGGAATCAATCAGTGAAAGCCGCCTCCCCATACCAGAACCAGTAACATTCAATGGAGAGCCTCTCTCGTACACTGACTGGAAGGTCTCTTTTCAGACTCTGATAGACAGGAAGAACATACCAACAACTGAGAAGATATATTACTTAAGAAAATATGTCGGTGGGCCTGCCAAGAAAGCCATCGAAAGTTACTTTATGTTAGGAACAGAATCAGCCTACCATGCTGCTTGGACCATTCTTGAAGAAAGGTACGGAAACAAATTCTTCATCGCCAAGTCTTTCAGAGATAAGCTCAATGCATGGCCTACGATAGGATCCAAGGACAGTCTTGAACTTAGAGACCTTGTAGACTTTCTTCGCAGCTGTGAAGCTGCTATGTCTCAGAATAAGGGCCTGGAGGTGCTTAATGACTGTAATGAAAACCAAAAGATCCTCGCTAAACTTCCAGATTGGCTAACTTCAAGATGGAATAGAAAGGTCACAGACATCTTAGAAGAAACGGAGATCTTTCCTAGCTTCAGTCAGTTTGTGAAGTTTCTCACGAGAGAAGCCAAGATTGCTTGCAATCCTGTAACATCCCTTCATGCTTTGAAACCAAGTGAAGATGGGAAACTTAAGACGCCAAGGATTCAAAACCCCGGAGCAAGGGTATTAGCAACTAACTCTGATGAGAAAGATACTGTTACTAGTTGTGTCTTCTGTGAGAAGTCAGGTCACAGTCTCCACAAATGCTGGAAGTTCATGGATAAGCCCTGCCGCAGAGCGACAGAAGTTTGTTCAAGAGAATAAATTGTGCTTTGGCTGTTTAAGGCCTGGGCATCGATCGAAAGATTGTGATAACAGGAACACCTGCGACACGTGTCAGAGGAGGCATCCATCCTGCCTGCACGAAGATCGTAGTAAAGAAAGGTTAAGGGATAGGATGACAGAGCCCCCACGAGATAAGGGGACAAGAGCGTCAAGTGAGGCCATATCTAACAGAGTCGTAAGTGACATTAACACTCACACCTCCACAATCATTCCAGTATGGGTGTCAACCACAAGTGAGCCAGATCGTGAAGTTCTTGTGTATACACTTCTTGACACCCAGAGTGACACCACTTTTATCCTTGAAGAGACAACAAAGGCTCTCAATACAAGGAAGGAGCCAGTCCAACTGAAACTCTCTACAATGGCTTCAAGAAATACCACTGTGCCCTGCCAGAAGCTGTCTGGTTTGCAGCACTGCAGAAACTATTACACTCAACGGAACGACTTGATTAGTGTAGTGTCAACAACGCACCCACTGCCAGCTAGCCTACTTCAGCAGTACTGTATCATTTTAATCATTTTAGTCAATAAGATTCTTGCTACGTAGCTTAACTTTCTGAACATTCGAGACGTGTAGTCCACTTGTCATTCCAATCTCCTTTGCATTAGCGTAGCCTCTTCTGTAGCCTGTCAACTATGTGTCTGTTTATCCCTGTTCTCTCCTCTCTGCACAGACCATACAAACGCTCCACACCGCGTGGCCGCGGCCACCCTAATCTGGTGGTCCCAGCGCGCACGACCCACGTGGAGTTCCAGGTCTCCGGCAGCCTCTGGAACTGCCAATCTGCGGTCAACAAGGCAGAGTTCATCTCAGCCTATGCCTCCCTCCAGTCCCTCGACTTCTTGGCACTGACGGAAACATGGATCACCACAGACAACACTGCTACTCCTACTGCTCTCTCTTCATCCGCCCACGTGTTCTCGCACACCCCGAGAGCTTCTGGTCAGCGGGGTGGTGGCACCGGGATCCTCATCTCTCCCAAGTGGTCATTCTCTCTTTCTCCCCTTACCCATCTGTCTATCGCCTCCTTTGAATTCCATGCTGTCATAGTTACCAGCCCTTTCAAGCTTAACATCCTTATCATTTATCGCCCTCCAGGTTCCCTCGGAGAGTTCATCAATGAGCTTGATGCCTTGATAAGCTCCTTTCCTGAGGACGGCTCACCTCTCACAGTTCTGGTCGACTTTAACCTCCCCACGTCTACCTTTGACTCATTCCTCTCTGCCTCCTTCTTTCCACTCCTCTCCTCTTTTGACCTCACCCTCTCACCTTCCCCCCCTACTCACAAGGCAGGCAATACGCTCGACCTCATCTTTACTAGATGCTGTTCTTCCACTAACCTCATTGCAACTCCCCTCCAAGTCTCCGACCACTACCTTGTATCCTTTTCCCTCTCGCTCTCATCCAACACCTCCCACACTGCCCCTACTCGGATGGTATCGCGCCGTCCCAACCTTCGCTCTCTCTCCCCCGCTACTCTCTCCTCTTCCATCCTATCATCTCTTCCCTCCGCTCAAACCTTCTCCAACCTATCTCCTGATTCTGCCTCCTCAACCCTCCTCTCCTCCCTCTCTGCATCCTTTGACTCTCTATGTCCCCTATCCTCCAGGCCGGCTCGGTCCTCCCCTCCCGCTCCGTGGCTCGATGACTCATTGCGAGCTCACAGAACAGGGCTCCGGGCAGCCGAGCGGAAATGGAGGAAAACTCGCCTCCCTGCGGACCTGGCATCCTTTCACTCCCTCCTCTCTACATTTTCCTCCTCTGTCTCTGCTGCTAAAGCCACTTTCTACCACGCTAAATTCCAAGCATCTGCCTCTAACCCTAGGAAGCTCTTTGCCACCTTCTCGTTTATTATTATTATTATTATTCTCGTCCCTCCTGAATCCCCCCCTCCTCCCTCTCTGCAGATGACTTCGTCAACCATTTTGAAAAGAAGGTTGACGACATCCGATCCTCGTTTGCTAAGTCAAACGACACCGCTGGTTCTGCTCACACTGCCCTACCCTGTGCTCTGACCTCTTTCTCCCCTCTCTCTCCAGATGAAATCTCGCGTCTTGTGACGGCCAGCCGCCCAACAACCTGCCCGCTTGACCCTATCCCCTCCTCTCTTCTCCAGACCATTTCCGGAGACCTTCTCCCTTACCTCACCTCGCTCATCAAGACTAGTCATTCAACTGAGACTGCTCTCCTCTGTATCACGGAGGCGCTCCGCACTGCTAAAGCTAACTCTCTCTCCTCTGCTCTCATCCTTCTAGATCTATCGGCTGCCTTCGATACTGTGAACCATCAGATCCTCCTCTCCACCCTCTCCGAGTTGGGCATCTCCGGCGCGGCCCACGCTTGGATTGCGTCCTACCTGACAGGTCGCTCCTACCAGGTGGCGTGGCGAGAATCTGTCTCCTCACCACGCGCTCTCACCACTGGTGTCCCCCAGGGCTCTGTTCTAGGCCCTCTCCTATTCTCGCTATACACCAAGTCACTTGGCTCTGTCATAACCTCACATGGTCTCTCCTATCATTGCTATGCAGACGACACACAACTAATCTTCTCCTTTCCCCCTTCTGATGACCAGGTGGCGAATCGCATCTCTGCATGTCTGGCAGACATATCAGTGTGGATGACAGATCACCACCTCAAGCTGAACCTCAGCAAGACGGAGCTGCTCTTCCTCCCGGGGAAGGACTGCCCGTTCCATGATCTCGCCATCACGGTTGCTCTGGCCCCCCAATGGTGGAACAAACTCCCTCACGACGCCAGGACAGCGGAGTCAATCACCACCTTCCGGAGACACCTGAAACCCCACCTCTTTAAGGAATACCTAGGATAGGATAAGTAATCCCTCTCACCCCCCCCTTTAAGATTTAGATGCACTATTGTAAAGTGACTGTTCCACTGGATGTCATAAGGTGAATGCACCAATTTGTAAGTCGCTCTGGATAAGAGCGTCTGCTAAATGACTTAAATGTAAATGTAAATGTTTTACTTGGAGAAGAAAATCCCTCTGCCAACGACCTACTCGAGAGAGTTTATTCCTGCAAACAGAGATCATATTCCTACTCCAGAGACTGCAAGAGCATGGTCTCATCTTGAACACATTGCAGAGGAGATTGCTCCTCAACAGAGCTGTGATGTCGGTCTCTTAATTGGCTACAACTGCTCCCAGGCTCTCCTTCCAAGAGAAATTGTGTCTGGTAAGGGAAATCAGCCTTTTGCTCAGAGAACAGATCTTGGCTGGAGCATAGTCGGCTATGGAAATCCATGTATCGACTATGGCGACCCTATTGGAGTGAGTCATCGGGTTATCGTTAGACAGGTGATGCCAAGCCTTCAATCTTCTTCCAACCTCACAAATCAAGTACACCATGTTTGTAGAACACATGTAAGAGAGGTAATCACAACACTGGACATTATCAAGACGCTTGAATCTGACTTCAACGAGAGAGCTGCAGAAGAGGACCTCATATCTCAAGAGGATATCCGGTTCCTGAAGAAAATGAAAGAGGGCATGAGACGTAAGGACAATGGACATTATGAGATGCCGCTGCCGTTTAAGGAAGAAAGACCCAATCTGCTGAACAATAAAACATGTGCAGTTCACCGACTCAAGTGCCTGGAAAGGAGGCTAAGGAGAGACAAGCAGTACTACAAGGACTACACAGCATTCATGGAAGAGACTATAGCTTGTGGAGATGCTGAGAAGGTCTCTAAAGAGGAAATTAACAAGCATCCAGCATGGTACATCCCGCACCATGGAGTTTATCACCCACAAAAGCCTGGGAAGATACGAGTCGTCTTTGACTGCTCAGCTAAGTTTCGAGAGACGTCCTTGAATGATCATCTTACCGGTCCAGAGGTGACAAACACATTGCTGGGCGTCCTTTGTCGTTTTCGTAAGGGTCCAGTTGCAATCATGTGTGACGTAGAGTGCATGTTCCACCAGTTTCATGTGAAAGCAGAAGACCAAGATTATCTACGGTTCCTTTGGTGGGAGAACGGAGATCTAGAGTCTCAACCCTCAGCGTATCGTATGATGGTCCACTTGTTCGGCGCAGCTTCATCTCCTGGTTGCTCCAACTATGGTCTCAAACATCTTGCTGCCGAAGGACGAGGAAGCTTCAGCGAGAAGTCTATCCAGTTCATAGAAAGGAACTTTTATGTTGATGATGGGTTGACGAGCGTATCGTCTGAAGCTGAAGCGGCCCAGCTGGGGAAAGAAGCAAGAGAGCTTTGCAGCATCGGCAAACTTCGGTTGCACAAGTTTATCTCTAACAGCAAGGAAGTTATAGCCACAATTCCCAAGGAAGAACGTGCCAAGGGTGCCAAAGACCTGGATATGGCTCTGGGTGAACCACACATGGAGAGAGCGCTTGGTGTACTGTGGTGTGTCACATCAGACGAGTTCCAGTTTAGAGTAGTTGTCAAGGAACGCCCACTCACAAGAAGAGGAGTGTTGTCTACAGTAGCCTCTGTATATGATCTGCTTGGGTTTGTGGCACCCTTTGTCCTGGTGGGGAAGCAGATCTTGCAGCGGATGTGTCGTGACAAAATCGACTGGGATGACCCCATTCCAGATGACCTAAGTTCCCAGTGGGAATTCTGGCTCCAAGGTCTACAAAACTTGTCTGAAGTAACGATCCAACGAAGCTACTTGCCATCAAGTTTCAAGGAGGTGCAGAGTTATGAGCTCCATCACTTCTCCGACGCTAGTACCTCAGGTTATGGAGAGTGCTCATACCTCAGAACAATTAAACCTCCAACACAGACGGAAATGGAGTAAAGACAGAAGAAATGCAAGGATTAATGACATTGTCATTTTGCAAGATGATACTGCACCACGCAACCAGTGGAAATTGGCAAAGGTTACAGAAGTGTACCCGGGACAGGATGGCCGGGTGAGAAGATTCAAGTTACTGATCAGTGACTCAACCCTAGATGAGAGAGGTAAATGCATCACCAAACCCACCTATCTGGAGAGGCCCATCCATAAGACAGTCACCCTCCTGGAAGCCGATCAAGAAATCTGCAGACCCCTTTCACAGAAATCACCGGTGATTGGTGGGAGTGTAACTGACAGTTAGACTTACAGGTTATCTCGTTGTCTTTTGTTTGAATTGTTTATGTGTCCGCTGTGCGGGGGAAATGATAATACAAGCGGAACTACGTAGCTAATACTGTTGTAACGGGGATCGTTATTGTAGCAACACACCTTTGGAGGGAAGGCAATCCTGCGCTGCGTTAGCTAAGTTTTCATGTCATCGGGAGTAGTTCATAAAGGTTGAAGAGTATGTTAGGATGAAGTGTGAATTCATGCCAGGAATAATAAGTGTGAAGTTTGATTTCCTCCCTTCTGTAATAAGCAGCCAATGAGGTATTTGTTCCTTTATTCATGTGTTAATCTGAACCTGTTATAACGCTGGTTAAACTGTTATGTATGTAAGCACTTCAGAGTTATACCAAGCTAATAAGTCACTCGTAAGATAAGGTTGTAAGAGTGTGCTTAACTGTATTTTTCATTTACTTTATAGTTCTCACGGAAGGTGATAATTCTGACTAAAACTACAGAATAAAGCCGCCAGTTAAAATCAAGGAACGGTTGTGCTCGTGGTTACTGAAGGGAGCTACAAGTGGTTTGTTTACACGTGTGTGCGTGTGATATTTTGTAGCTAAAGCTGTGTCAGCCTGTTCATGATGAACGACAAAAAATGCCCTATTACCAGGCTATACAAAATCAAATACGAGTGTAATTTAATTGTATGTTAACTCTGTAAGCCGCCCTGCACAATCAATAAACCAACAGTATCTTCTAGGCCTACACGTTCTCTCCCAGACTCGTGGATAGAACATTTGGAGTGTAGCATAACGTAACCAGTCCATCCAGTGTACATATAATAATACAGTCCACACTCAAAGGTGATTACTAGAATTTGTTTAATGTTAGAGTATAGGCTAGAGCTAGACCAATTATGTACCAAATACATCTAAAGTGTTTTTTTTGTGGTTTTCTGCCGTGCATAATATGCAGTAGACTGTTTATTGTATAATGACACAATCATTATTTTAATCCTTTTTTATTTTTATTTTTATGTTTTGTCTCATATACAGTTGAAGTCGGAAGTTTACATACACTTAGGTTGGAGTCATTTAAACTAGTTTTTCAACCACTCCACAAATTTCTTGTTAACAAACTATAGTTTTGGCAAGTTGGGTGGGACATCTACATTGTGCATGACACAAGTCATTTTTCCAACAATTGTTTACAGACAGATTTTTAAATTTATAATTCACTGTACCACAATTCCAGTGGGTCAGAAGTTCACTAAGTTGACTGTACCTTTAACTTCTTGGCACACCCGTCCCGTAATTGCAGAGCTCCAAATTCAAATTAAACTACTAAAAATATAAAATTTTAATGAAATCACAAATGCAATATAACAAAACACAGTTTAGCTTGTTGTTAATCCACCTGGTGTGTCAGATTTCAAAGAAGCTTTACAGCAAAAGCTATCCAAGCGTTTATGCTAGGACATCTCTCTCAGCAGACAAAACATTACAAACAGCTAGCAGCAAAGTAGATTGGTCACGAAAGTCTGAAAAGCAATAAAATTAATCACTTACCTTTGATGATCTTCGGATGTTTGCACTCAAGAGACTCCCAGTTACACAATAAATGTTCCTTTTGTTCCATCAAGATTATTTTTATATCCAAAAACCTTCATTTGGTTGGCGCGTTTTGTTCAGAAATCTACAGGCTCGTGCAGGTCATGACGAGCAGACGAAAATTCCAAATAGTATCCTTAAAGTTCGTATAATTTTTTCAAATAATCAATCCTCAGGTTGTTTTTACAATAAATAATCAATAATATTTCAACTGGACCGTAACTTCAACAGGAGAGAGAGAGACAAAATGTCTGCTCCAAGCTGTTGCACATGCAAAACTCTGCTGGCACCCAGCCATCCACTGATGTGATGTGATGGTTCTCGCTCATTTGTCAGAATAAATGCCTGAAACTATGTCTAAAGACTGTTCATACCATGTGGAAGCCATAGAAAAAGGAATCTGGTTGATATCCCTTTAAATGGAGGGAAGGCATGCAATGGAACAGAGAGGTTTAAGGAAAAACAGCACTTCCTTGTTGGATTTTCCTCAGGTTTTCACCTGTAATATCAGTTCTGTTATACTCAAAGACAATATTTTGAGTGTTTTCTATCCTAATCTGGTTCTATGCAATTATATGCATATTCTAGATTCTGAGCCTGAGAAATAGGCAGTTTCATTTGGGTATGGTTTTCATCCAAACATCATAATACTGCCCCCTACACTCAACAGGTTAAACAGCTTGGAAAATTCCATAAAATGATGTCATGGCTTTAAAAGCTTCTGATAGGCTAATTGACATCATTTGAGTCAATTGGAGGTGTACCTGTGGATGTATTTCAAGGCCAACCTTCAAACTCAGTGCCTCTTTGCTTGACATCATGGTAAAATCAAAAGAAATCAGCGTAGACCCCAGAAAAAAATCTGGTTCATCATTGGGAGCAATTTCCAAACGCCTGACGGTACCATGGTCATCTGTACAAACAACAGTACACAAGTATAAATACCATGGGGCCACACAGCTGTCATACCGCTCAGGAAGGAGACGCGTTCCGTCTCCTAGAGATGAACGTACTTTGGTGAGAAAAGTGCAAATCAATCCCAGAACATCAGCAAAGGACCTTGTGAAGATGCTGGAGGAAACAGGTACAAAAGTATCTATATCAACATTAAAACGAGTCCTATATCGACATAACCTGAAAGGCCGCTCAGCAAGGAAGAAGCCACTGCTCCAAAACCTGCCATAAAAAAGCCAGACTATGGTTTGCAACTGCACATGGGGACAAATATCATACTTTTTGGAGAAATATCCTCTGGTCTGATGAAACAAAAATAGAACCGTTTGGCCATAATGACAATCATTATGTTTGGAGGAAAAAGGGGGAGGCTTGCAAGCCGAAGAACACCATCCCAACCGTGAAGCACGAGGGTGGCAGCATCATGTAGTGGGGGTGCTTTGCTGCAGGAGGGGCTGGTGCACTTCACAAAATAGATGGCTTCATGAGGTAGGAAAATTATGTGGATATATTGAAGCAACATCTCAAGACATCAGTTAGCAGCTTGGTCGCAAATTAGTCTTCCAAATGGACAATGACTCCAAGCAAACTTCCAAAGTTGTGGCAAAATGGCTTAAGGACAACAAAGTCAAGGTATTAGAGTGGCCATCACAAAGCCCTGACCTCAATAGAACATTTGTGGGCATTAGTGAAAAAGCATGTGTGAGCAAGGAGGCCGACAAACCTGACTCAGTTACACCAGCTCTGTCAGGAGGAATGGGCCATAATTCACCCAACTTTTTGTGGGAAGCTTGTGGAAGGCTACCCAAAACGTTTGACCCAAGTTAAGCAATTTAAAGGCAGTGCTACCAAATACTAATTGAGTGTATGCAAACTTCTTACCCTCTGTGAATGTGATGAAATAAATAAAAGCTGAAATAAATCATTCTTCTATTAATTAATTCTGACATTCTTAAAGTAAAGTGGTGATCCTAACTGACCTAAGACAGGGAATTTTACTAGGATGAAATGTCAGGAATTGTGAAAAACTGAGTTTAAATGTATTTGGCTAAGGTGTATGTAAACGTCCAACTTCAACTGTATCGGCGTATGCTTTGCATAAAGCTCTAATATGTGTATGGATGTTTTGACTGAATCGTCCCCTTAGAGAGCGCTGTCCATGCAGCCGAGCGGAAATGGAGGAAAACTCGCCTCCCTGCGGACCTGGCATCCTTTCACTCCCTCCTCTCTACATTTTCCTCCTCTGTCTCTGCTGCTAAAGCCACTTTCTACCACGCTAAATTCCAAGCATCTGCCTCTAACCCTAGGAAGCTCTTTGCCACCTTCTCCTCCCTCCTGAATCCTCCGCCCCCCCCCCTCCCCCTCCCTCTCTGCAGATGACTTCGTCAACCATTTTGAAAAGAAGGGCGACGACATCCGATCCTCGTTTGCTAAATCAAACGACACCGCTGGTTCTGCTCACACTGCCCTACCCTGTGCTCTGACCTCTTTCTCCCCTCTCTCTCCAGATGAAATCTCGCGTCTTGTGACGGCCGGCCGCCCAACAACCTGCCCGCTTGACCCTATCCCCTCCTCTCTTCTCCAGACCATTTCCGGAGACCTTCTCCCTTACCTCACCTCGCTCATCAACTCATCCCTGACCGCTGGCTACGTCCCTTCCGTCTTCAAGAGAGCGAGAGAGTTGCACCCCTTCTGAAAAAACCTACACTCGATCCCTCCGATGTCAACAACTACAGACCAGTATCCCTTCTTTCTTTTCTCTCCAAAACTCTTGAACGTGCCGTCCTTGGCCAGCTCTCCCGCTATCTCTCTCTGAATGACCTTTTTGATCCAAATCAGTCAGGTTTCAAGACTAGTCATTCAACTGAGACTGCTCTCCTCTGTATCACGGAGGCGCTCCGCACTGCTAAAGCTAACTCTCTCTCCTCTGCTCTCATCCTTCTAGATCTATCGGCTGCCTTCGATACTGTGAACCATCAGATCCTCCTCTCCACCCTCTCCGAGTTGGGCATCTCCGGCGCGGCCCACGCTTGGATTGCGTCCTACCTGACAGGTCGCTCCTACCAGGTGGCGTGGCGAGAATCTGTCTCCTCACCACGCGCTCTCACCACTGGTGTCCCCCAGGGCTCTGTTCTTGGCCCTCTCCTATTCTCGCTATACACCAAGTCACTTGGCTCTGTCATAACCTCACATGGTCTCTCTTATCATTGCTATGCAGACGACACACAATTAATCTTCTCCTTTCCCCCTTCTGATGACCAGGTGGCGAATCGCATCTCTGCATGTCTGGCAGACATATCAGTGTGGATGACGGATCACCACCTCAAGCTGAACCTCGGCAAGACGGAGCTGCTCTTCCTCCCGGGGAAGGACTGCCCGTTCCATGATCTCGCCATCACGGTTGACAACTCCATTGTGTCCGCCTCCCAGAGCGCCAAGAACCTTGGCGTGATCCTGGACAACACCCTGTCGTTCTCAACCAACATCAAGGCGGTGGCCCGTTCCTGTAGGTTCATGCTCTACAACATCCGCAGAGTACGACCCTGCCTCACACAGGAAGCGGTGCAGGTCCTAATCCAGGCACTTGTCATCTCCCGTCTGGATTACTGCAACTCGCTGTTGGCTGGGCTCCCTGCCTGTGCCATTAAACCCCTTCAACTCATCCAGAACGCCGCAGCCCGTCTGGTGTTCAACCTTCCCAAGTTCTCTCACGTCACCCCGCTCCTCCGTTCTCTCCACTGGCTTCCAGTTGAAGCTCGCATCCGCTACAAGACCATGGTGCTTGCCTACGGAGCTGTGAGGGGAACGGCACCTCAGTACCTCCAGGCTCTGATCAGGCCCTACACCCAAACAAGGGCACTGCGTTCATCCACCTCTGGCCTGCTCGCCTCCCTACCACTGAGGAAGTACAGCTCCCGCTCAGCCCAGTCAAAACTGTTCGCTGCCCTGGCCCCCCAATGGTGGAACAAACTCCCTCACGACGCCAGGACAGCGGAGTCAATCACCACCTTCCGGAGACACCTGAAACCCCACCTCTTTAAGGAATACCTAGGATAGGATAAGTAATCCCTCTCACCCCCCTAAGTTTTAGATGCACTATTGTTAAGTGACTGTCCCACTGGATGTCATAAGGTGAATGCACCAATTTGTAAGTCGCTCTGGATAAGAGCGTCTGCTAAATGACTTAAATGTAATGTAAAATGTCCATTTTCGTTGTGTTAGGCTTTTGAAGCAACATCCACGATGATCATGTTCCACTCCGTTTCAACCTGTTAAACTTTTCCCTGCAAATTGATCAATCACAGTGAGTTGAGTTTTTAAAGCAACATGCTGTTTTGATGACAGGTTTTCCGATCTGTTTTTTCCCCGATTACATTCGAATTGATGTCAGAGTGGTTAGAGGGACAACAGAGAGCTGAGTACCAGGCCATTAGGACCTGATGATTGTCACCGAGTTGGGTACTATAGCAACACATTACCAGAGTGCATGAGAGGAGAATACCATGACTCAACAGTCATGTGGGATTTTACTGCGGTCATGACTCATGATTGCCAGTGTGGCGGTAATACGGTCACTGCAACAGCTCTAGACTGCACATGAGATTGGTTTAAATTGTGTTTCTCTCTGAGAATAGCAATGACTGGTTTATTTATATGTTTTTGCAGGTGTTTGTGTGTGTGTGTGCGCACAGTGTGTGTGCGCGCACGGTGTGTGTGTGCATGTGCTGTGTGTGTGTGTGTCAGGTGTTGTTGTCAGTCAAACAGCCTATAAATAGACCTGTACACACAGGACTGAAACAAAACAAATGACAGGCACCCTTCAGACAATGGCTCTAAATGTATGCCTGAAGAAACGGCAACGTCTGTTCTGTTAGTACCAATTAAGTCTTTGATCTCGGAAATAAAAGGCAGCCTTTACAAGTATTATAAGAGCTCATTGTCGTCATTGTTCTTTGATATTGCTTTGCTGAAAATCATTAAATGATAATGGAATACACTGCTCTGTGGGGCGGGAGTCTTATCGCAGAGGTAACCACCTCCATAATTACAATCAAATGTTGATCCACAGAACAGGGACATGTTGACAATGTGCTGCACAGCCTTGGATTCTCACAAGGTAACATGCAATTACGCTCCATTTCTCCAACGCAAAACTGATTCGATCTTCAGGTAGTCTGCAAAGGGGAATAATCACTTGGATTAGTGGTTTTTCAAAGCTGGAAGGAGCCAGGGGAAGGCCTGTAAACCACCAGTTGTGTTTGTTATTCCACCCAGGGGGATTATCACTCTGTGGTGTCAATCCTCCATTTGGGAAGTGGACTTTGGCATCTGATTTGTTTGGCAGCATTTAAAAGACTATTGCGCCGGCTGGCCAATCGCAACATAGACCGCAAATTTGCCAGGGTCTCAATTGCTGACTTCATGGTAATGAGAAGTCTATTCATCCAGTTGAAAACTGCATCTCAAATGTAACCCTATTCCCTAGGGAGTGCACTACTTCTGATTAGGGCTTGGTCAAAAGTAATGCACGATACAGGGAATAGGGTGCCTTTTGAGAGAAAGACAGTCTCACCGTGCTGCTTCTTTTGTCTCAGAGGAGGCTTATTACAGCCTGAGTGAGGACTGGCTGTTTTCTTTCTGCCATGTCCGCAAATGGGATACGATTTGGAGCTGGATAACTATGGAAATGGCGCTTCAACAACTACTTAGATCGAATAATTAGTGAGAGAGAGAGAGAGGTCCTCCAAGGCAGTTCTTTTCCAATGCAGTTTATATCCAGTGCAGGACTCTCGCCTGCTCTTATTCCAAGCAAGATATGTCACTCTAATGACACGTGATTTGTTAAAGGCTTGACTGTTGGACATGATGGAAGGGTGATGGAGGGGGTTTGAAAGCTGGTGCAGATCTCTCTCTGAAGGAAAACCGGTTCGGCACGAGAGAGCATCTGGCTCCTTTATTCTCTAGCCCCCCCCCCCCCCGTAATTACAAAACACAATGGCGACAAAATCAGCCCGTATAATCTCAATGCATAATTACGTCTCCCCTCTTCCCATATACGCTGCCACTAATTCAATATAAATGTAAATGACCAAGGGAAAATGCATTTTTATTTACATGACTAATCACAATAAAACAAACCCACATGAAATATGAATGAAGTCTATGGTTGCGGTATGAAAGGCTTGCTGCGGCCAGAGGGGATGTTTGAAGATATTTGCGTTTTATCCTCTTTGTTTTTCTGGCACAGCTACAGAGGTTCGACTCACACTTATGTCCCTCTGTAGACGACATGTCATGAGAGGAGCTTTCTTGTTCTCACTTTGATTGTGTTCTTTGTGTCAAGGATGTCAAAATGGTACTTAAACATCTCTATTCTGACCAGTCCCTATTCAACGAGCACAAAAGATGATGCCTATAATTGTGCTGTGTGATTATTACTGGTCAACACTCAGGCTTCATTTTGCGACACAAAGGAGATGCTCCCTCCCCACAATCATAATTCAAAGGTATAAAAATGGATTGGACAGCTCAGATTCATCCACTTCTCCATGGGTGGTCTTTTCTGGTCTGATTCTCCCGGAGAATCATGTTGCACTTCATGGGGAAAAAAATTGGAGTCAGAGCTGGAACTGTCATTCCCCTATCTCTGCAAAGTAAAACTAGTTTTAGGTTTTACAGATGTGTGTTCTGTTTGTGTAGCACATGGGGATGTGTGAAACCTCATCCTCAGCCTGAAGTGTTGACACTTGCGCACCGAATCGTTTAGACGCTTAGACGCTTCTGAAAGGAGGTTACGTGTGCTTGTAAAGACAGAAGTCCTGGGTTGGAGCCTCGGTGTGAGCCGAATCAGGAGAAAGTGGTACTCACTAAGTAAGCAGAGTAACGTTCTTTAACTAAACTGACTACCCCCACAGGTCTGGAAGATGAGGACTGGCGACAGACCGCTTTCCCTGGTCCCCACTCCCACCAGCGCTACCTGAGGAACACCTCACAGAGCCCCCAGGAGGAAGACGAGGAGTGCGGGCTACAGAGCCTGGGACTCGCCAGAGGTGTGTTCCCCAACCTAATGTTCTCTCCTGGGGAGAAAACGTCTGCTGTGTGGAGGCCGCATAGAGAGACCCAGGAACAGGCCGGTTGTGAAATGTTTTGATGCAAATTTGCCTACATAAAGGTCATTGGTGGCTGTGAGCTGTCTAGAGACTAAGGACAGGTGTTCTAGAGTAGACTGTAAAGCACTTTGTTATAACTGCTGATGCACAAAGGGCTTATAGAGTACATTTGAACAGTGGTGGAAAAAGTACCCAACTGTCGTACTTGAATAAAAGTTAAGATACCTTAATATAAAATGACTCAAGTGAAAGACACTCAGTGAAATACTACTTGAGTAAAAGTCTAAAAGTATTTGTTTTTAAATATGTAATGAAGTCGAAGTCAAAGTTGTCAAAAGTACAAATAGTACAGATACTGTACCTCCAAAAAGTACTTAAGTAGTACTTTAAAGTATTTTTACTTAAGTACTTTACACCACAGCATTTAAAACTTGAATAAGACATTTTCAAGAGGTTTGTAATAACTACGGATTCTGCTGAGACTGAAAGGGATGAATATTTATATTTAATTCAAACTTTTACGTTGTGGATAAATTTAGAACAGCAGTCTCTCAAGTTGTCGACTGTAGACTACACGTACGGTGGTGTTTGTTTCGTATGGATTCATCAACAGCCGCTGCTAAGCTTTGTTTAAAGACGAGCTAACACCTTAATAAGGCCGGCTAATTGGTTGCTGATGTAGCGGGTGGCTAAACAAAGGGCCAGTAACAAAGGCAGCAATGTTTGACTGGTTGAGTTCAACATTGAGGGGAATGAGTTCATTAGAGGGCTCTGTTGTTCTGCAGTGTAATGACTCTGGGTCAAAGGTCATCCTCTGTTTTCCCTCCAGGGATCACGGGGTCAAACACAAAAGCCCTGCAATTATCTCACACACACTGACACACAGGGGTTGTATAATGAGGCCTCCATTGTTGTTGGGGGTGGACTTTGCCTGATGAGTTATAATGCCAATAATTAAGGTTTGAGGAAAAAAATCTTGAAGTGTGGATATACATTCCGCTGAGGTAAGTAGCATGCAATTTTCTGTAGATTATTACCCAATAGAATATTGTCGTTTGCCCTCCCTGTCATTTGACAACCATTTTTCCGTAGGACACATGGAGACTAAGAGGAAGAAATATCCTTGGAGACAGGAGGCGGAGCTCAAAAAGAAGAGAACACCTCAATTGGCTACTCGAATTGGTGCCTTGTTCTAAAGCACCGCCTTTTGACTGCCCTTCCCTGTACGTGTCACCTGGAGGGGAAGAGCATCAGTAGATGTGACATTAACACGACTCAGCTGTAGGGATACTAAAATCAGGAAACTTTCCCAAAATTCCCAGGTTTTTCCTCAAATTCCAGTTCCAAGATTCCTGGAATCAAGAGGGACTGAGACTGACATTTCTGGGAAAAAGTTACAGGAATTTTGCAAACCTACTTAACCATCTACATTGATCATGCCAGCCCACCCCCACCACCCCATCACTGTGCCAGGTCTCCCCTCCTCTATCAACTGCTCAGCGCAAGCAGCAAATCTTATGAGATGTCTTTTATGGAAGACATTAGACTCTCTCAAGATCTGTTTCTCTACCAACAGTTCCTCTGTTTTCTCCTCATGGCTCCTCTGCAGTTTATTTACCCCCCCCCCTCCCCCCCAGATGTCAGTAGAGAGGAGCAGTTCTGTTTTTCATTATTTTGCATTCATCACAAATAGATGGTTGGCCCGGAAAATAATTGGTCTCCTCTCAATGGAATGCTCAATATATTTAATCAAACGTTCTTTCCGAAAGGTTTCTAGTTCGTTTAAAAAAAAAGAAGCGATCTGAAGGGTTGAAGTGAATCGAACGGGCGTGTATTGTCTGGAAGAGCCTGCGACAGTAGTGTAATGATGTCACAGACGCTGATGGCCATTTAGGTATACGTGGGTCTTGAAACCTTAAAGATAAGAGTTTATAGAAATGATTTACGTGAATTTGGCTGAACTGTCTCTTTAGAGACCAATATGAGGTTAGAGAGAGGAAGTGTCCAGAGAGATCACAGAACTTGGCTTCAAGAGCAAAAAGGAAAGAAGAAGATGGAGCTGCAAAAGCACTGGGCGTAAAGCACTTTGTGACACCTGCTGATGTAAACAGGGGCTTTATAAAATGCATCTGATTGATGCGGAAAACACACCGGAATATACTGTAGCTTTTGTCTTGCGCCGAGGGAAATATTCTTGCTATCTACACCAAAGAGAATAGTAATAGCAAAGTAAGACTTGCTGTATTGGGGCAGTCTCTCACCCCTTCATGTACAATAGCTACCCCCCCCCACACTGACATCGCTCTACTGTAATCTGAATTGTGCCTGTATAACTGCATGTGGCCGTCTCCCTTTCTAGCCTCTCACAAAGGCTTGTCACTTGGTTTTTTACGTTTCACTGCTTTGGTTGGGATGGAAACCTCGGATGGAAGTCCCAGTGTTGAACATGTTTATGTCTTTCATAACTATTTTATCCGATTTTTTTTGTTTGTTTGTTTGGTTAGTTTATTGTCAATTTGCTTTTATTCATGCCCAATGCCAGGGGAGAAGGAAGGATTGTTTCATTTTCTGTAAACATCCACCAGTAAAGCTTCATGTCCAACAGATTATGGTTGTTATGTGCTTTTTGAGGGATATATGACACATTATCCTTTAATAAAGATAGAAGGCACTATGTTTCAAAGGTAGTGAAATAATGGACTATCATCTATTGAATCCTTTCTCTCCCATATTGAATCCCTTCTTTCTCTCACATTGAATACATTCTCTCATTGTGAACATTTTGATGGCATCTGAAATGCTGCTGTCAATATGACGCGTGGCCTTGTATTCATTGTGCTACATGTATACTGTAGTTGTATAATTATGAATTGTATGCATTATTTTGTGACCTGGTCTAAGCGGAAAAGCATTTCAAGCATCACTAGCTTTTCAAGAATATTGCAATTTAAACGTGTTGATTACATTTTTCCCACAGGCATTGGTCGAAAAAAAAAACATTCAGACTTCAAAATAACCTGTTTGCTCAACACCTTATTCTTCTAGGTTAATTCAACGTCTGTATTCTAGGTTGCTTCAAAACCAAGGGAAAGTTATATCGATAAAAAAGGTCTAAATTGGGCAGCATAAACAGAGCAGAATAAACCAGTGAAATCCTCAGTTGTGTCCCAAATTGCACCCGATCCCTATATAGTGCAATACTTTTGACCAGGGGCCTTTGGGGAATATGATGTGGGGAATATGGGATAGGGTGCCATTCGGGATGCTGCCTTCTTTTGAAACTGCACACCTTCCTTCATTGAAAAGACCTCTTCAGAACAGCTCTGGATTAGGCTGTCATTGGCAGAGCTGTGAAGGCGGCGACAGCGACATTCTCTGTGTGAATGTCTACAGTGTGTTGTATTATTCATGGGCTAAGAAACATGCACATGACCTACAGAGTAATTTGGCCCTTGTTCCTAGGAACCAGGCTCCAGTCTCTAAGGGTTTAATTAAAGACTGTGGAGGCAGTGGCCCGTCTCCCTCCATTGCCTTTCATTTCATCTGCTGATCCAACTTTTCCGCAGCCTTAGCCTTCATTTTAACACCAAATGCATCCCAAATGGCATCCTATTCTCTATATAGTACGCTACTTACGGTACAGGTGTCCTCTGACATGGCACAAGTAAGGGGGGGGGGTAATTTACTCTATTGTCAATGACATCAGAAGGCACTGTCAGACCAACTCCTATAAGACCCTACTCCATGAAGTTTTCCTGACATTACCCTTAGGGCGAGACTGATCCGTGGACGGACACCAGGTTTGAACGGATACATTTTGGCCTGTGGTCTGTGCATGTGTGGGGTGTGTTACGTAAACCGCGTGGGGGTGGGTACTGTAATTAGCTAAATGATAGTTAACGTGTCCGTCGGGCCGTCAACCTTTCAATGGATGAAAATTGTGTGCATCTCCGCTGACAGTCGATGTTCTACTCCCATTGAGAAACCATTGAAAATCATGGTTATGGAAGAAATCAACAGGCCAATCTGGCCTCGCTCTTAAGTGTGTGTAAATGACTGTTTTTACACATGGGGGTATTGTGTTTCAACAGGAAAAGTGAAAACAATTTGTTGGAGTCTTTGAACACAGATGCTCCCTGAGTTATTTGGAGTTTCTCCTCCTGACTAGGAAGTTGTCACCTATCTTTCATCCCCGGAAATGGACTGAACATCTTCCAGTGAGTAGTGTAGTGCCCATTCAAAAAAGACGATCATGACTTACTTTCTGTAACAGATCCATTAACTTTGCTCTGAATTTGGTAAGTAAAACAACGGGTACTGTATATGCGTCGTGATTTTGTCCTAAAATATTTTCATTCAAAACCCAATTTCTGGGGTTATTGTTTAGAGTGATAGACTTTCATTCTGTGCTGTTATAATTTCCAAACATTTTTTTCAGGGACTTGAATATTGGGCTGTGGTCAAAACAAAAGCACATGTTGTTAGACTGAATATAGTTTTTTCATGGCTTTGGATTGGATTCATTCAAAAAGAACGCTTAATTGCTTTGATGAATTAAATGCACTTTATTCCCCCTGTATGTATCAAATGTTTGTATTAGGACAGCCTCAGAAGCTGGTCACATCGTTTATTTTCTGCATACCATGTTTCAATTACAAATCAAAAACGTTCATGCAAAATATATTGTATAAATTGCAAATTGTCATTTCAAAATCAAGCTTTCTAAATTACTTGTGGCTGTGGATTTCATCATACACACAAATCCGCGCGCACAAACGTTTTATGAATGAGGCCCCTGTATTGCTCCCTCTGGATCGCCATGAAGTGAAATTGAATAGTGTACTGTATTTGTACACAGTATCCGAGTGACATACAGAGGCACATACCAAATGGATTCGAGTAGCCCTTTCCTGCAGTTAAATAACCTAGTGGACTCATGGATGGAATATTATTCATATATTTCATAATTACTAAACAGAGGATTGGTGTTTCTATGTCAAGTGGTGTGATGTAATATTGGGATGCAGACTCAACATGTAATGCAGGTAGCCTAGTGGTTAGAGCGTTGGGCCAGTAACTGAGAGGTTGCTGGATTGAATCCCGAGCTGACAAGGTATAAATGTGTCATTCTGCCACTGAACAAGGCAGTTAAACCATTGTTCCCCGGTAGGTCGCCATTGTAAATCAGAATTTATTCTGAACTGACTTGACTAGTTAAATTAAAAAATATATATCTAACAAGGTACATGTTTCCTCTTTTGTTTAAAGCCCATAACCATGTGTGTGAGGTGCCTTCGGAAAGTATTCAGACGCCTTGACTTTTTCCACATTTTGTTTACGTTTGTTATGCCTTATTCTAAAGTTGATTAAATATTTTTTTTCCCCTCAATCTACAAACAATACCCCATAATGACAAAGAAAAAACAGGTTTAAAAAAAAACAGAAATATCAAATTGACATAATTATTCAGAACCTTTACACAGTACTTTGCTGAAGCGCCTTTGGCAGCGATTACAGCATCAAGTCTTCATGGGTATGGTGTAACAATACACCAGTATTTGAGGAGTTTCTGCAGAGATGGTTGTCCGTCTGGAAGGTTCTCCTATTTCCACAGAGAAACTCTAGATCTCTGTCACATCCCTGACCAAGGCCTTTCTCCGCCGATTGCCCAGTTTGGCTGGTCGGCCAGCTCCAGGGAGAGCCTTGGTGGTTCCAAACTTCTGGAGGCTACTGTGTTCTTGGGGACCTTCAAAGCTGCAGAAATGCTTTGGTTCCCTTCCCCAGATCTGTGCCTCGACACAATTCTGTCTCGGAGCTCATGGCTTGCGATTTGCTCTGACATGCACTGTCAATTGTGGGACCTTATGTAGACAGGTGTGTGCCTTTCCAAATCATGTCCAATCAATTGAATTTACCACAGGTGGACTCCAATCAAGTTGTAGAAATATCTCACGGACGATCAATGGAAACAAATTTGAGTCTCATAGCAAAGTGTCTGAATACTTATGTAAAAAAACAGTTTTTGCTTTGTCATTATGGTGTATACTTTCTGAATACTTTCCGAAGGCACTATATACTTTGGTTACAAAGTAGATTTGTTTAAGACTACCAAGAAACGCTCTGTGTGACCCTGATTCAGCCCAATGCAGTAAACGGTTAAATGGCACGGTCAGTTACTACATTGCCTTGCAAAAGTATTTATCTCCTTTGGTGTTTATCCTATTTTGTTGCAATTACAACCCGTAATTTAAATGGATTTTTATTTGGACATACACAAAATAGTCCAAATTGGTGAAGTGAAATGAAAAAAAAATAACTTGTTATAAAAAGCTGAAAGAGGTGTGTGCATATGTATTCACCCCCTTTGCTATTAAGCCCCTAAATAAGATCTGGTGCAACCAATTACCTTCAAAGTCATATAATTAGTTAGTTTGCACACAGGTGGACTTTATTTAAGTGTCACGTGATCTGTCACATGATCTGTCACATGATCTGTCACATGATCTGTCACATGATCTGTCACATGATCTGTCACATGATCTGTCACATGATCTGTCACATGATCTGTCACATGATCTGTCACATGATCTGTCACATGATCTCATTATATATACACCTGTTCTGAATGGCCCCAGAGTCTGCAACACCACTAAGCAACGGGAACCACCAAGCAAGCGGCACCATGACGACCAAGGAGTTTTCCAAACAGGTCAGGGACAAAATTGTGGAGAAGTACAGATCAGCGTTGGGTAATAAAAAAATATCCCGAAACTTTGAACAGCCCACGGAGCGCCATTATATCGATTATTAGAAAATGGAAAGAATATGGCACCACAACAAACCTGCCAAGAGAGGGCCGCCCACCAAAACCCACAGACCAGTCAATGAGGGCATTAATCAGAGAAGCAACAAAGAGACCAAAGATAACCCTGAAGGAGCTGCAAAGCTCCACAGTGGAGATTGGAGTATCTGTCCATAGGACCACTTTAAGCCATACACTCCACAGAGCTGGGCTTTATGGAAGAGTGGCCAGAAAAAGCTATTGTTTAAAGAAAAAAATAAGCAAACACGTTTGGTGTTCGCCAAAAGGCATGTGGGAGATTCCCCAAACATATGGAAGAAGGTATGAGATGAGATTAAAATTGAGCTTTTTGGCCATCAAGGAAATACTATGTCTGGCGCAAACCCAACACCGTTCATCACCCCGAGAACCCCATGATGTTTTTCATCCGCAGGGACTGGGAAACTGGTCAGAATTGCAGGAATGATGGATGGCGCTAAATACAGGGAAATTCTTGAGGGAAACCTATTTCAGTCTTCCTGAGATTTGAGACTGGGATGGAGGTTCACCTTCCAGTAGAACAATCCCCCCTAAGCATACTGCTAAAGCAACACTCAAGTGGTTTAAGGGGAAACATCTAAATGTCTTGGAATGGCCTAGTCAAAGCCCAGACCTCAATCCAATTGAGAATATGTGGTGTGACTTAAAGATTGTTGTACACCAGCGGAACCCCTTCAACTTGAAGGAGCTGGAGCAGTTTTGCCTTGAAGAATGGGCAAGAATCCCAGAGGCTAGATGTGCCAAGCTTATAGAGACATACCCCAAGAGACTTGCAGCTGTAATTGTTGCAAAAAGGTGGCTCTACAAAGTATTGACTTTGGGGGGGGGGGGTGAATAGTTATGCATGCTCAAGTTTTCAGTTGATTTTGTCTTATTTCTTGTTTAAATAAAAAATTATTTCACATCTTCAAAGTGATATGTATTTTGTGTAAATCAAATGATACAACCCCCCCCCCCCAAAATCTATTTTAATTCCAGGTTGTAAAGGCAACAAATTAGGAAAAATGCCAAGGGGATGAATACTTTCGCAAGCCACTGTAAGTCCTCAGTTGATTTCAATTGATGGACTTTTCAACTTCTTCCCTTTCAAATTTCAACAACCTTGGAATTTCCCCCAACTTCTGATTTCTGACTGTACTGTGTGCATTTATGCCCTGGTTCATTGTTAGTTTGTTTGCCTGTGTTGTTTGTAATTGCATTAGCGGTATTTATGATGCTGAGTCTCAGGAACGTAAAGGGAATCTACGTCTGTCTGAGGAACGCCCCCAGTGCTGTCTCTGTGTACTGGAGGGATCAGTGGAGACAATCTGGGTTTTTACACGGATTGACTTTGAGAATAGGAATAAGCTCAGGGTTTCTTCAAATGTAGTGTGAATGAAGAGAAGGAAGTTTGGAGGACATAGGGACTGGAGGCTGAGGAGCAATCACTCCCTCTATGTCCCAAATGGGCACCATATTCTCGACATTATTTTTGACCAGGCTGACACAAATTTGACCAGACTTTTGACTGCTGAAAAGTAGTGCACTATATAGGGAATAGGGTGCCATTTGGGACCCATGCTCTGAGTGAGAATAACAAATAACAAGTAAGTATTGAAAAGGAAATGCATTGTAATATCGAGTGTGATCAACATGAACATGACTAATTTGAGGTAGGCATTTTCATTCATGTTAATGTTGATAGGCCTACATTTTGTGATTAGCTGACGATATTGCATGTACCTTGTCCTTCGAAACAAATATGCATATACTCTAGCTATGAATCTAATGATCCTCCTATGTATATTTCCTATCAACCTGACAGGAAGACCCAGATATAGAATCACTAGAACAGGGAGTGAACCTCTTGAAGATACACTCTAAATGGCTGACAGTCCACACATTATGGCATCAAATCAAATCAAATGTTATTTGTCACATGCGACGAATACAACAGGTGTAGTAGAACTTACAGTGAAATGCTTACCACTGTAAGCCCTTAACCAACAACGCAGTTTCAAGAAAAATAAGTGTTAAGTAAAAAAATAGATACGTGAAAAATACAAGTAAAAATAACATAGTTAAAGAGCAGCAGTAAAATAACAGTAGCGAGGCTATATACATGGTGTACTGGTACAGAATCAATGTGTGGGGGCACCGGTTAGTCGAGGTAATCGAGGTAATAAGTACATGTAGGTAAAGTTAAAGTGACAATAGATAATAAACAGAGAGTAGCAGCAGCATAAAAGATAGAGGGGGGGGCAATGCAAATAGTCTGGGAAGCCATTTGATTAGCTCTTCAGGAGTCTTATGGCTTGGGGGTAGAAGCTGTTAAGAAGTCTTTTGGACATGGACGTGGCGCTCCGGTACCGCTTGCCGTGCGGTAGCAGAGAGAACAGTCTATGATTAGGGTGACTGGAGCCTTTGACAATTATTAAGGCCTTCCGCTGATACCGCCTGGTATAGAGGTCCTGGATGGCAGGAAGCTTGTACCCAGTGGTGTACTGGGCCGTACACACTACCCTCTGTAGTGCCTTGTGGTCGGAGGCTGAGCAATTGCCATACCAGGCAGTGATGCCTCCAGTCAGATCATGGACTTGAATAGGGATTACCGTTCTACTGATTCTATTTATGTGGTCCCAGACACACCATTCTATGGCCGTCTGACCAGTTGTTAGAGGAAACACTAAATATTTTCCCTCTGCCTCCCTGTACCCATTGGCTCAATTTGGATCAGCCATCAAAGTTCCTGATAGGCTGCAGCAGAGAGTCATTCCTGTTGCTAGGATCCTGTTGCTAGGTTCATTGCCATCTCAGGCGGCTCAGCGGGAAACATGCAATGAATCATGGATGGTTGATTTCTGTCTGGCCCCGTTTATACAGTGCCTTCAGAAAGTATTCATACCCATTGACTTAGTCCACATTTTGTTGTCTTACAGCCTGAATTAAACATGGATTCAAGATATGTTATTTTTTGACCCATCTACACACAATACCCCATCATGACAAAGTGAAAACATGTCTTATTAATAAGACATTTTTGTTGACTTTTTCAAAAGTTATGAGTCTATCATTTGTAGAAGCATCTTACAGCTGTGAGTCTTTTTGGGCAAGACTCTAAGAGCTTTGCACACAAAATTCTTCAAAGTCTGTCACTCAGGAACATTCACTGTCATCTTGGTAAGCAACTCCAGTGTAGATTTGGACTTGTGTTTTAGGTTGTTGTCCTGCTGAAAGGTCAATTAGTCTCCCGTGTCTGACGGAAAGCTGACTGAACCACGTTTTCCTCTAGGATTTTGCCTGTGCTTATAGCTGTTTTCCTTATTTTTATCCTAAAACCTCCCTAGTCCTTGCCAATGACAAGCATACCCCTAACATGATACAGCCACCAAAATGCTTGAAAATATGAAGTGTAACTCAGTGATGTTGTGTTGTATTTTACCTAAACATAATGCTTTGTATTCAGGATAAAACGTTAATTTCTTTGTCAATGTTTTTGCAGTATTACTTAAGTACCTTGTTGCAAACAGGATGTTTTGGAATATTTTTGTTCTGTACAAGCTTCCTTACTTTCACTCTACCATTTAGTTTTGTGGAGTAACTACAATGTTGTTGATCCATCCTCAGTTTTTTCATGTCACAACCATTAAACTAACTGTTTCAAAATCACCTTTGGCCTCATGGTGAAATACCTGCGCATTTCCCTTTCTTTCCGACAACTGACTTTTTAAACACATCTATCAATTGGTGCCCTTCTTGCCAGGAATTGGAAAAACCTGCCTGGGCTTTGTGGTTGAATCGGTGCTGGAAATTCACTACCTGATTGAGGGACCTTACACTTATTTGTATGTGTGGGGTACATAAACTCAGCAAAAAAAAGAAACGTCCCTTTTTCCAAATAACTTCACAGATCCTCATTGTAAAGGGTTAAAACACTGTAATACATGCTTGTTCAATGAACCATAAACAATTAATGAACATGCACCTGTGGAACGGTCGTTAAGACACTAACAGCATACAGAAGGTAGGAAATTAAGGTCACTGTAATGAAAAATTAGGACAGTAATGAAGACTTAGGACACGAAAGAGGCATTTCTACTGACCCTGAAAAACACCAAAAGAAAGATGCCCAGGGTCCCTGCTCATCTATGTGAACGTGCTGCAAGAAGGCATGAGTACTGCAGATGTGGCCAGGGCAATAAATTGCAATGTCCGTACTGTGAGATGTCTAAAACAGAGCTACAGGGAGACAGGATGGACAGCTGATCATTCTCACAGTGGCAGACCACGTGTAACAACACCTGCACAGGATTGGTACATTCGAACATCCTGTACCTGTCCCACAGGTGTGATGACAACGACAACTGCCCGAGTTACACCAGGAACGTACAATCCCTCCATCAGTGCTCAGACTGTCCGCAATAGGCTAAGAGAGGCTGGACTGAGGGCTTGTAGGCCTGTTTTAAGGCAGGACCTCACCAGACATGGCCGGCAACAACGTCGCCTATGGGCACAAACCCACCGTCGATGGACCAGACAGGACTAGCAAAAAGTGCTCTTCACTGACGAGTCGCGGTTTTGTCTCACCAGGGGTGCTTGTCGGATTTGCGTTTATGATTTGATTTGATTTGGATCTCTTTTAGTCCCCATTTGGACTAATCTTCCAAGAGTCCTTAAACATTAAAATACAATTTATAATACAAACACACTTTCACATATAACACACTATCGGGCCGGCAGCGTAGCCTAGTAGTTAGAGCGTTGGACTAGTAACCGGAAGGTTGCGAGTTCAAACCCCGAGCTGACAAGGTACAAATCTGTCTTTCTGCCCCTGAACAGGCAGTTAACCCACTGTTCCCAGGCTGTCATTGAAAATAAGAATATGTTCTTAACTGACTTGCCTGGTTAAATAAAGGTAAAAAATAAAAATAAAATTACAAACATACATAATACTAGCATAATGACCCAATAAATACTCAATCTAAAAAGATATTGATTCTTTATCTACTATAATCCCACACCATTTCTATGTACTATATTTAAATTGTTTTAAAATAATGTTTAAATTTATATATTGAAAGGTTTCTAGTTTGCTCAGTTAATTTATTCAATTTCTTTATTGCTCTAAATCGAAATGTTCTTTTGCATATTTCTCTTTTCTGTCTGGACAACACAGATGGTGGACAATCTATTCCTAGTATTTACGGAATGTCTATCTCTTACCAACTGAATACCGTTTATCGTTGAAGGAATGAGAGTTACAGAGAGGCCTGTACTCTGGAGCGTGATCGATTTGGAGGTGGAGGGTCCGTCATGGTCTGGGGCAGTGTGTCACAGAATCATTGGACTGAGCTTGTTGTCATTGCAGGCAATCTCAACGCTGTGCGTTACAGGGAAGACATCCTCCTCCCTCATGTGGTACCCTTCCTGCAGGCTCATCCTGACATGACCCTCCAACATGACAATGCCACCAGCCATACCACTCGTTCTGTGTGTGATTTCTTGCAAGACAGGAATGTCAGTGTTCTGCCATGGCCAGCAAAGAGTCCAGATCTCAATCCCATTGAGCACGTCTGATACCTGTTGGACCGGAGGGTGAGGGCTAGGGCCATTCACCCCACAGAAATGTCCGGGAACTTGCATGTGCCTTGGTGGAAGAGTGGGGTAACATCTCACAGCAAGAACTGGCAAATCTGGGGCAGTCCATGAGGAGGAGATGCACTGCAGTAGTTAATGCAGCTGGTGGCCACACCAGATACTGACTGTTACTTTTGATTTTGACCTCCCCTTTGTTCAGGGACACATTATTCCATTTCTGTTAGTCACATGGCTGGACATGTTCAATTTATGTCTCAGTTATTGAATCTTGTTATGTTCATACAAATATTTACACATGTTAAGTTTGCTGAAATAAACGCAGTTGACAGTGAGAGGACGTTTCTTTTTTTGCTGAGTTTAGATGTGGTAGTCATTTGAAAACCATGTTAACCACTGTTATTGAACACAGATGAGGTTGCATACTTATTGATTGATGCATACTTAACGATTTGATTTCTTTTTTTCCCACAAACAAAATTCCACTTTGATGTTATGGGATATTCAGGCTGTAACATAGCCAAAAGGGGTGTGAATACTTTCTGAAGGTACTTTTCTAATATGCGTCTTCTGTCCTGAGCTTGTCCACATTATGACTGTGCCCACATTGTTAGACAGGGGTAGACAATTAAAAGACATTGTGATCTGATTGGATCTTCCTGACCACCTCTGCAGGTCGTCAGACACACAGCGCAGACAGATCTGGACAGTGAAAACATTTTAATCATCATTATCCCGCCCTCTACAGTCATTGACAGGTGGTGCCATTGACTTATTTCATCAATATGTGTCTTCAAAAATTATTATTATTATTATTATTGTTTTAAGAATATCAGGAAATCTGGTCACAATGAGGACACAGTGGGTGGATAAGATAGATATTTTACTAGTGTGTGTAGATACAACGGCTACAATGTGGGCACAATCAGAATGTGCATAAGATCAGGACCAAGGTCGCATGTTAGCCCCAGGTACAAACGAGGCTTCTGAGCAGCCTACTATGTATCGCAGGTGCTGCCTCTCAACCCCCTCACCAGCCCCTCCCCCTCCAAAGTGAGGGTTCATTAAAAATCTAAGTTTGGAATCAGGAGGCTGGCATTTCGCATAGTCTATGGTTGCCACAGCTGTGACTGGCGGAATATTGATGTACATTGTTATGCAAATGAGAAGAACAAAGGTCATGATCAGTTATTTGTTCAGGAAAGGCATGGGGGACTCACTGTGACCCCGAATGACAAATGACATGCGCACAAGACAAGCCAGAGATATAGCCTCACCTCCTGAAAGGAGATAAAAGGATCTAGGGTGCATCCCAAATGACACCGTATTCTCTAATATAGTGCACAATATTTGACCAGGGTCCAAAGGGCTCTGGTCAAAAGAAGTGCACTACATAGGGAATGTATTTGGGACACCAGCATTTAAGTACACTGCCTTTCTCACACTGAGGAGAGGTGCCTGACCTTCAGACTTAGACCGGACTTGATGCAGAACCTTCATCCTGACCTAACACATTCTCCTGGTGTAGTTGAAGTTTCACACTGTGCACCAGTCTTTGCTTTGCTCTCCCGGAGTAACTTTTGGTACTCATTATTCATATGGTTTACTTCCTGGTGCCAGAAAAATCCTTATTTAATATTAATCTCAATATTCATCATCAATACATATTTTCAGAATATCAACCTACCACTGTCTCTGCAACTGCTTTGTCTTTGACAGTATTGGGAATACCATTGAGCACAAATACTAAAGACTGTTTTTGATATAATTTGACTCTTTTAGCAGTGTTAAAAACATTTAGGTGCTGCCTGACAACAGAAATATCTAACCCCAGTTATTGTTCCTCATGGTACAGTATTGCTATCGTTTGGTTTAGAAAACTCATGAAACTGCCTCTTTAAAATGCACCAAAGGTCGTCCATCTTGGTGAAAACGTGCAGCGTGTGACAACAATCGCTGTGGGCATTTTTAATATCATGTTATTGAATTGTGCAACGTAAACACAGGTCTGTATTAGGTAGGGTGGAACACATGGTCTACTTCCCAAATGGCACCCTATTCCCTTTATAGTGCACTACTTTTCACCAGGGCCATGGGGAATAGGTTGTCATTTGGGACACAAAATATTTATTTTTTCCAATGAATCAGGTTCCAGTTGGGTAATCTTTTGGTCCTATGAAAAGTCTGCAGCTGCTGTCTATAAAAAAGTAAACACTTAAACTGTTCATATGGAGCAGTTGTCACATATGGGTCGTTCTACAAAAAATGGTGGCTTTCCTGTCCCGGCCTTATTCACAAGGAAAAACACTTCAAAGTGTGAGATAATGACCCCCTAATTTATTTAAATGTTTTAATTGAAGTGTTTTTATTATTAATAAACATATGTAAGACAGTTATATTGCAAACAATGTGTTTTTATATATTGTAGTCCACTGTCAGTACCATGAAATTGGCTTGTCCCTCAAGTCAGGAGTCATGGTTTAGTGACATATTTTGAGTAAAATATTTTTTTCTCCCTTTAAATGTCATAGTACAAAGGAAAGTAATATAGTTATTTAGTGGACTACTTAAAAAAACTAAAATATAAATTAAATATTACAAATTATTTACAAGTAATAGCTGTTCCTCAATTTCATGTCACTGGTGTTAAAATGTACAAAAAAACACCACTTTGAAAAATTCAACACCCTTGCCAAATTCTTCCTGGGTCAAAGGTTCGTTAGAGACGGGACTGTTATGAAAAGCGGGCCTGAACAATTATATTCAAAAAGACTAATTAGCATTTTATTACTGTTTCAATATTGTCATTACGTAATATGGCTTTCCTTTTGATAAATATGGAAAAATGCTGACTCTACAGACAGTGCAGGGATGCTTACACACACCGCAGAGAAGCCTACCTTAAAAAACACCAGACTTACTGAAAGCATTTAGAGAGTTAAAAAAGAAAGTGAAGGATCTCATAGAGAGGGTAAAAAAGACAGTGAAGGAAATGGCGGGTCAGACAGAAAAAACACAACAGTGTTGACGACAGTGTTGACCCCCCTCCCCCATCCACTCCAGTCAGTGAACCCATTACTGCAAGGTCAGAATTAAGACAATGTGTCTGTAGGAAGACATATGTACTCTGTATCTACAGAGTTACTTAAAGGGATAGTTCACCTAAATTATAAAATGACATTTTTGGTTTCCTTACCTGGTATGCAGTCTATGGACAAAGTATAACAGCACGCCATACTTTTGTTAACCTGGCTACTGTTTCAAATGCTAATTATTTTGCATTTGTGGCATAAAACCAAAGCATTAATTGCTGTCATACCTTGTCCATAGACTGCTTACACAGTAAGGAAACCAATATGTCATATTGTAATTCAGATGAACTATGCCTTTAAGTAGGCCTACACAATATTTGTCACATGGCACGAGAATGTACATATACTGTTTTAACAACTAAGTAGTTTTGTGGATAGGCGTGGAAGAGTAGTATTTCATGTTTGTATTATGTTGCATGTATCTTACACTGGAAATCGAATGCAATTATATATTACATCTTTACAGACAACACATCTGTTGTGTTATGAAAGACACAATTTAGTCAATAGGCCTCGTCTTTTGTTCTTAATCTTTGGCCAATAATCCTAATTTTATTGTTCATATTACATCAACCCATTTTATGAAATCTGAAATAATTTGTAATTAAGCATATTACTAATAAATTGATCAAATATGTTTGAAATAATCGTATGTTTGTCATTGGTTTTACATTGTGTCACTGGTGTTACAATGGGTCACTGGTGTTACATTGCGCCACTGGTGTTACATTGTGTCACTGGTGTTACATTGTGTCACTGGTGTTTCATTGTGTCACTGGTGTTACATTGTGTCACTAGTGTTACATTGCGCCACTGGTGTTACATTGTGTCACTGGTGTTACATTGTGTCACTAGTGTTACATTGCGCCACTGGTGTTACATTGCGTCCCTGGTGTTACATTGCGCCACTGGTGTTACTTTATGGCATATTAGTGTTCTGGCATCAGAGTTGCCAAATTTAATTGAGTATAGTTTTTGTATCTACCTAACTGTTGCTACATTCATTAGTAAACATTTTAAGGATATGATCATTCAATTTTGATGAATCAACCTCAATTATTTCCAATGTTACAAAAAAGCAATAGTATAAATGGAAAAATGTCAGACAATAAAACTTTACACATGCATGTTTAATGTAAATTATTACTAATCCAAACAAAAAAATTGAAAAATATGTTGAGCTGTCATTTATGCTGGGGGTTAATTAAGGGGTTAATTATTATCTGACTATAAGTTTTGATAAATAAAAAATAAAAAAGAATGACAGATTTGTAAAAGTTGGCTGTTCAATAAGCAACCGTTTTCATAGAATGACCCATGTACAGTGGAGTTGCACCTCCTTTTGCCCTCAGAACAGCCTCAATTTGTCTGGGCGTGGACTACAAGGTGTCAAAAGCGTTGGGCCACAGGGATACTGGCTCATGCTTCCCACAGTTGTGTCAAGTTGGCTGGATGTCCTTTGGGTGGTGGGACCATTCTCGATACAGAGGGGGAAATGTTGAGCGTGAAAAACCCAGCAGCGTCGCAGTTCAAAGGCACTTAAATGCACTTAAATGTAGAAATCATTAAGAACAACTTGCCAGTTCACCCTCTGAATGGCACACATACACAATCCATGTCTGAATTGTCTCAAGGCTTATAAATCCTTCCTTAACCTGTCTCCTCCCCTTCATCGGCACTGATTCGAAGTGGAGTTAACAGGTGACATCAAGGGTTCATAGCTGGATTCATCTGGTCAGTCTATTTCATGTAAAGAGCAATTGTCCTTAATGCCCATAACAGTTTAAGACCTGTCTAAGCCGGGGGGGGGGGGGTTCTACTAAGCTACATGGAATTGTTTTAAGAAGGTCATCCTAAGGATCATTTAGCTATTTGATTTGGAATTTGTAATGTTTTGTACCCTTTAGCCCTTTAAAAAAAAATCCATGCAATCCATTGCCTCTCGAAATGTATTCTTTAAAATGTAGTTGTGTGTCTAACGATGTTGTGACACATTTTGATGGCGGCGTCCTTCTCATTTTTAATTATGCAAAGGAGGCGGCTCCTCTGCCAAGCAGAAGAAAGCAATCTTAGTATGCAAATGGCTACGGTCCCACTGGAGTGCGCGGATTAGATGTGTGTTGATAAACTCACTTATGATGAGTGACAGTGAGCAACATTGGGGTCGCGCTGGTCAGTCACGCAGCCACCGCTGATAAAAACACACAGAGGCAAAGTGCCAGGAGTTTCCCAGATGCATGATGGGACAGTGATGAAACTGTAAAATGTCAGTGTCACACCTGTTTGCCCGTTAACAACCGGGGAGGGAAAAGGGGTGTGTGTGTGTGTGTGTGTGTGTGTGTGTGTGTGTGTGTGTGTGTGTGTGTGTGTGTGTGTGTGTGTGTGTGTGTGTGTGTGTGTGTGTGTGTGTGTGTGTGTGTGTGTGTGTGTCACTAATGAGCAGAGATATCCACCATGATTGAAGGCTTGCCTTTTTATCCCACCAGATGTTGTGCTGCTTAAAATCTCATCGCACTCTTTTTTTTCTCCAACTGTTAAAAGTCTATTAGCCATTCCCCAAAAACCACTTAAACTCTAGTCATGTCCCAGGTGTCATATTCCAAGGGGAAAACACACATCTGACTTGAATTGACGGGTTAAAACCTTAACCTGAGACTTGAGTCAACACACCTGACCTGATAGACCATACCTCCTCATAATACTGATCAACCCTCTAGAGTTGAGTGGATCAGTTCGAGCTGCTCATCATCTCTCTCATTCAGAGCAATAAACACAAGCATTTCACGAACACCTGCAATAACATCTGCTAAATATGTGCAGGTGACCAATAAAATTTGATGTGATTAATAGTCAAAGTCTCAGTCTCCCACCCACCAAGGCAAAGAAGACTAAATTAGAAACGGCCTTATCCCCGTTGAGCCGTTGGTGACAGTGACACTGTCTGTGTGCATAGAGGGGGTACATATGGGCTGCGTCTCCTTTTCTTGTTGCTGGCGTATCCCTCCCCTGACAGCTCGTATAACTGGGGCGGAGAACAGGCTTACTGCCGCTATTCTGCATTCCTCAGACCTCATTATCATCATAGATGTGCAGATGAGCTGCCACGGCCATCCATAGCACCATCCACAGATCCATGACAGGATTTAAAGTACACAGCACTAATCAGCTTAGAAATGACTGTATGGAAACCATAATTACACATATTTAATTGCTTATCATCCGAAGGATACAATTTTATTAGAAAATGTATTCATGGTAATTGCTTTCTCCTGCTGTCGCTTACCTAGTGGGTTCCAATGCCTTTTGCCTCTCTGTCATCTCTCCTTTGGGAGGATGAATACGTTTCAAGTAGTTAAATATTACAAAATTAAAAAGTGCACAGCTTTTTTAATGACCATTGGTTTAACCAAGTGACTAGGTTTCCAGATAGCTAGGATGCTTCCTCTAGTCTAGCGTGACAGCTCCATCGGACTCAACTATCAGGCATTTGTTTGTACTTTCACAACGTGGTCCGTCCGTGAGTTTGACAGGTCCTGGTCCAAGGGTACAGAAATGGGAGGAATGAGTCATGTCAAATGGGAAAATGTATCTGTCCCAGCAACAACGTTAAATATTGAAGCTCTCCTCAAGTGCATGGCTCACTCAGACCCCGAATGAGCAGCTTGAAAACCCAATTATCCTTTGATAATAGTGCAGGTCCCGAAGACACAGACCAAACCTTGAACGACGAGTGGACCTTTTCAGTCTCAGACCTTTTCAATTGCACTTAAAATGCTCTTACAATCCACTCTGTTGCAGGTATTGACATGTTGAATTCACCGAGCTGTCCGTTTGAACTACTGGCACACAGCTCGGACACCCATGCATACCCCACAAGACATGCCACCAGAGGTCTTTTCACAGTCCCCAGGTCCAGAGTAGATGCACAGTACTACATAGTGCCACGACTACATGAAACTCTATTCCACATCAGGTAACTGATACAAGCAGTAGAATCAGATTTTTTAAAAACGATAACAACACATCTTATGGAACAGCGGGGACTGTGAAGAGACGCAAACACAGGCACAGACACATGCATACACACACATGATAACATACGCACTATACACACATGGACACATGGATTTTGTGTTGTAAATATGTGGTAGTAGAGTAGAGGCCTGAGGGCACACACTGAATGTGTTATAAAATCTGTTGTGAATGTATTGTAATGTAATTGAAATAATATTGTATAAACTGCCTTATTTTAGCTGGACCCCAGGATGATTAGCTGCCTTGACAGCAGCTAATGGGGATCCGTAATAAATACAAATAAACTAAGCCCAAGGGGGTGAGGTATATGGCCAATATACCACAGCGAAGGGCTGTTCATACACACAACGCATCGCGAGGTGCCTGGATACAGCCCTTAGCCATGGTATATTGGCCATATACCACAAATCCCTGAGGTGCCTTATTGCTATTATAAATTGGTTACCAACTTAATTAGAGCAGTAAAAATACATGTTTTTCATACCTGTGGCACAGTCAGCATTCAGGGCTCGAACCACCCAGTTTAAAATCTGTAACAACCCACCCTTTTAATGTTCTCACGTGTTCTCCTCTCCTCTGACTCCCAACCACTACTTTGTTTTAATTACTGCTAACTCTCAATCCCTTAATACACTTGTAAATTCATGGTCACATTTGTGTGCTGGTCTGAGCAAACCTAATACTTCCCCAATCAATAGGGCCTCTGTGTACATCTACGTCGCGGTATTGCTCTTGATTTCATTACTAGGTTGGTGTTGGTTTGGTTGAATTACAAGGTGCAACGTCAAATTCCCAATCGCGGGTGGAATCCGATTGGCCAGGCTAGGTAGTTTTTAGATGCGATTATCGCAGTGAAAGCAGAGTTTTACACTATACAACTTACTCAGCTGTTCAAGCAGCTGCTTTGTGGCTGTGAATCATAGAGGTGTGTTGTTGTTACAGAACCAAACACCTGCTGATCAATGGATGAGCAACACAACGAGCTTACAAACATGCCACTTGGCCATGGAGAGCATACGGAAATCCCAAGTGTTTACTGGGAGCTGGCTGGGATGCTTTCCAGGATCCCCCCCCCCCCCCCAAAGAAAAAGGGCCTGGTGTTGTTGAGAATGAATGGGGAGAAAATTGCTGAGGCAGTCTCTCATGTCTATCCAAGGCACTGATAACTTTGATCTTCTTCACAAACGAATACGGTTTTTAACTAGTTTGCGCTGCTGGGCAATATCCTTGTCCCTCGTTCGCTTTCTTCTTCTGTCTGTCTGGTAGAAATGCTGATCCTGAGTAAACTGCTCCAATATGAATAGTTATGCACAAGTGTATGGCAATGACTTGTGAGTAGGAATATGGACAGCCACCATGTGCTCAACAACTTTCAGAAACTGAAAAGTGTGATGACAACTTAGGAAGTAAAGATGATCAAGTGCCCTGCTCTCGGTGCAAGATGCTACACAAACCTGATGTGAGATTGAATTGAAGACAATCAAGGGCCTCCTCTGGGTGGCGCAGTGGTCTAGCTGTGCCACCAGAGATTCTGGGTTCGAGCCCAGGCTCTGTCGCAGCCGGCTGTGACTGGGAGGCCCATGGAGCGGCGCACAGTTGGCCCAGCTTCGTCTAGGTTAGGGAGGGTTTGGCCGGCAGGGATATCCTTGTCTCATTGCGCACTAGCGACTCCTGTGTCAGGCGCAGTGCATTCTGACCAGATTGCCAGGTGTACAGTGTTCCTCCGACACATTGGTGCGTCTGGGTTGGATGTGCATTATGTCAAGAAGCATGGCTCTCGACCTTGTGCCTCTCCCGAGTCCGTACGGGAGTTGCAGCAATGAGACAAGACTGTAACTACCAATTGGATAGCCCGAAATTGGGGAGAAAAAAAGCGGGTAAAAAAGAAATGAAGACAATCTGACTGCTGCCCAGAAATGTCTCTCCTCGTATTACTCTCTAATGTAAATCACTGGGCTGATTATCTGTTTCATTGCCTGCCCTGTCTCTCAACTGACAAAAGGCGGTGAGCCAATCATTTCATCTGTCCAGGCATGGAGTTCTAAAAAATATCACTGCTTTCTTCACTGTGGGTTAAGCCTATTGAAGACCTTCAGGTGGATGCGTTGCAAAATAAAACTGCAGGAGAATTCATCTGCGTGTGGGTATCCATCTTTATTTCAGGCATGGCATTCAGTCAATGATCACCCTCTGGTAAAAGAGGCTGGCTTTTATTCAGCTGATCAAATGCCATTGGTACTTCTTCCTTTTAATGTTTTCTAAAGAGCTACAGTAGTGGACCAATTGACAGACAAATGTCTGGTCAACCGTTCTATGGTTTATTATCAATCTGATAGAATTTTCTTTCCACACAAAATATATCGTTTTCATTAACAAGTTCAGTAAAACATTTTAATAGCACAACAAGTTTCCAACAATTGATATTCTATACATGGACTTCACCTGTACACATGAGTCACAATATTCTGTCGATTAAGAGGACAAAACAAACATATTAACAATGCCAATATAATTCAGGTTAATCATATCACATCATATTGTTAATATCTATATTGCTCACTCTACACTGAGCGTACAAAACATTAAGAACACCTGCTCTTTTCATGACATAGACTAACCAGGTGAAAGATAAGATCTCTTATTCATGTCACTTGTTGAATCCACCTCAATCAGTGCAGATGAAGGGGAGGAGACAGCTTAGTTAACGAAGGATTTTTACGCCTTGAGATAATTGAGACATGGATTGTGTATGTTTGTCATTCCGAGGGTAACTTGGCAAAACAACTCAATATTAGGAAGGTCTTCTCAATGTTTTGTACACTTGTGTTTATAATCATTACATTTCAGTGATTTTAAATATTAACGGTATTAAATTAATATACAAAACAATGTACATAACAAACAAAAGCAGTCTGCACAAGAGGACAACTAGATTAAATCAGATCAAGCACTAACCAGCGATTGCAGACACCCACATAGCGGATGTTTTGACTGTGTCGGAGGTTGAATTGCCTTGGAGCCGTGAAATCGGTGTGCAGATGCTCTTAGTCATTGTCATGATGCCACACCCGCCCCAATCGTGTTATAAGTTCACAACGAGACATTGTAGGCTATATAGAAATAATGATGATCGAATTGAAAAATCATTCAACAAAATAAGATCTCACATTCAAGGGTTCGACCTGCATGGCTGCATGGGATTTCTGTTCATGCGACTGCGCAGCCAATGGCATTGTCCGCTTTAGGTATAATGCCGGGAGCTGCTTGTGGATTTGACAGCTCTTAACGCAGTTCCACCTCCGACACAGTCAAAACAACTGCTATGCGGATATTGGCTAAAGCGTATCTGACTAAATCGAACCTCACATACAGGCCCTGTTTAAACACTTCCTTCCTACTTCAAGTTATCACAGATATGAATCGGTTGGATTGGGGGAAAGCAATAGGGTGGTGGTACAGCCAGAAGAGGACTGGCCACTCCTCGGAGCCTGGTTCCTTTAGGTTTCTTCCTAGGTTCCTTCCTTTCTAGGGAGTTCTTCGAGGGACACAAGAGTTTTTCTTTCTTTTTTCTATTTTCTACATTGTAGAATAATAGTGAAGACGTCAAAACTATGAAATAACACATGGAATCATGTAGTAACCAAAAAAAAAGTGTTCAACAAATCAAAATATATTTTATATTCTTCAAATAGCCACCCTTTGCATTGATGACAGCTTTGCACACTCTTGGCATTCTCTCAATCAGCTTCATGAGGTAGTGAGCTGGAATGCATTTCAATTAACAGGTGTGCCTTTTTAAAAGTTAATAGGTGGAATTTCTTAATGCATTTGAGCCAATCAGTTGTGTTGTGACAAGGTAGGGGGGGGGGGGTAGACAAAAGATAGCCCTATTTGGTAAAAGGCCAAGTCCATATTATGGCAAGAACAGCTCAAATAAGCAAAGAGAAACGACAGTCCATCATTACTTTAAGACATGAAGTTCAGTCGATCAGGAAAATTTCAAGAACTTTAAAGTTTCTTCAAGTGCAGTCACAAAAACCATCAAGCGCTACGATGAAACTGACTCTCATGAGGACTGCCACAGGAAAAGAAGACCCAGTTACCTCTGTTGCAGAGGATAAGTTCATTAGAGTTACTATCCACAGAAATTGCAGCTCAAATAAATGCTTTACAGAGTTCATGTAACAGACACATCTCAACATCAACTGTTCAGAGGAGACTGAGTGAATCAGGCCTTCATGGTCGAATCGCTGCAAAGAAACCACTACTAAAGGACACCAATAAGAAGAAGAGACTAGCTTGGGCCAAGAAACACATGCAATGAACATTAGACCGGTGGAAATTTCTCCTTTTGTCTGGAGTCCAAATTATTATCTTTATGATTAATCTTATCTTTATGATTAAACGGATTATCTCCACATGTGTAGTTCCCACTGAGGAGGTGTTATGGTGTGGGGGTGCTTTGCTGGTGACACTGTCTGTGATTTATTTAGAATTCAAGGCACTCTTAACCGGCATGGCTACCACAGCATTCTGCAGCGATACGCCATCCCATCTGGTTTGGGCTTATGGGACTATAATTTGTTTTTCAAAAGGATAATGACCGAACATACCTCCAGGCTGTGTAAGTGCTATTTGACCAAGAAGGAGAGTGATGGAGTGCTGCATCAGTTGACCTGTCCTCCACAATCACCCGACTTCAACCAAATTGAGATGATTTGGGAAAAGTCGGAGTGCAGAGTGAAGGAAAAGCAGCCAACAAATGTTCAGCATGTGTGGGAACTCCTTCAAGACTGTTAGAAAAGCATTCCAGGTGAACCAGGTTGAGAGAATGACAAGTGTGCAAAGCTGTCATCGAGGCAAAGGCTGGCTACTTTGAAGAATCTCAAATATAACATATATTTTGATTTGTTGAACACTTTTTCGGTTACTACATGATTCCATATGTGTTATTCTACAATTCTACAATGTAGAAAATAGTAAAAATAATGAAAAACCCCTTGAATGAGTAGGTGTTCTAAAACGTTTGACCGGTAGTGTATATCACTTACAGATTCTCAAGGAAGGAAGGATACTTTTCGAATGCATTTGAACAGGGCCATAGAATGTGGTTCAGAACTTTAATAGTAAAGATCACTTCGACATTGTTCTTTGAAGCATCTTCTCTATATACAGGACACAGATGTTCAGGCCTTGAATACAATATCATATTCTTCACACATCAATAACCAATTATCTGATTCTTAGTATAATAGATTATTCAGATCACAAAGAGAGAGAGAGAGAGAGAGAGAGAGAGAGAGAGAGAGAGAGAACACACATGACTTTGTCTAGCTATCTGTAAGTGGCACTGGAACACAACTGCAAAAAGAATACATCACACTTAAGAAGACCAGGTCGGTCAAGTATCTGGCACAACATTCATAAGTATACCAAGAGCGGGAATCAGAGGAGAGAGAAACAAGAGAAGATAGGTATGTATGTCCCAAATGGCACCACCTTATTCCCTACATAGTGTACCACTTTTGACCAGACCCTTATGGGCCCTGTTCAAAAGTAGCGCACTACGTAGGGAATAGGGTGCCATTTGGGACAAAAGCGAGATGACAGACTTGAGTGGGCAGAAAAACATGTGTTTAGACAGCGAGACGTGGCACGGTGTGGGGCGGCATCGAGTTTCACTGTGGAAGTGCTTTAAGGATGGCATTCACCTCCTCCGCTACGGCTGTCAGCGCAAGCTCAAACTGCTCCTGTGGAGAGAGAGAGAGTTGTTCAGTGGCTGGTTTATAACTACCTCTTGTCCGGTGTGTAAAGGTTTATGACTGTCAGTGAGTCATATCGTAGTGACACTTTGTCTAATGCCCCCCCTTGTTGTGTTGTGGCTACAGAGAAAATGGAGGGAGCAGTTGTGCCCTTCTCCGAGCTCCCTCTCTTGAGTGTGTGAGGGAAGTCAGTGCCACTGTAGACCCAGCCAGGGATGTCTTTAAAAAAAGCTTCTAAAGGCCTAGATTCAATCACATCCATGCTAGCCGACACCCGCATAGCTGATGTTCTGGCAGCGGAACTGCGTCAGAGGTGTCAAATGCACAAGCGGCTCCCGGCGTTATACCTATCACTGGACGTTGCCATTGGACGCACCAAGTCACATGTCAAGATCACATGTAGCCATGTTGCAAGTTTGAACAATGGCATGTGTGATGTAATCTACACCTCGATTAGGCTGATATAAATGCTGATTATTTAATTTAGTTATTTATTTGAGTATCATTATTTCTATATAGCCTACACTTTCCCGTTCGGAACTTACGTGTTTGGAACGGGAGTGGCTTCTAGACAATGACCACAAGAGCAGCTGCTCACCGATTTGACAGCTTCAGTGCAGTTACACCTCTGACATCTCCAAAACACCAGCTACACAGGTGTTGGCTAGCGCGGGTTAGCGCGGGTTAGCGCGGGTTAGCGCTTGAACTGTTTGAATCTAGGCCTAAGTCAACTCTTCTCTCAAGTGTGTGTTTGTGTGTGTGTGTGTGTTTGTGTGTGTGTGTTTGTGTGTTTGTGTGTGTGTGTGTGTTTGTGTGTGACTCACTCTGCTCCCTGAAGAGCACAACAGGGCCGGTCGATTTTCACCCTGAAGACCTACTGTTTCACATTCCACACCTCAACTCTCATTCAGCCTGCAGGCGCTAAAATAAACTTACTGAAGAGAGGTAGGCGTTCACAAGAATCCGGCTTCAGAATTGTCAACACAAAACATGCCACATTTTCGCCTCGGGTAAAATAAAATCTATACTGAGGAGTTCTTTACAACAAGTAATGTCGACAGTTTTTTGTTGCTCAGGTTGTTCCTATTTTTATATGTTTTTATACAGGACCTTTAATAGCTTTAAGGTGCATTATGGTGGCCTAGGAAGAGGGTTTTACATTTCCACCACCAGAGGGAGACAAACCTCTGTCTTCACCACACAGTTACAGGATGCTTGCTTGAGCATAGAGTAAGTATTGTCTATTGGTATGACAAAAAGTGTAACACTGTAATATCTACATGTAAGACCAGAACAGCTAATGCTGTATATTTTGTACAGCTAAAAGCTGTCCCAAATCCTACAATCTCCAATTTATGCTCTTCATGAAACAGTGAGGCACCACATCAATAATATTGCTAGTTCTCTGATGTAATTTAATTTGCCCTTAGATGTTATAGTAAAAGACTTTAAACATTTATTTTTGGCAAAATGAAAACTTCCCTAACAAGCTCCAATCAGAGACCTGAGTCACTGGTAAATGGGATTCAGCGAAAGCTGGATTAAATCAATATAATTTACATAAATAAAACATTCAGGAAGTCTCCAGTCTTTTAGTAAACAACTTTCACAAGTGTCATATGTCCTAATTTCGCACTGAGTTTGCCTTAATTGATATTCCGGAGCTCAATGCGTCTGTCTTAAAAGACACAAAAAGCTTTCGCTGCCCATCATAATAATTCAGTGTTCATAAATACAGAAATTCTCCAGAGAACCCACTTGATTGTCATGAGACGTTTCAAATCTCCCTCGCTAAAATGAGTTAAATTATTTGAGTTAAGAACAGGGGAATTGGAGTTAAGAGGCTTCTCTAAATTCCAGAGGCAAACAAGAATTACATGAGTTTAGTAAGTTGCAAAAGGCCAACCACTTACATCTGCTTGGAGATCTTAAACTCTGAGGGCTCAGGGCTGGTTTCCCAGACAGAAATTAAGCCTAGCCCTGGACTAAATAGCCCTTTCAATGGAGATTCTCCATTGAGCATGCTTTTTAATCCAGAACTAGTTATATATGTCAGGGAAACCAGCCCTTGGTGTTTGTGGACATAAACCTCCTCGTTTGTGATTTGGAATATGAACTGACTGAGTATAATTCAAAATAGCTCCTCCAGTAAAGAAATGGTTTTGATCATTTCAAGCAACCTATGAAATCGCTTGATCATTTCGAACAACCTATGAAATCGCTTGATCATTTCATTTCCCGTAAGGCTCATGTCATTATGCGCTTACCCGTGAACTAGATGCACCTCTGTGTGAATGACATGAACCACCCCCCACTCCCCCCTCCATCTCCCGCTCAGAGCTAGGGACCTTACCTTTGTCTGGACCATGCCGGCTCTTTGGTCTCTCAAGTGCTCCAGGGTAGCGGCAATATCAATCTCTTTAGCACCTGCAACAGACCGCAAATTGGACTGAGTTCAAAGCAGCAGATTAATCCAGCTCACATCTGTCAATCTCCTTTCTACCGGCTCCCTTTGGAACGGCACAGTGATTGAAAATTATTACATTCATCCCTCGAAAGACTTGGCCAGGAGCCACTGACTGTTTTCACTAGAATAATGTATGCATGGAGATATTTCTGGAGCAGGGAACCTTGTACAATGAATGATGCAATCAAAGAAACTGAGCACCGCTTAAATTGGAACCATGCATTGTAGTAGCAGCACTACACTATGCCCAACTGTGATTCAAGTTTTCAGAAGCTTAAATTCTGATATATCTTAGAGAATCAGATTTCAGAATGATGTGTGCAAAATCAAGCCAATTTACTGTACTTGTTATGATTTTGAAAAAAAAGAAACAAATTCTGGATGTGATGTAGTTCACCTTCCATGTGCATTTAATTACGTTGTGTCATTTTAAAACTCAGCAAGTTATGTGAGCTACGGGATGTTATGTCTGAGTAACAAACATAGTGGTAGAAACTAGCAGTGAACACTGGTTTGAAAATCTCCTTTCACCTTTAGCTCGAATGACTTCAACAACCAGACTGTTGTTGGAGTTTCTAATAAATGGCGAGTTGGAGGGGCTCATTTGAGATTTAATCCCCCTAAAATAAATAGAGAGAGGGAGAGAAATCCTCAAGCCCTTAGAGACTTTTTGAAAAAGGGGGAGAGAGGGGAGGGAGGAAAGGGACCGGTTAAGGCAGCTGGACTCCAAGCTCAAAGTGCTCCAATACTTTCATGTTTCAGAAGTGTTGGATTCTCAAGTTTAGGAGGGGAGAATCTCCTCAAACAAGAAAAAAGGCTTTGGAGTGAAATTCTCATTCTTGTGTACAATTCACACTCTGGAGTAAAGAAGAGACGAAGAAGAGGGGGAGGAAGAAGAAGGAGAATGTGGGATTTTATGTCTGGGCCTCTGGGCTTTTCATTCTGTTTGGAAACACAAGGCCTCACACTCCTCAAGAGCAGATGAGCCTCACACCAGACAAAGATGGAAAGGGCACTCATACTCTGGGTTGCTCATTGCTCAACATAACAAAAACCTGTGGGTCTGGCCCCAGCCAGTGTTTTCCACACGTACATAGAGTAGGCAGCCAAATAGAAAAGTAGCCAACCAGGCACCCCCAGGCTGGGAGGGTCCGGTGGGGTATTTATTTCTCTCCAGAAGTGTAGCTCTATTTTGATGGCCTCTGGTACATTATAATGCCTTGATGCCTTGTTTTGGATATTGTCTACAGTAGGTCTAGGCTTATATGATCAGGACCATTTTCTAAGTAAGAGAACATTAAAACCATTTTTAAACCTGTCTTCTTTAAAGTGTTATTTACAGTTTTACTGCAAGATACGAATTGTCACAAATTATGTACTTTTTTAAACAGAAAAATGAAGTAAATAACCAACATTATTTTGGAAAATGTATTAAATATCAGGGTCAAGTATTATAACTTTCTGATTTGACGTAGCCTATTTTTGTTTTTACAATTATCATTAGGTAGGGACCTATAAAATCTGTTTAATGTTATGCCCGAATACGTTTTGTTCTTTCCCAAATTCTGTTTTCTCCGTTGAGTTTTTCCAGGTTTCCATTTTTCCCTGTTTTTTAAATTCAGGTTTTCGGTCTCAAAATCACATTTGTACATAGAAAAACCACAAAACTGGATGTTCTAAGTCCACAGCAATGCTTAAACCACACATTGAGCTCTGGAACATTTTTGAGAAATGTAGATTTTTGGGTGTAAGTTAAATACCTTTAATTCAGGTGTGCACCTAGCAAGAGGCTGTTGTTTAGCAGTGTTTTCTTGTGCACATGTGATGGTAGAGTTTGAAAAACAAATACCCACAGTAATGATGAAAATAATCAGGATATCATTCTGCCAGGTACATTTCACTGATAAAGTTTTTGGGAAAGCCTATCAATCTACCAGAATACTGTTTCGTTAGCATAATCGTTAACGGCTACACAAAGTGATAAACACACACACACACACACACACACACACACACACACACACACACACACACACACACACACACACACACACACACACACACACACACACACACACACACACACACACACACACACACACACACACACACACACACACACACACACACACACACACACACACACACACACACACACACACACACACACACACACACACACACGGGGCATTATATAGCTCAGTTGGTAGAGCATGGCGCTTGTAACGCCAGGGTAGTGGGTTCGATCCCCGGGACCACCCATACGTAGAATGTATGCACACATGACTGTAAGTTGCTTTGGATAAAAGCGTCTGCTAAATGGCATATATATTACATTATCATTGCCTCTTCAGAAAGTTGCAGGAAACCTGAATCACTGATGCATTCTGTTCATGTCTTATGATAAACTAGGGCTAATTAATTAATTTTCTAATTAATTGATTCCTCTACTAAGGTCAATACATTCTTGAATATTGTTGCATTCCATTTTAATGCCTGGATTCCGTGAGGGCACTTATTATCATATTTTGGACCAAAATGAGGCTCTCCACTATGTATTGTTCCTTCAGTGATGATTGCCCATCTTCAACTAATGTTTTCATAATTGATCTGCAGATAATCGCCAGAAAGCCTAGGTCTACCAGTAGCCTATGCAAATTAGGGAGCCAAAGGAATGGCTCTCTAACCGATGCGATTCGGTAGGCAACACTGCCCGACGAGATGAGAGTCACTCAATTAGCGTCACTGTCGGGCAAGCCCCTACATCCTAGGAAATCCTTTGGTTTATTTGTCCCGACGCGATAAAATGGACATATAACAACGTTGCATGATTTATGAATGGCAAAGGGATATAGGAGATCGGACTAGTGAGTTTGAACTTTGAAATGAAAAGTAGCCTACTTAATATGATGTGTAGAAGGTGTTTGACTGTTTAGTCGACGGCCGCCACTGATGGAACACACTGCATCCCGAGTCCCATCCCCAGTCCAAACCCATAGCACAAACCCAGGACCCAGACCAGGGATGTGTGTGACAGCCTGAGAAAGACCTCCATCAAGCAGAACCATATTACCCTGACTCTGCCCTTTGATGTCCCATTAAGACCAAAGTTACCGAGCAGGGCGCCAAAGACAAGGAGCAGGGGGAAGGGGAGGACAGGGTCAGAGCCAGATGTACAGATGACCTGTCCTGATAGGGGTGGGAAGGCAGGGGGCTTCTATGTCTCAGCCTCCAGTATTTATGCTGCAGTAGTTTATGTGTCGGGGGGGCTAGGGTCAGTTTGTTATATCTGGAGTACTTCTCCTGTCCTATTCGGTGTCCGGTGTGAATTTAAGTGTGCTCTCTCTAATTCTCTCTTTCTCTCATTCTTTCTCTCTCTCGGAGTACCTGAGCCCTAGGACCATGCCTCAGGACTACCTGACACGATGACTCCTTGCTGTCCCCAGTCCACCTGGCCGTGCTGCTGCTCCAGTTTCAACTGTTCTGCCTTATTATTATTGGACCATGCTGGTCATTTATGAACATTTTAACATCTTGGCCATGTTCTGTTATAATCTCCACCCGGCACAGCCAGAAGAGGACTGGCCACCCCACATAGCCTGGTTCCTCTCTAGGTTTCTTCCTATGTTTTGGTCTTTCTAGGGAGTTTTTCCTAGCCACCGTGCTTCTACACCTGCATTGCTTACAGTTTGGTGTTTTAGGCTGGGTTTCTGTACAGCAATTTGAGATATCAGTTGATGTACGAAGGGCTATATAAATACATTTGATTTGATTTGATTTTTGATTTTGATTCTATTGTATACGTTTCCTGAGTTATTTCCGATTATGCAATACCGAGCCTTGTGTAGTATACTGTATGCGCTTAACGTTCTGAAAACATATTCAAATGTGGTTGTGAATGTTATTAGTATCAATGCTATTTCTTACCCTCTCTCTCTCTCCGTCTCATCCTCTCTCTCTCCGTCTCATCCTCTCTCTCTCTCTGTTTCTCTCTCTCTGTTTCTCTCTCCCTCACCCCCTCCCTCCCACCCTCCCTCTCTCTACATCACTCTCTCTCTCTCTCCTTCCTTCTGAAGAGCCCTCCCAGAGTAACAGCAGAGGCCTACTCAGTTACCCTCCAATGCATCCCAAGACCTTTGGCTGAAAATGGAGGCTTTCTGTCGTTGCCATGGTAACGTCATCACACAAGCAGAAAAGAGTGCGAGACGGAGAGGCCCATCGACTCCTACCTTTAGCCATCCTATTGAGGACCATGTCAATCAGGATGTACGTTCCGCTTCGGCCAGCCCCGTCACTGCAAAGCAGCCAGAGAGGAGAAGACACTCATTAGTGAGCCAGAAAAAGAACACAAGGCAGCTTTGCTCAATACCACAGTTAGTGTCTGCCTCTTACGTGAAAACAAATAGGCCTAGCTCATTTAGATTTTCTTGCATTATAGCTGTAAATCCTGAGGAAAATACAAATGATAAGAAGAGCATTAACCGAGCATTTAAAAAGTAAAATATATTATTGTATAAGCACACACAAGTAATAGCAGGTATTTGTTTATAAGATGTTAAATGAAAGATAATAGGACATTAATAAAAGCTTGAATAACCCTTGAGTACAAAGCTGTTATCAACACACAAATATTTGTGCAAAATTAGAATGAGATTTTTAAAACGTTTTTAAAAGAATGTCTGTGGGTGTACACACGCATGTGTGGTCCAAATACTTTAGGGTACTGATTTGGAACTGATGTTATAAGGGACAAAAGCTTCTAAAAGCAGCAGCGTGAGCCTGCAGCAGGCAGGCACCTCAGGAGCAGAGGGGAGGTGAAGAGGCCAGAGGCCATTAGCAGAGCAGCTTTGGAGATCCTGCTTTTCCATTCCACCAGCGATAGCTGCATGAAAAGCCTCTCTTTGAGCCCGCCGGGCATTCAATCTGTCTGCATGTTAATTGCAAACAAGGCGTGCACCATCTCTCCAATAAAGGCAAAGCCAAATAAAACAGGAGAGAGAGCGAGCAGCGTGAGGCGTGAGGAGCGCCACTGTTTCATTAATCCACTGCTTCTCATCTAGACACTAGAGACCTCTATGGCCAGACAGACAAATGGACGGACGGACAGACAGATGCTCTCCATGCATGACTGAACACTACTCACTATTAAAAATACGGAGGCAAATACCTGCCATATTAAATAACGAGTGGAACTTCACTAACTAAAGAAAGAAAAAAAAAATACAATATGATTTCCATAAGGACACATTTGTATGGTCAGTGATTATGATCAGAAAAAAATATATCCATCATTTAGGTACTGTAAGTGTGACTAAAGGCCGTCCGCATGCTTCCCAGCCTAAACAGTTCAGTAGAGTTTGTGCATATATTATGATGACATTTCGTAAAGTTTTTTTTCGTTTTGGACTTTCGACACAACATTTTTTCTGGAGGCAAGCCGAAGTTCAGAGCTAAAGTCTACGCCTCTTTGTCGGTCATTGGTCAACAGTAGCGATTCTTCAATAAAGTCTTTGTTGTCATTGAACAAGAGATGACTCGTTTTCATGCACATTGTTTCATTAAAAAAGACAGCACCAAACATCAAAATGAATCATCTTTGATTATTTTGAGGATGACTACGCCGTCTCAAAATGGACAAACTGTACATTTTTTCCAAACAAAGGTCTTTAAGGGAGTATGCGAGCAGCCTCGTTAGGTTCACTTAGCCGACTTCGGAGAGCCACCAGTCGAACTGAAGCATGCTGACACCTTGAACTGTGTCTTCCTTCTCAGTCTGTCATGTATTGTTACTGACACCTACACAGCCTGTGCATCGTTACAAGGTTATAATTATTGTAGTATACTTGCCTGCAGTGGACAATTATTGGACAAGACCGACCCCGGTAGCACTTGTTAACCTTTCTGTAATAAAAGAAGCATCTGCTTTAATATCACACTTCACGACAATAGGGGTAAAAACATGAAGCACTTTAAAATGTATCAATGTGGACAAAACATCTGCTCAACTTTGTACACTATAACATTGGATAAAAGTCATATAGCATATTATGTAGCATCAATTTAAATATGTGGATGACTCGCAAAAAAAGGGTCACATACTGTGTAGGCTGCTTACTGTATTTCACTGAACTGGACAAATTCAGTTTATACGTTTAGAGGCAGCTGTTCTTCTCAGATCATTCTGCTTATGCATTCTGTACTTTATATACCAAAAGAAAAAAAAAATGTCCGTAATGCTTAAACCTTTGGAGTCCCGTTGTCAATCCTCCCCCCCAAAAAATGTCAAGTCCATGTTGAACAACGAGAATGAATGAAGCACCATTTTAAAACACCATATTGTGACATGTATTTTACTGCCATGATGGATCCGGTGGCGAGATATCGTGATCTGCGACGCATTAACCTTGCCCAATTATGAACGCTACACACCACAGGCACACAGTGGGGGCCAACAAGCCGTCTACACCAAGACGTTGCCATGGAAACTATCGACTACATTGGTCTATATCAGAGGTGATTTAGACAAAAGTTCAGAAAGAATACATCTGAACATTTTTCTCTAACCCTACACAGGAATATTATTTGCCCTCGTATCATTCAATATACAGTCATTAGTGACACACTAGCACTGTATCTATGTCATTTCACATGTCATCTTCATGAGCTAACATTTATAAACAAACTATATTCTAAATAATTCCAGATTTTAAAAGGAACATCTAAATGAATGAGAAATACACACTTTTTAAACGAGACGAGGAAAGATTTGTTTGCGAAAGAAAAAATGTGAAACAAAGTAGGGTGAAAAGGAAATGCATTTTTACAGGTAATTCATCAAATGAACCCGGCATTTTGAGTAGTTTGAGTGATCTGAGCAGGTGGGAGGTATCGTGCAAACCTAAAGGGGAAGGAAATTGAGGGGAGGAGTGGAAAGAGAGATTGTGTGCACAGGCTTGGCTGAAGAGACACAGTTTCCAATGATCACTTTTGTGACTATGCAACTGGACTCATATTACTAGCTGCAACATCACAAAAATGACACTGGCAACCGCTAATTTCATAGTTGGCCAAAACCGCTACATGACTGGCATATTGAGTGTCACATGTGGGATCTGAGCCTCAGACTCCCACCAAGGAAACCAACATCTTAACCATTAGACCTAGTGGAATTTCCCTCGGTGGCTGAGGATGACACTGATTTTGAAGTAGTATGCAGGAAAACCTCATCATGAGAGCGTGAGTCCGACTCACGTCAGCTACATGAGGCTGTAGTGTTCTGTAGTGAGAGAGCTGGATATTAAATAACCTCTAGTGTGACTGCAATTACCCTTTTGCATGGTGAGCTCTCTCTAACCTGCAGAACTTCTACAATTAGAGGGCTTGCAACATACTGGTCTAAATTGTGACATTCTCATTTGGAGTGGGATTTCCCATTCCTTTCAGGCCGTTTCCCTGGGGGTCTCTTCTGTCAGTGCACATCAGATGAAGAACAGGGAGGAAAGGTTAGGCAGTCATTGGCTTTCCCTTCGATTCACCCAGGTTTTTTAGCTTGACATGTCCCATTTAATTGGCTGTTTGAATTAAGTTTTTTTTCAAGCCATGCCATGCGGACGGTTCATTTGCTGCCTTGCATGAGCAGGGGAGAAATAGCCCTACGATCAATTAAGTGTTGCTCGATCACACCGACAGTGTCATTGCATTTTGTTACACCAGAAGTACACTCAACTCCAATGAAACACTGTGTTTGCCTTGCAGCATTGCATTGCAGAGGCAGTTGCAGTATATTTTGTGTGTGGTGCATACGTTGGATTTATCGAACGTATGCATCAAACCGTATGCGTAGACGGCTTGACTGCAGCGGTAGCAGAAGGCGAATGTTGAACTTTTGTTGCCCACCTATCCAGATGATGCTGCGTACCATTTTGAGCAATGACACTGTTGGTGTGATCGAGGCATTATACAAACCCATTCTCTACAGGAGTTAAAGGGAACAGAGCAGCAGAAAGAACAGGTAGACAGGTGAAAGGATGGCAGCAAAAAAAGGAGAGTTATCGCAAGCTAATACTTAAAGGGATATTTCTGGATTTTGGCAATGAGGCCCTTTTCTTCCCAAGAATCAGATGAACTCAAAGATTTAAAAAAGTTTTGTCTCTGTGTGCAGTTTGAAGAAAGTTTCTAACTAGCGCATTTGCTAACTAGCGCCAGCGCAATGACTGGAAGTCTATCGTATCTGCTAGCATGGTAGCAGATACCATAGACTTCCAGTCATTGCGCTAACCCTAGCTAGCATTGGCTCGCGAAACTACTTCCTTCATACTGGACGCAGAGACATAAAAATGATATCCATGAGTTCATCTGACTCTGGGGAGTAGATAAATGGCCTCATTGCCAAAATCCAGAAGTATCCCTTTAAGGTTACAAAATTCTGGTAACTTTACCAAACTTCCTAGGTTTTCCAGGAATATGCAGGAATTCCGGAATCCTCCAACTTGGATTTCTGGAAAACCTGGGAATTTTGGGAAAGTTACCAGAATTTTTGCAGTCCTAGGTCAAAGAGGACATAGAATGACGATCAGACGGAGACGGTGGCTTACCTACGGAAGTCCAGCAGTGTCCTGGCTGAGTCAGGGATGCTGTGGTCCACCCAGGAAAGGAAGTGGAACTGCGTGACAGTGCGTGTCTCGTTGGTCTGCAAGTTCTTCAGGTAGAAACTCCTGACCAGGAAGTCCTCACACCAGATGTGTTCTGACACCAGGTTCACCTGCAGACACAAGAGATGGGAGTGAGAATCATAGAAATTAAATCACTAGAACGGGCTTAGAACCTCTGGCCAGCATCACCACTTATAGTATATCAATTACTCTACATGAACTCTTCCTGAGTGATACCCCTGGACCAAATCAACTACAAGCAGATATGTGGAAGGACAGTAGTGTTACCAAATTAATGAAAATAAAGATGAATAATATATTAAACAAATAAAGAACACATCCTAAACAAAGATAATTGCTTTACCTCATAAACATGGTAGACATTGGAGCCCTCGTCTGGCCAGTACTGTTGACACTGTTTCACTCCATTTTCAGACAAGGGCGTTAGCATGACGATGACCACACAGCCACTCTCCCACACCATCTGAAGACATAAGAGAACATAGGAGGGCTCCAATCTAGTCATATTAACAAAGACAGGGCACTCATACAGTAGAAGTTAATATAATATGAATAAATACAGAAGGAGTTAATAGAGTAGGAGTTAATACAGTGAGAGTTAATACAGTAGGAGTTAATACAGTAGGAGTTAATGCAGTATGAGTAAATACAGTATGAGTTAATACAGTATGAGTTAATACATTGAGAGTTAATACAGTAGGAGTTAATGCAGTATGAGTTAATACAGTAGGAGTTAATGCAGTAGGCGTTAATGCAGTATGAGTTAATGCAGTAGGAATGAATGCAGTAAGAGTTAATACAGTAGGAGTTAATGCAGTATGAGTTAATGCAGTAGGAATTAATGCAGTAGTAGTTAATGCAGTAAGAGTTAATACAGTAGGAGTTAATTCAGTAGGAGTTAATACAGCAACACAGAAAGGTCCCAAAGGACTTTGGCAGCACATTAAGAGATGTATAATGATGTGTTGTGATTAATTGATGTTCCTACATCTCTATTTTCTCCTGCTTTCAACAAACAAAGTCAATGTTAGCCATTCAGCAACATAGATACATTATTATACACCGTACAGGATTGTGTGACCGATCGTTATTGGTCTGTACCGCCACCAACGTGTGATCAGTTGAGCTGTACAACTACTGTATTGTAGATCAGATGATGTCACACAGTGCCTCCCGTGTGCCCCTGGCTCTCTCCGCCATCTGAGCTAGCTCAACTGATCCGCTCCATTTCATCTGATTATCTTATCAAAATCTAATGGTCCTTGGACGATAGAAAGGCCCAGCGCGGCCATTAGGAAAATAAGGAAGAAACACTGGTTTTATGAGAGCAATAAAAACACAATGGTCCTGCCTATAAACTAATGGCATACCTCTGTGATTCAGCCCAGCGGTGTAATTACAAGCCAACTGTGCCCACGTCTAGCCACGTTGGTTATCAGTACGTACCAAAGAAGAGGTGTCAAATGAAATAATCCTGTTTTTACTAATTTACAAATACTGCCAGAAAGAATAAACAAATAAGCTCAATGTAGACTTTTTATTTAATTCACTTCTGAAGTAATTTAGTCACTAGACATCCCCTCTCCATTATTGAGCACACAAGCAGAGAATAAAACGAGAGAACGAAGTCAAGGTCCCTGTTTGGGAGCTCTTTGAAAATTCTTGGTGATTGGCTTATTTCCTGAACTCTAAAGAGAGAGAGCGAGAGCGAGCAGAGGGGGCGAGGCCCTGGTGGAGCTGAGGTAATGGCTGGGGACAGAGGGAGGAAAGAAATGTGGAAGGCTGGGTATACGGAGGGATGGAAGGAGGGAGGGGAGGATTAGAGAGAGACTTTCCGAGTACTGCAGGAGCCCACTGCGGATTAGACAGACCAATTTGCATATTTTTCTGTTAGTTTATTTGTAAAGAGTTTTTAAGTGCATTCAAGTCCAATGTAACTATATTTAAAGTTGAAAGAAGCATTACTTATTGCTATCCTTTCAAGGCCATCACTCTGGACATACTGTTGTTTTAATTGTCGATTGTTTTTAAGTTGAGATAAGATAGTTTTAGAGTCAACTAAGACACATATTCAGCTGTAAATGGTTCATTTTCATTTTGATAATGGATATGTTGTTTACTCACTTTATGAAATGACAACAAAGAAAACAAACAAGCAATCAAACTTTTTATTATTAGGCGTTTACAAATGTTCCATTAAAGAGAAGTGACAGTACATTAATAAAAGACAGTAACAATCATCTCTTATAAAACTGACTCGTCAAAAGCGAAAAACATTCCTTCTGTGTGGCACGGCAGGTATACAGACTCCATGACGAAATGTACAGTGCATTCGGAAAGTATTCAGACCCCTTCTCCCTTTTTCCACATTTTGTTACGTTACAGCCTTCTTCTAAAATTGATGAAATTACTTTTTTCCTCATCAATCTACCTACACACAATACCCATAACGACAAAGCAAAAACAGGTTTTTAGAAATGTTTGCAAGTGCATTAAAAATAGAAAACAGATATACCGTATTTACATAAGTATTTAGACACTTTGCTATGAGACTCGAACAGGTGAATCCTGTTTCAATTGTTCATTCTTGAGATGATTCAACAACTTGATTGTAGATTAATTGGACATAGTCCGTAGTCTGGCTTTTTTATGGCGGTTTTGGAGCAGTGGCTTCTTCCTTGCTGAGCTGCCTTTCAGGTTATGACGATATAGGACTCGTTTTACTGTGAATATAGATACTCTTGGACCCGTTTCCTCCAGCATCGTCACAAGGTCCTTTGCTGCTGTTCTGGGATTGATTTGCACTTTTCGCATCAAAGTACATTCATCTCTAGGAGACAGAACACGTCTCCTTCCTGAGCGGTATGACGGCTGCGTGGTCCCATGGTGTTTATACTAGCGTACTATTGCTTGTACAGATGGACGTGGTACCTTCAGGCGTTTGGAAATTGCTCCCAAGGATGAACCAGACTTGTGGAGGTCTACAATTGTTTTTCTGAGGTCTTGGCTGATTTATTTTGATTTTCCCATGAAGTCAAGCAAAAAGGCACTGAGTGTGAAGGTAGGCCTTGAAATACATCCACAGGTACACCTCCAATTGACTCAAATTATTTCAATTAGCCTATCAGAAGCTTCTTGAGCCATGACATAATTTTCTGGAATTTTCCAAGCTATTTAAAGGCACAGTCAACTTAGTGTATGTAAACTTCTGACCCACTGGAATTGTGATACAGTGAATTATAATCTGTAAGTCTGTAAACCATTTTTTGAAAAATTACTTGTGTCATGCACAAAGTAGATGTCCTAACCGACTTGCCAAAACTATAGTTTGTTAACAAGACATTTGTGGAGTGGTTGAAAAACAAGTTTTCTTAATGACTCCAACCTAAGTGTATGTAAACTTCCGACTTCAACTGTACCTACCGTAAGTGCATCTTCAGTTCAACATGGGGTGTAAAGGTGCCAGCTGGTCTGTGTCTGCGTCTCCAATGGCACCCTATTCCCTACATAGTGCAGTACTTTTGGCCACGGACCATAGGGCTATGATCAAAGAAAATGTACTATGAAGGGAATAGGGTGCCATTTGGGATGCATCCTGTGGACGTCTCTGGTCCATGCTAACATGTTACATATGCAGCAATGCTACAGCTGATGCATTAACTTGACTGTATGGGAGTGATGATCCTCCCTAATGACGTGGGTTCTTTCACACTAATGCATATTAACACCATTTGGCAACCCGGCATACGTCTGAGGCAGCAAAGCATTGCCGGGTTGCCAGGTCTAAATGGCAAGCTGGAAAATCGCCCTTGTAGTCATATTCACAGTGGTAAAAGCTACTGTTATGTATCATAATGCAACAAACTTTGTTACACGAGGGCAATCATAATAATTTACAGCAAAAGAAAACAATCCTGCAGTAATCCTACATTTCATAGTTTCATTTTCTTGGCGGAAAAGAGCACAGATCTGCGCAAAAAAATACTTCATTGTTAAATGATCTCCTCTTATAATACACACATAGTTGAAGAAAAGTTTCCAATGTAATCATGCTACCAGTTTCTAATGAAGTTCACTGTGTTTTTTTTATATATATATTTTTTACAAATATCGCCCACACTCTCACAAACAAATACTGATCGTTCGTTCATGATTGGTTGTGCTTTACCTGCCAGAAGTCAGACACTGTGGAGGGTAGAGGGCCTTGTGAAGCGATGTACATGGGGTTCCTCGGGTCATGGTCCATCTTGAAGAAGAGGGGAAGGAGAAGAGTTTATTATTATTATAAATTGTATAAAAAGGGACAAGAACATACTGCCTGGGGTGCGTCCCAAATAGCACCCTATTCCCTAAATAGTGCACTACTTTTGACCAGAGCACATGGGGCAAATAGGGTGCCATTTGGGATACAGGCCGTGTCTTCAGTTAGAGCATCAAGACAGAGTAAAAGCATTTCCATTCATCTATCGGTAGTGCTCCCGCCTTTTCTCCTCGATGGCTGTCCAGGTTTTCCTGCTCACTTCTTCACTCAAGCCATCCACTCCTCTCTCTCCTCCCTCTCGTACTTCCCCCCTCTTTATCCTCCAGGCATGGTTATTCTTTAATGCTTCTGATTAAAGGAAGCTCATGTGTAAAGGAAATGACATCGCCTCTCCAACATATTATTGATGATAGTCAGAGAATGTCACTGAGGCCTTTAGAAGAGGGGATAGGGGTGTCTCCGAGGGTTGGGCTAGTGTTTGCGTGTTCTGTATGTGTGTGAGTGTGTGTCCATGTGTGCGCACCCGTGTGTGTTGAGCGTTGGCATGCAGAACCCAGCGATACAGAGGGCTGAGGAAAGGATAAAAGCAGATCTGCAATTTCCCCTGAAGCTTTATTTTTTATTAAAGACAAGGGGCTTGATACCAGCTCTACATCCAGCTCCACAGAACAAGACCCTGGCCTTCCCTCTCTGTCTATTCATATTAGTCTGAGAAAGGCAATGAACAAAGGGGAACAAATATCCAGGCAAATCACTCAAGATGAACTTCGAAATTGGACGTCTGTCCATGTCCCGAGGACCTCGGGAAATGCCTTCAAAACCGGCCACAAGGGGCTATTACTATCAAACAGGCCTTGGTTTTGCTAGGGCGATGTGGATGGGGGTGGCGGATTGGCGTTAACCCATAGTGCTGAGCGATTAGTGTTTTTTGAGGGCAGTTCGGTTTTTTAAAAAAAAAACAGTTAATACATTATGAAATAATGACATTACAATGATTTTTAGAGCTTTTTAATGGAAATTCCAAAGCCAACAATAGGGAACATTCTATGAAATAATATAATATTTCAGTTGGGAATATTACTTTGGTTTTATTTGATGACTTTATTATATTTCATTCGTTAAAGTCTTAAAGTCATGATCTCATCTCACTCAGGCAGATGCAGTCAGCCAGCCAAACCATCTAATGTTATCTATGTGCTCCACATACTGTACTGTCTTTAGTCATCCTATTCAGCGAGCCTGCCTAAGTATGCTGCAGAGCTGTCTGACAAACTAATGTGACTAGTTCTTCAAGGTAGATAAGGCGAACTGTCTCTGTCCCGCTCGTCGTTGTGTTGCGTACATTCCTCGCTCATGCGGTCTATGCAGTCTGTGTGTATCTAACATAACGTAACAGGCGTAAAAGTGCATCTGTCCAGAGATCTGTATATAATGATGAGATGCTCATGTCTCTGTGCTAACAATGGGAGTCGTTGTCCCAAAGGCAGGAAAGCAGGCAACAAGCTTAGTTCCAAAATAAGCCCATAGAAACACATTGGGTTTATTTTGGACAGATTTTGGCAAGAGTGAAATCTTGTGCTTCGCCTCTTCCTCCCTGATACGTCTCTATCCGAGATTGAAAATACAGGATTATGGTTACCTTTGTTGAATATTTGCTAATGAAAACTACAACTCGGCCCAGCATCCCACATATGTAGTTCTTGACTTTATTTATCTCTGAAAATATTTGACTTCACAAAATGGAATTGAACCGACGTCGGTCAATTAGTTGTTTAATAACCGATAACCCCCGAAATGACAGTTAATCACTCAGCACTATAATTCCATGATTCCGGATACGAAGGTCGCGTGTTCAATCCCAGTGGTAGACTTTTTTTTGCCCTATCCAAAACCTTAACTTTTGGAGAAACAAAACAATGCTGAGCAGGAGGAGTCAACCCAGGGTGTCAAAACACTTCAAGATTTGATGTTTGGAGCAACTACAATATTTGACACTTGGAGAAACTTAAAACAGTGAGATCTTTATGTAAATATCAGATATTGCAAGCCAAATTGCAAATGAAATATTATTTGAAAGGAGAAGCAGAATAGAAAAGGCATAAGTAAACCATTTGGAATTCAGCCATTTTGTTACACTCAGACAAAGCCATTTTTTTTCCTTACGGAAGAGATGTAGAAATTCAGTGTAATGAAGGGGTGCAACAGAATTTGTATTTGTAAGTCGCTCTGGATAAGAGCGTCTGCTAAATGACTTAAATGTAAAAATGTAAATGTGTATTCTCCAAATAAATGCAAGTTGACGTTTATTGTCATTAGTCTTGTCCTGGAGGCAGAACTGACCGATTTCCCTTAGATAGGCTAAATGCAAAGTAAAAAAGAATCATAGCCTTTTATGTTCTCTTCAGTGTTTTTATACTGCAAAGGTTCATAATGCAACACATTCATGCAATAGTCTTGCATTGCAATTTGAGATAAGCATCTATCTCGTAATAGGGAGAAGAAGACAGGGATGAAACCTTTGTGTTGCCCAGAGATCAGTCCTGAATCTCCAACGGATGACACTCCAGTGAGTGACATCCACATCCATTACTATGGAAATGGATGCAATCGTGCAGCACAACCCTTATTGTTACAGGGAGCCATTTCGGGCTGGAGCAATTACAGAGAGCTGCACTACTTTTAACCAGGGTCCATAGGAGCTCTGGTCAAAAGTAGTAAACTATATAAGGAATAGGGTGTCATTTTGGGATGCAACCAGATAATAATACCAGGATGTGCTAAGAGACACCGTAGATTGCCTTGTCTTTAATGGCCGTCTTCTCTTCCTTTTATGAACTTCTTTCTTGAGGAGATATCAGAGTGGTTTTATTAGCACCGACCAGGGGAGATGATTATAGAGGTTGAACTAAATCCCAATAACCTTTAGTACAGATGTGCAGCATGAGATATAGAAGAGTATAGCTGCACAAACTCAACACACTTCCATAATATAAAGCTAGCTAACATAGTCCACCAAAGCACGCCTGGCTTTACACATATATTTATAAAACCACCTGGAATTCCCGTTGCCTCACCATGTTATTCAAAATGGCATTTCTGGAGAAGAGCTAAAGAAACGAATGCACTTTTCCACTCTATTAGGTAGCAGCGCTTTGTTAGCATCACACTCTCTCCTGCCTAGTTGAAATTCTGCAGATGCCTTTTTTTATCCTGACAGAAATGAAAGACTCGATGCTAAAAGCTAGAGCTCCAGCTCCCTGTTAGGCAATCTCAAGGACACAGACATACAGTAGCTACGTGCAGCCAGACATCACCGTATGAATACTAAAAGTAGGACATGAAAAGGTGGCCTCCGTATTTCAGCTTCCCTCCTTGGAAAACCAGAATCTTTACCAAATAAAAGCTTTCGTTTAAGGTTTGAGGGAAATATCATTGCAATTAAACATCTTGCAATTCAATGCCTTGCTAACACATCTTCAATCTTACTGACTTTCCTTACAAGTAAGTCTGACTGAAACAATAAAACAGAATATCAAAATCTAAGCCAAGTATGACTGAGACCATGATTGAAACCAAGGGCTACGTCCAACATGGCACAGTATTCCTTTGCTGTGCACTACTTTTGACCAGAGCCCTATATAGGGAATAGGTTGCCATTTGGGACAAACCCATGCATGAGCTCTACCACCAACATCATAAATAAGTTACAAGTCTCTGGACAAGGCTGTAGGGTGCAGAAGACAAATAAACAAATTATTTGCATAGACACATGGTTTTGTAGGAATTTTTGTTTGTTTGACATTTGGCAATGTGAAACCATCCAGACCAAATGAAACAAATAAAATGCAACAAATACTTGAACTATAGCCCTAAACTAGTATGAAAATGCCCCACGTTGTTGTTGTGTGTCACCCCTCCCTGACTGTTGGGGGTAGAGAAAACGTCCTTCTTACCACCCACTTACTACTCGAACTCCACATTTCAAGAAAAAGATGACAAATGATTGACTTTTTCTCTTGGGATAATAAGGAGGAGGAGGGCGCATTGACAGACGTAATTATGGCAGTTTCACAGGGCTCAGCCAGGGGTCCCGTTGTGGTATAATTACCATGCTTTCATCCGTACCGCACTGGATCACTGATTACTGTCTACTCTGCTCTGCTTACAAAAAAAGTGTAAAAAAAAAAAAATGTATGAACACAGAAATATCTATTTTTACACGTGTCAGACATGGTTTCCTGACACTTGCACATGGATGTTTCACATTTTCATTTGTGGTTTTCTAAATTATTACTTTTAAGTTTCACATGTGCCTTTGTAACCAGTGGGATTAGAAGCCAGGTCTCCCACAGGCAAAGACAATGTCTTGACCATTAGACTGAGGGCCAACACTGAGGTTGAGTTCCAACATATATTTATTATCAATTTCTCTCAATCTCATAATATTGACTGTTCAGTTTAAAATAGGGCTTTCAAACGTTTAAAAATGTAATTGCATTGATTGCAGGATTTGTTTGGATTAATCATGATTAATCGCGAAATCAGAATCTGCTCAAATTGAGCTGTAATTTACTTAAAATAAAAAGCATTACAAGAATATTGATGTCTTGATTTTGTTCAAAGTAACTGTTCGCAAAATCAGGTAAATTGATAAATCACACATTCTTTAAAGGGATTTTGGCAATGAGGTCCTTTATTTACATCCCCAGAGTCAGATGAACTTGTGGATACCATTTTATGTCTCTGCGTGCAGTTTGAAGGAAGATGATAACCAGCACTAGCGCAATCGCTAAATAGCATTAGCGCAACAACTGGAAGTATAGAGGGTATTTAGTTAGCAATGCTCATGGAACTACCTCTAACTTACTTCATGCAGGACACAGAGACGAACAAATGGTATCCAAAAGTTCATCTGACTATGGGGTAGATAAAGCGCCTCTGCCAAAATATCCCTTTAACCTCAATGTCAACTTGTTTTGACATCACATTGTTGTTTTTACCTGTATAGGTTATGTATTTTGGATGTTTTCAATGTATTTTGAATGCTATAAGATAATGTGATTAATCCCAATTTAAAAAGATTAACGTAAACTCTTACATCGCCTTGGTCCGTACAATTGCCCTTATTTTAGTGCCCCAAAAACGTAATACTTCCAGATCAACTGTAATGTCAATACCATTGTAAAGCACAATTTCTCCCCTTTCCAACAGAATCAATTACCTAAACGCAGCCGTTTCTGCATAATTCAAGCAGGCAATAAGCCCCGTCGGGTCTTTTTAAAAATGGCGGGTGGGGAAGCGAAACTAATGCGTGATAGTGAGAAGGAGAGATGTTGTGTGGGAAAATAGCTTTTTTTTCACTTGATCTGTCCAACTTATCATCTTATCGCTTCTAAAATGTAAATAAAACACCATAAAGAGTTTATATAATGTGTCATTATATACCTATTTGAAGGTTTGTGTTGAACTTGAATCGGGTTTTTAGGGCGATGCTAAAGTGATCTTAGAAGTAAACAGCTGCTTTGAGAATGATGATCGCATGCAATGATGATGAAAAAAAGGACTAGGTATCCCCCCCTTACCCCTCACTGTCCATTTCTTGTTTTTAAAGGATGATAGAACTGCTACACCTGGTGGAGAGAGATTGTAAGAAATAAATAGTTGCTTCATGCACGCTGTACGTTACGACATGACACGTCAAGATGTAACGGAGGGTCAGTTTTTTAAACTTTTCTCCAATACTATAGAGCCATTACCATGTCGATCAATACTTGAATAGAAACCTCGTTCACACCCCCGATTTTGACGTCAACACAGTCGCTACAGTCCCATTAGTTTTCTTTGTAGCCTCGTTTGAATGTTGCGTTTGCGCACATTTGTACGGAATGGGGTGAGTTTACGTTAGTCCACAGAAATGACAAAAAGTTAACTTGAGTTAACTGACTAACTCTAGACAGCCCAGAAATCATCTCTCTGTAGAAAAAGTATATGTTTACATTCATTCCAAAAGCAAACATATTCACACATTTTCAAATACATTCAAATCCTTTTTAGGCGTGTGTTTTAAATGTAACAAAAACCAATCGACAGCTAACAATTACAGAAGCTAAAAATAGCTAGTTTAGGATGAAATGGAATGCTAGTTATCGCCTATCACTAAGCTAGCTAGCGGTTAGCGATTAGCATGCTACCATTAGATAGAAATGTCATAAAAAGTAACCTTCTAAAATATTGTAAATATCATTAGCATGGTTCATATGATCACATGTAAATACACTCAATATGGCCCTCGTTTGTAAAACCATTTTATAGCCAAAATATAAGGAAATATAAAATTATCCGAAATGCCATCTTGTTCTCATTGTCTTGCATACAAAAGTCAGCTGGCTAGCTAATTATTTAACTTAGCTACACTCATGTGAATGGAAAAATCGCATTTTGTTTTTCACTCGGTCCAAACAATTAAGTTATACATCAACTACCAGAACTCTCAGAATCTCTCCCTAGTGGTAGCGCTAAGAATACATGTATATCAATGCAACACCATTGAGGACTACAATAATAATGCAGTGGATGGATTCATTATTACACTCAGGTAGGATAAGAAGGCTTTTTACAGAATGGTATTACAGAATTTACAATTCCACATGTGGAAATATTACTACTGCAACATGTTAATGCCAGCTTTTCACACTATTTCATTCCCACATGTGAACTTGAAATTCCACGTAAAAGACATATTTTAACATGGAGCTTTCTTACATATAAAACTGCATACGTGATTTTCAAATGTGATTGATTTCACTTGTGAAGTTGCAGTTCAACATGTGAAAGTTAGATTTACATGTATAGTTTTCTTACATGTGAAACTGCAAATGTGATTTTCAAATGTGATTGTTCTATTTTTAATACTCGTTTCGATGTGTCATTTATGGCTTACAACTTAGGGCGGGTCATCAAGCTCAAAGAATCAAACCGCACAGCTTCTGTTGGAGACAAACAGGTTGAGTGGCGAGTGATGTGAGCCCCTCTCCTCAATAAAGGGAGCCTCTCACCTGCAACTGGACATTCTCACCTCTCTTTCTTGCAGATGTGACTGCACTCCTGAAAAGCTCTCCTCAGCAAGACTAGATTCCTGTCTTCCTGCTTAAATGTTCTCAGGCGAATTGTGAGGTTAATGCTGCAGAAAATAGGACCTCAGCTCCTGTCGATAGTGTTGAGTACTGACTGAAGGAAAGTTTTGCTGAGGGTAGAATTCATAAGGCTAGCTATCGAGACTTGGTTAACTCTCGTCACAAAGCTTTAGCTAACTTGGCTAGCACAACACGCTCACAGGTCGTGTTGACTAGACTGACCGCCCTTGCTTTACAGCTTGATGGTCGTGAGACACACTTTGTTCATCAAGAGACAACGGAAGCAAGAACTTTCTTCGGACTAGCAGTGTATTGACTAGCTAAAAAGTTAATGGTTTTAAAATATGAACTTGCCATTCAGATATAAGGTGAAAACATGTAATTCTCCTCACGTGAAAAAGTGGTGTTAACATGTTAACTGTCAATTTAATACACGTGAAAATATGGTTATTTGAAATGTGTGAAAACAGCCAATTGACATGTGAAAATACAAATTTCACACATGTATTATTTTTAACGGGGGCAAGCACAGCATAACCCACTACAACTATGAATAGCAACATGGAAGAGTGGAGAAACAACTCCAATTGTCATTTCATTGTCAAATCAAAATCAAATCAAATCAAATTTTATTGGTCACATACACATGGTTAGCAGATGTTAATGCGAGTGTAGCAAAATGGTTGTGCTTTCAGTTCCGACAGTGCAGTAATATCTAACAAGTAATCTAATAATTTCACAAAAACTACCTTTTACACACAAGTGTAAAGGAATGAATATGAATATGTATATATAAATATATGGATAAGTGATGGCAGTGCGGCATAGGCAAGATGCAGTAGATGGTATAGAGTACAGTATATACATATGAGATGAACAATGAAGGGTATGTAAACATTATAAAAAGTGACATTGTTTAAAGTGACTAGTGATACATTTATTACATTGAATTTTTAATTATTAAAGTGGCTAGAGATTTGACTCAGTATGTTGGCAGCAGCCACTCAATATTAGTGATGGCTGTTTAACAGTCTGATGGCCTTGTACCTGTACTGACCTGTACTGACCTCGCCTTCTGGATGATAGCGGGGTGAACAGGCAGTGGCTCGGGTGGTTGTTGTCCTTGATGATCTTTTTGGCCTTCCTGTGACATCGAGTGTTGTAGGTGTCCTGGAGGGCAGGTAGTTGGCCCCCGGTGATGCATTGTGCAGTCCTCACTACCCTCTGGAGAGCCTACGGTTGTGGGGGAAGCAGTTGCCGTACCAGGCGGAGATACAGCCCAACAGGATGCTCTTGATTGTGTATCTGTAAAAGTTTGTGAGTTTTTCGGTGACAAGCCCATTTTTTCAGCCTCCTGAGGTTGAAGAGGCACTGTTGCACCTTCTTCATCACGCTGTCTGTGTGGGTGGTCCATTTCAGTTAGTCTGTGATGTGTACACCGAGGTACTTAAAACTGTCCACCTTCTCCACTACTGTCTCATCGATGTGGATAGGGGGGTGCTCCCTCTGCTGTTTCCTGAAGTGCATGATCATCTACTTTGTTTTGCTGACATTGAGTATGAGGTTATTCCGAGTGCCCTCACCTCCTCCCTGTATACCGTCTCGTCATTGTTGGTAATCAAGCCTACCACTGTAGTGTCGTCTGCAAACTTGATACTTGAGTTGGAGGCATGCATGGCCACGCAGTCATGGGTGAACAGGGAGTACAGGAGAGGGCTGAGAATGCACCCTTGTGGGGCCCTGTGTTGAGGATCAGCGGGGTGGGGATGTTGTTTGCTACTGTTTACCACCTTGGGGCGGCCCGTCAGAATGTCCAGGACCCAGTTGCACAGGGCGGGGTCAAGACCCAGGGTTTCAGGCTTAATGACGAGTTTGGAGGGTACTATGGTGTTAAATGCTGAGCTGTAATCGAGGAACAGCATTCTTACATAGGTATTCCTCTTGTCCAGATGGGTTATGGCAGTGTGCAGTGTGATTGCGATTGTGTCGTCTGTGGACCTACTGGGGCGGTAAGCAAATTGGAGTGGGTCTAGGGTGTCAGGTAGGGTGTAAGTGATATGATCCTTGACTAGTCTCTCAAAGCAATTCATGGAGGGCCTCCCTGGTGGCGCAGTGGTTAAGGGCGCTGTGCCATCAGAGTCCCTGGGTTCGCGCCCAGGCTCTGTCGTAACCGGCCGCGACCGGGAGGTCCATGGGGCGACGCACAATTGGCCTAGCGTCGCCCGGGTTACGGACGGCTTGGTCGGTAGGGGTGTCCTTGTCTCATCGCGCACCAGCAACTCCTGTGGCGGGCTGGGCGCAGTGTGCGCTAGCCAAGGTGGCCAGGTGCACGGTGTTTCCTCCGGCGCATTGGTGCGGCTGGCTTCCAGGTTGGATGCGCACTGTGTTAAGAAGCAGTGCGGCTTGGTTGGGTTATGTATCGGAGGACGCATGACTTTCAACCTTCGTCTCTCCTGAGCCCGTACGGGAGTTGTAGCGATGAGACAAGATAGTAGCTACTACAACAATTGGATACCATGAAATTGGGGAGAAAAAGGGGTAAAAGAAAAAATAATAATAAATAAAAAAATATAAAAAAGCACTTCATGATGATGGAAGTGAGCGCTAAGGTGCAATAGTCATTTAGCTCAGTTACTTTAGCTTTCTTGAGAACAGGTGGCCCTCTTGAAGCATGTGGGAACAGCAGACTGGGATAGGGATTGATTAAATATGTCCGTAAACACACCAGCCAACTGGTCTGTGCATGCTCTGAGGACGTGGCTAGGGATGCCGTCTGGGCCGGCAGGCTTGCGAGGGTTAACATGTTTAAATGTTTTACTCACGTTGGCTGCGGTGAAGTAGAGCCCGCAGGTTTTGGTAGCGGGCCATGTCAGTGCCATTGTATTGTCCTCAAAGCGAGCAAAGAAGTTGTTTAGTTTGTCTGGGAGCAAGACGTCGGTGTCCGTGATGGGGCTGGTTTTCTTTTTGTAATGCATGAATGACTGTAGACCCTGCCACATACGTCTCGTGTCTGAGCCGTTGAATTGTGACTCTACTCTATACTGACCATGATTAAAAGCAGTGGTTCGCGCTTTCAGTGTTGTGCGAATGCTGCCATCAATCCACGGTTTCTGGTTGGGGAAGGTTTTAATAGTCACCGTGGGTACAACATCACCGATGCACTTGCTAATAAACTCGCCCACCGAATCAGCATATACATCAATGTTGTTGTCTGAGGCTATCCGGAACATATCCAAGTCCACGTGATCGAAGCAAACTTGAAGTGTGGAATCAGATTGGTCGGACCAGTGTTGAACAGACGTGAGCATGGGTGTTTCCTGTTTAAGCTTCTGTCTATAGGCTGCGAGCAAAAAAATGGAGTCGTGGTCAGATTTGCCGAAAGGAGGGTGAGCGAGGGCTTTGCATCCGTCACGGAAGTTAGAGTAGCAATGATCCAGAATGCTGTCAGGTAGCGCATTCGATATGCTCATAAAATTTAGGGAGCCGTGTTTTCAGATTAGCTTTGTTAACTTCTTAGGGCTAGGCCCCATTTTTCTCCACTTCCTGCCTGAATGACATGTCCAAAGTAAACTACCTGTAGCTCAGGCCCTGAAGCCAGAATATTCATATAATTGGTACCACTGGAAAAAAAACACTTTGAAGTTTGTAGAAATGTTAAAATAATGTAGGAGAATATAACACAATAGATATTGTAGGAGAAGATCCAAAGAGAGACCATCCTCTTACAAAAGCAAGAGAAAGGTCATATTGAAAATTAGCTCCCTGGATGCAATTTCTATGGCTTCCACAGGGTGTCAGCAGTCTATGTTCAAGGTTTCTGGCTTGTAACTTCAAAAACTAATAATATACATTAGTTATAGTAGAGGGACACAGTCTTGAAAATTCGTGTTTGCACGCGCCATGAAGACATTACACACCTGCTAAAATTGATTTCCTATTGAACATACTTCTTTCCGAAATAAATATTATAGTTTGATTACATTTTAGATTATCTGAGGAGTAAATAGAAACATATTTTGACTTGTTGAAACAAAGTTTAGGGGTAGATTTTCGGATTCCTTTCTCTGCAAATTGAACGAGTGGATTACTCAAATTGATGGCACCAACTAAACTGACTTTTTGGGATATAAAGGGGATTTTATCTAACAAAATTATACTACATGTTATTGCTGGGAACCTTTGGATTACAAATCAGAGGAATATTTTCAAAAAGTAAGTGAATAATTGTGCGTTATATGTGAATGTATGAAACCTGTGCTGGTGGAAAAATATTTTGACGTGGGGCGCCATCCTCAAACAATCGCATGGCATGTTTTCGCTGGAATAGCTACTGTAAATTGGACAGTGCAGCTAGATTAACAAGAATGTACCCTTTCAGCCGATATATGACACTTATATGTACATAAATGTTTAAAATCCATAACATTTATGATTATTTATTTGAATTGCGCATCCTGCAGTTTCACCGGAAGTTGTCCTGCTAGCGGGACCCCTAGTTAAGATCCCCACCTACAATAAATGCAGCTTCAGGATATATGGTTTCCAGTTTACATAGAGTTGTGATTATAATCTAAGATAATTCTCTTGGTAGATAATGCGGTTGGCATTTCATTGTAAGGACATGAGTTCCTGTATGTTGTTATGATCACACTACAACTCATTAATCATAAGGCATACACCCCCTTCTTCTTCTTACCAGAGAGATGTTTGTTTCTGTTTGGCGCGGTGCGTGAAGAAACCAGGTGGCTGTACCGACTCTGATAACGTATCCCGAGTGAGCCATGTTTCCATGAAACAGAGAATGTTACAATCTCTGATGTCTCTCTGGAAGGCAACCCTTGCTCGAATTTCGTCTACCTTGTTGTCAAGAGACTGGACATTGGCGAGCAGTATACTCGGGAGCAGTGAGCGATGTGCCCGTCTACGGAGCCTGACCAGAAGACCGCTCCGTCTGCCCCTTCTGCGGCGCCGTTGTTTTGGGTCGCCTACTGGGATCCGATCCATTGTCCTGGGTGGTGGTCCAAACAGAGGATCCGCTTCGAGAAATTCGTATTCCTGGTTGTAATGTTGGCAAGTTGACGTTACTCTTATATCCAATAGTTCTTCCTGACTGTATGTAATAAGACTTAAGATTTCCTGGGGTAACAGTGTAAAAAAAATACTGCATAGTTTCCTATGAGTTTCCTATGAATGTGAAGCGAGGCGACCATATCTGTCGGCGCCATGTAGCATGTTTTCCTCTTTGAACGACACACAATACAGGGAAGAAATAATTGAGTTTAACCTTCTAATATTGGAGAGATGCAAATAGAGAAATAGATCATAGATATTTTAAGGGACATTTTTCATATTAAACAGAGAGAGATTTAGGGAGGAGAGAGAGCAGATTCAGCTCAACCACAACACAGATAAGTAGAATGACTTGACATAGTCGAAAGTGAATTTCTGTCTGACAATCACTCAAAATACTACGGCTTCAGAAGCAAAAATAAAAATAGATTGTTATCATAAAAACATGGCATCATTATTACGTAATGCATTATGTATGCATTAAAATGAAGAATATACAATAAATAGATGTTTGCAAACTTCCGGTTAGTTTTGCTCTGTGCTATACAGTAATAGGCTTTTAGCCCAAATGTGGAGGAACCCATCCCCATCTCTCTCCAAAAGATTTCCTACTGTATTTGAAATGCATAGTTTACTGTTGTTTTTTAATGGAATCCTTCTCTAGAAGCCGCAGGGGAAATCAGAAATAGCCTTTATTGTGAAATGTGAAAAAGACAGGAATATAACCCTAAACTTTCCAGATATTTGGGCCATTTTGGATTTGTTCAGGGGAAACATTACCGAGTCCATATAATAATAAACCACCATTCTTTTGGGATGAATGCGTCAAAGCAGAGCTGGTATCTCAAGAGAGCAGCCATTTCAAAACAAGGAAGGTGACAAACTATTAATTCACAAGACACTGACGAATCCATTGAGGTGCAAAATGTGAGGAACAAAGGCAAAAGGTTCAATGGGAAAATTAATGACAAGTCACAAAAACACATTTAATTTCAATATAAAATCCAACCTCAACAGGTCTTTGTGTAGAGTTGCAACCACAAAGCGTAAAATAAACATAAAGTGAAGGAGTATGGGACGCGGAATGATACTCACAATTGGGCTAGCATTGATGTAATCCGAGTTGCCATGGTTATTCTCAGCCTTCAAGGTGATTCTGGAATGATCATCTGTGGTAGAAATACATAATACGCCACACATTATTTGCTTTTCCTCGATTGAAACATTTCATTGTTGATAAATGACATGGAATCGAAAATACTGTATTTCAGTGTCAGTTCACATGGCCAGAAATAACACTTGAATAACCTAGTAATCGGCTCCTGAGATGTGGTCAGACTGCACACGGTCAGGGGTGTGTAACAACACTTACAGACAACCACGGCGTCAGAGCGGTTCCTCTTGGTGTTGTGTTGGCCCTGGCCCACGTCACAGTCACCGGGCTCAGCCAGGTAACCACACATCGCCTCCCACTCCCTCTCCAGGCGGTTCTTGTTCTTCAAGTGGTCCTCCATGTACGACTAAGGAGAGAGATAAGGTGGCCATTTTAAAACGAGTAAATAATCAATAACTAAATAATCAAACAAAAGATACTGATTTTGAAATGGAAAAGTAACTACATATAGCAGCATTAAGAGGGGAAGGATGGGGAGAGAACCCCCAGAATATTTTTGATTGTCATTCACTGTCTAGAATAGGGGGGGGGGGTGTAAGTTATGGAGGTGTTGGGGGGAGGGGCCACCAAGAACCGCTCCTCGCAATTAAAGACTCCTGAAAGGTTTCTCTACATTGGAAATACTTCAGTGCTTCAATCATCGTCTTTCAAACCGCTTGCACAGCTCCTGATAAGATTGTCTGCGTTTAAGCTGTCGCTTGGAGAACAGCAACATTTAATTCGCCAGAGAGACAAGGAGAAAAGAAAAGCAGGGGGGGGGTGAAAAAAAAGCCAACGTTGCTCCTCTAACAAACCAGGTCTTATGGAGCTCAGAGGCTGGGGCGGCTCTGGAGAAGACTCTTTTTCAGAGGAACAGTGTTCGCCTGACGCTTGTATCAACGCTCCCCGCTCCCCGCAGGGTTAAACGGTTTAGGCCGTCATTGTGTAAGGCAGGAGATTACAGACTCATAAACTGATGTGGGGGATCAGCCGAGTAATACAATGAAAGCTATACCCAGTAGTGCTATGCTTTTATCAAACATTAAAAAGGCAGCGGAGGTGAGTCGGGAGAGAGAGGTGATGCACCGTGTTTATCTACAGTACAGTTAAGGCTGTCAATTAAATCTCAACATGGATACAACTGACATGTAAATATATTCAGGGACATGCACAGTACGGGACATTAGCCCCTCTTCCGCCATTCACTATGACTTCCAGTCATATCTTTGTCAAAAAACAGTAGATCGTATTTCACAGCAGTTTTTTGTTTCTAAAGTTCCAGGCTGGGTACCAAATTACACCCTATTCCCTATATGGTGCTCTACTTTTGACCGGGGCACATAGGACTCTGGTCAAAAGTCATGCACTATGTCAGGGATAGTGTGTCATTTTGGATGCAGCCCCAGTCATAGTAGATAATGCACAAAATGACAAGCAGTGTATTAGAGGGCACATGTAGGTCCAATTATTATGCCTCATTGCAATAATAACAGTATATGTACTCTAGTCACCAGCAACTCAGAGGGGTTGGCTGTCATTGACTACACATCACCTACTTGAAATAAGAATTCTTTGCTTTCCTTTTGAGTGAAAATGACCAAATTTTCACAAAAAAAAAAGCAATTGTCACCATCTCTATCATATCATTCTGTTGACTGTTCTTTGTCAGCAGTGAGCACCAATCTGCATGTTGGCTGCTGTGTCGCCGACGCAACAAACAAACAATGCAGTCTTTTCAGAAGTGACGGTTGAATGACAGGGTGTCAGGAACACTTGACAGAGCCATTTTCATGCAGTTCTCTTGACAGAGTGGAACAAGTGTGTCTCAATTAGCACCTTGTTCCCTATATAGTGCACTACTTTTGACCAGGGCCCATACACTGTAGGTCCACAGCATGACACCCCATCCACCTTCCCTACACAGACCTATACACCCTATATGAGTAAATATTTGATCAATACTTTCAGAAGGGCTACAGAATTGCCGCCAGTCACTGTCTTATGCACCTACTCTTCATCACAAATTGTAATAATTGTGTTGTTTATGTGGGAGCTGGGATTTGTAGGTAGTGATGTAGCAGCCTGATTGTGGATGGATGATTCAGCGGATCACCTCATCTTCTAGAGGCAGAGAGTGTGTGTCCCAAATGGCATCCTATTCTCTACATAGTACCCCACTTTTGACCAGAGCCTTATGGACTATAGGGTGCCATTTGGAACGTAACAAGAGTAACAGGGCTGAGTAAATAAGGGATTAGTAACTGGGCTGTCAATCAGAGGTTCTGAGAGGATGGATGTCAAGGAAACACTGAGTAATCCCCCTCACAATGGCCCTCATTTGCCATAAAGAGCTGCTACATTAGATACAGAGAAAATAGAGACGCAACAAGCGACACAACGTTGCTACTGTTGTGCCACTGTGATGTCACTGTAATAATGGGTACAGTCAGCCGACATGGCTATATGAAGACACCTATTTGAAGATGATGAATACGAAATACTGAGAAGTCACAGGGAATGCCATGGGGAAAGTAGAAAGTGTCTGAAAAGCGTAGTAGCTTTTCTCTCCAGCCTGGAGAGAAAGGGCATTGCAATCAGCCCAATCAATCAGGGATATAATCAAAAGCGAACAACTCACTTGTCCTTAATAAATTGCCTGCCTTACTCTAAAAAATTATTCATTTTCAATTAGATTTTTTTAAGACATGGAAGTAAGCCATCAAAAATAATGAAATCTTGCCTGGGGCTTGCTATCGATTTTCTAAAGGCAACAAATAAGCATTTACAGAGGGTACATATACAGTAACAACGGCAATTATATCAACATCGCAACCATATCTACTGGACATCATAAAAACAGTACCAAAAACAAAGCATAACTATGTAAAAGCAATAGAAGCATTACTGTATGGAGTTATCCATGGTGCTGAAAGCCTGTCAGTAGAATTACATAGCTGGTGTTACTGCTCCTATAAAAAGGCTGTTTGTCTTTGAATAGGTTTGAAATTGGATACATATTGTGCACTGAAAAATCCTTACCCATTCTAATTTATGGTGCATAAATATGGGTGACCGAAACACACAGACTGCATGTTTCAACATGCCTCAGCACCAGAAGGTCGACCAAAATAGGAGAGAATAAAGTCTAGGCAATCATAGAAACTAATCCCACCATCCCACCGACTCTGATATTGAACCTAGGAAGTTATTATATACATTTCACTCTACAGTTCTGAACACCTGTACTAAAGTGTGACTGTATCACCTGGAGTAACTTAACAGCATGTGGTTCATGGATCTGAGCCAGAACTACAGATACAATATTAACAGGTCGACATCCCAAATGGCCCTCTATTCCTTATTTAGTGCACAAATTTGAACAGGGCCCACAGGGCTCAGGGCAAAAGTAGTGCACTACAGTATATAGGGCATAGAGTGCCATTGGGGGAAAAACCCAGGTGAAGCATGGATAAGTGTAGATTGGGCTAGGAAGAGCCTCCTACTCCATCCAGTGTGTTAGATGTAGGTGTGAGCTATAAGATAGCCCCACCCAGCATGAGAGCAAGGTACTCATCACTCCCACAGTCCACGCTGCATGAGATCCACAGAGGACAGGGCAGGATAGATGAAAAAAAGAACATCTGGTCTGAGATCAGGGATACCAAGGCAATCTCACATGTGGTTAATCGATCACTCAGGAATCAAAACAGAGTCAAGGTCCGTGTGGTTTTTATGTGCATTATACAAGAATCTGCAGTGAATCTGGTTGATTCTTAGCAAGGCAAATGTAAAAGACCTCTACATGGTGTAGAACTTTGTTGTAATGTAAAGGTCAAACATGTTCTATTCAAATGTTTTCAATAGAGGTGTCTCAACCAGCCTTGGCATTTGCAATAAAGCCCATTCATTATGACAAATCCAACGCGTTACTCAAACTCATTTCCCTTCCTTATAGGAGAAGCCTGACATGCACTGGGATGATGAATTCTACCGCACGAATGAAAACACTGCCAGGCATCTTTCCATCTCTTTTATCAAGCTTGTCTGCAGTGAATAAGACAGAAGTTGTGCAAAATCCAAACAATCCATTGTGTGCGCAACTGAGGGGCCCCACAAGGAAAAAGAATAATAATCATTCTGAAACATTCAACTGACAATCAGCTGGGTAATGATATTTCACTTTAGAGCAGCTCTCATCACACAAAGCAATTTCCGTATCACTTTGGCTTTAATAGAGAACGAGCAGGAGGGAGAGAGAGAGGGAGGGAGAGAGAGAGAGAGAGAGAGAGAGGAGAGGGGCAAGGAGGAGGGATAAAGAGGGTGACAGTGAGAGCGAGAAAACAAGAGCAAGAGAAAGAATGGCAGAGATGGCAGGGCGGGATAAAGCGAGAGAAAAAGAAAAAAAAAGAGGAAGAGAGACAGAGGCGGAAGGAAAGACAGAGCTGGAAATAAAATGAGATAACCGCAGAGATGTAGCGAGCATAGTGAGGGAAAGGGTTAGAGAGACAGAGCCAGACAGACAAACAGAATCAAAGCTGGAAGCTGAGGGCAGAGGGGAGACATCCTATAAATTACACACACTATCCTTCATACTGACTCCAAACATCAGCTCCTCGCATCAGACAGACATACTGTGCATATATACATACACTCAGACAGACAGGACAGACAGAAGGACCGAAAGACAGGCAGACTATAGGGTACTGTAGCGGCACGTATGTTGTTGTACCAGTATCATGTGGCCGGTGGAGATGTCCATGTTGGAAGGGACAGGCTCTTCGCACCAGGAGGAAGTGGAGCTACGGGCCGAGGGGCTGGCTATGGGTCCCCCGTCGCTGAACTGAGAAGACGAGCTGTTCAGCCGCGAGAGGCGCCGCAGAGGCTCCGGGCACTCCGCACGCTCCGGACGCTCTGATGTCCGCACAGCCATCCGCTGGCGACACAGCTCCTGGAAAGGAGAGTGGAGAACCTGATCAGCCATTGGTTGACCCTTAGCTGATTCTTAGTGCATTACCATTGCAAATAAAAAGGACTTCTAAATGGTATAGGACTTTGCTGTTATGTCAAGGCAAAAATATTACAATACAATATTACTCCAGTACAAAAGACCAAACATACATTGTTTTGAGATTGAGATTGTGTCAGACGGGGATATCACTGTGACCTATGGAGCATGGTTTGTAAGCAAACCTATTTATATAAATGATGTCAGGAAGTAGAAATACAGTTAAGGTTCAATGAAGTGACCTTCAAAAAACTTGAATTGCCAAGGTCAAGCCAGTGTATTGCCACCATTTGACAAAGCAAATAATAATAAACTGTAAGAATACATTGGGTGGCTGGCTCGCAAGGGATGTGTTCATTTGTTTTAAAGTATTGATTTCCATTTGTGCAAATGTGGTAACAATTTCAACGAGCCACTTGTTTAATAATGCATTAGTTACTTATGTATCTTCTTACAAGGAGGCACAAGTTACTATGAAGACAATAGTTAATAAAAAGATGACCAACAAAAACAACCTAAATCAATGATACTGCCCATGAGCAACAAAAAGACTGCCCACGTTCAAAATCTAACAACCATATTCATCTTTCGGTAAGAAATATATCTGCTTCCATCACTCAAAGGGATTGAACAAGGAATCAATACTTTAAGCCCAATGGATCTTCTTTGAATTGAGCATCCACCCTTATTCATAACAACAAAACTACAACAGGGATGAGCAACCTATGTATTCACATGTGCAGTAGGCCTTTACTTTGGCATTTGGATTGAACTTGTACAGATGTAGGATCTTCATTTGATCACCCTGTTGCAGGAGAATTTCCCTGCAATGCATTTGAGGTTTTTTAAAAAACGCTTTGGAGGTTTGTAAGGTACGATGGCGGCAGGTAGCCTGGCGGTTAAGAGTGTTGGGGGGTGGTGCAAGTAACCGAAATGTCACCTAAATCGGTGAAGAATCGGTCGATCTGCCCTTGAGCAGAGCCCTTAACGGCAATTTGCTCCAGGAGCGCTGCACTTCTATGGCTGACCCTGTAAAACAACATATTTCACTGCGACAAAATGAAGATCGTACATCTGTACGTGTGATTATATTGGATTCTATATAAAAAAAACTCTCCCTCTGCCGCCACCCCACCATGAAGATTACTCCTCTCTACATATTGACTCGGCTTTTCTCCCATCATGCCTTGTGCTCACAGATGCCCCATTAGGGATTCAGAGCCTGAGCGTTATCTAGCCAGCCACTCATCTTCCCACATATAAAAAAGGAGAGAAAAGAGAAGAAGAGAAAAAAACACCTCATTGTTTGAAGGGTGCAATCTTACAGGACCCAAACCCCCTCTCTCCCTCTTCTTTCTCCCCTACTCCCGATAGTGTCAGTCTTATGTGGAGCTGGAGATTTCTCCATTATATTCACAGTAATCTGTGAGGCCCATCGTGTTTGGTGTGTGGCCTGCACCAGTCAGACCCACAGACTGATCTTCAACCTCAATTAATAACCAGGGTTGGATCCCAAATGGCAACCTATTCCCTATGAAGTGCACTTCTTTGACCAGGGCCCATAACAGCAAGCCAGAAGAGCAGAAGGCAGTGTCTTCTGAAAGCAACACATAGCTACTAGTCTATCTCATGATCTATCATTGAGATATTTCCCTCCGGGGATCAGCACCTAAGCCTTGGTCTAGGATCAGCTTTCCCTACGTCTAACCTTAATCATCATTACAATGAGAATCTGCCGCGGGCCACGGCCTTAGGGAACTTTCCACGTCCACTTAATAATTAATCCAGTATCTCTAATCTACACCTTTACAGAGACAAGGGTTGCGTCTCAAATGGCACTCTATTCTCTACATAGGCCCGTAGGGTTCTGGCGGGGGAAAAAGTGCACAAAATAGAGAATAGGGTGCCATTTGGGATGCAAGCCATGTTTCTTTTCAACAAAGGAAAACAAATTGTAATCCAGCTAAAACTATAGTCAGATTACTCTGAGAATATATTACTGTCCTTGCTAGGGTTGCATCATTTAGTTAACTTTGCCAAAATGTCCAATTATTCCTGAAATCCCGGTTGGAATAGGAAGGAGGAGGGAATGAGCAGGAAATCAGTGAAGCCACCAACAGGGATTTCTGGGAAAATCTGGTAATTTTGGGGAAAGTTACAGGAATTGTGCAACCCTTATACTTGCTATACCCTCGAGCTATATCTGTAACCATGAAATATGTTATACACACATGGATGCCAGACATTCTCATTTCTTCAAGTTCAATGTCAAAGCAAATAACAACAACAAAAAAAGACGGTATAGAGTCGAGATTGATTGCTACACCACTTAACTGGCAATACCTGCCTTAACAGTTGACACGCTACATTCATATAGCAATTCATCTGTTCTGCTAGTAAACATGATAGGCTCCAACGACACCTTTTGTATTGTAAAAATAAATTCATATATATTGTACATATTGTAAAAGTCCATTAAACCAACAAAATAAAAGAACATTGAAGAAACAGGGGCCTGAATGAACGGTTACAGAACAAAACCTTTCTCTGCTTTCTTTAATGATTGTCCCTCTTTAGTGTGTACAATCGGGAAAGGCGACACTGTGGAAAGCTGATTAAATATTGAGCATGTGAATGTGATGGGTGGATGTGCACTGAGTGCCCATGCTGAGCACAGCTGAGCCCAGGACAAAATCAATACGAGCCAGCCACCCACCCACCCAGTCAGCCAGCCAGCCAGCCACCCAGTCAGTCAGCCAGCCAGCCATTGGTCCTGGAGGAATGGAAGGAATAGGTCATACAATGAACCCGTTCCCCTGCTGAAAAGGCTCTCCCCTAGTCACAGGTCATAGCCAATACAACCTTCAATGGAATATCAAGGCTTTGTCTGGAGTTTAGACCTCTGGATACATTTGACTAGCCTTGTTAAACCAGCCTGAGTGCAGCGGTCAGTCAAGTTTCACAAGGCTAACATTTGACTTGGATGGTAAAAAAAGCAATTGTTTATTCTATTTCTATTTTAAATAACAACCAAATCACAAATTACATTTCTCCGTAATACAAAATCAAATGATGGGTAATCTTGCAATTAGGTTACAAAAACGTTACACACGTTACATTCTATTGATAACCACACTTAAATCACAACCTAGCTCTTATCATGAACAAAGAGACATTTTACATACAAATGTTACAAATGTGACAAAATCAACCAGATATTCCCTTCGAATCAAGTAATTCAAAACACAACGACTACGTGCCACTGCAGACCAATCAGAATAAGGCTAGCGTCAGGGACCGGGACCAGAGTGCATTCTCTACCAGCAGAGCACTCAGCGGCTGCACTGTGATAGGCTGACGGAAAGGAGGCTCCTCTCACCTGATAGGTTGCGGTTGCATCAGCGCTGGTGTCAGTCCCCAGGCTGGCTAGTTTCTCCTTCAGTTGGAGGTGGGAGCGGTGGCGCAGGCAGAAGAGCCAGCCAGACACTGCCAGCGCCCCCATGATCAGGACCATGGAGATGATGGTCAAGACCATGAACTGACCAGACTCCAGATGACTCTCCTTGACCACCGGGATCTGTCTCAAGCTGCCCTTCTGGGAAGAGAGAGAGAGAGAAAAGGGGATGATTAAATGCCCTACCCATCTGCACGCACACACATACAGATGTTAAACGTAAAGTGCTTTGAGGTTTAAAAAGGCTTCTGGAATGTGTAATTTTCACCTAGAAATGTCAAACTTGATTTTCCCATACAAACAATGTATCAACCCCTGCAAAAATGTCCATGAATTATAATCCACATAATAATTCACGTTTCCTGTTGCTGCAGAATTATTTCCCTGCTGTAGCAAATTGGATCAAATTAAGATCCTACATCAGTGACAAAATGTACAAACAAGGAAATGGACATAAATCTGGCAGCAAAAGGAAAAGCATAACCTCCATATTAGTAAAGACTTGGGATTTCTGTCATTTGTCTTACAGAAATACAGATGCAAATTCACACAGTATTTCACTCCCTGTCTATCCCACGCCCACTCATCCCCACCTAGATTAACTTCCTGCCCACCCCACTCATTACTTTACAATAATAGTCGTTTTTATAATGTGCATTCAAACTCCTCAAGCTCTATTACTCTCTCCTGTCCAGCCCACAAACTGGCTGCTCTATAGTCATTTAGGCCCATTTTGTCCTGGCATGGGGAGACCTGCCATTGTGCAGCTACAGAGGTTTGGACAGTAAAATATTTCCCTAATAGCCTTCCAGCCTTGAGTTTGGCTGAATTGAGGCCTTGGCCCAGGCCCCTGATCTAATGGCTAGGAGCGCCTGAAAGTGGGATCTTAGATTGTGTGTACCCAGCAGAAGCCCACTAGAATGGGCCTTTCAGAGATGTTGTTAACCACCTCCCCGGTGGTCAGATCTAAGCCCAAGAGAATAGCTTGGTATTGGCATGGTATTGTCTCACAGGTCCCTGTATGGCTGCCTGGCTGGGTCTCAGTAAGTGCATGGACCCCTGGGAAGGTTTTAGCACTTTTTAATAGAATATGAACCCAGATGCACTGCAGGGACGAGCGGCCCAACTCCATCAAGTATCCTGTCGACCTCGATCTAGTCAATGGCACTCAAATTTCCAACAATTAGAATTAAAGAGGGGTTTTCAACTTCAATCAAATCAAAAGCACAAAACAATCATCAACCGCTGAAACACGGTACTTAGTCCTAGGGGGCAAAAGGGTAAGGTACACATTTAGCAGCATCTATCATTTGTATCAGGAAATAAATACATTCATAATTACAACGCATGAACACCTTAACCTTTGGTGACTTTGTGGATGCTGAGGCCTTTGCTTATATGCTCACACAGATTACCATGCAGATCTGATGAGTGTGTGTGTGTGTATGGACATATTTAACTATTCTTGTGGGGACCAGAAGACCGTACAAGAATAGGAAAAGAACAAAAATTTGACCAACATTTTGTTAGTCCCCACGAGGTCAAATGCTATTTCTAGGGAGGTTAAGGTTAGAATTAGTGTTAGAATTACGTTAAGGGTTACGGTTAGGAGCTAGGGATAGTTTTAGGGTTAGGAGCTTTGGTTAGGTTTAGTGTAAGGTTTAAGGTTAGGTTTTGGGTTAAGGTTAGGGTAAGTGTATGGGCTAGGGTTAGGGACAATAGGATTTTGAATGGGACTGAATTGTGTGTCCCCACAAGGTTTGCTGTGTGTGTGTGTGTGTGTGTGTGTGTGTGTGTGTGTGTGTGTGTGTGTGTGTGTGTGTGTGTGTGTGTGTGTGTGTGTGTGTGTGTGTGTGTGTGTGTGTGTGTGTGTGTGTGTGTGTGTGTGTGTGTGTGTGTGTGTGTGTGTGTGTGTGTGTGTGTGTGTGTGTGTGTGTGTGTGTGTGTTTCTGTTGATTACAATGGATGTAACTCTGAAATACAGCTTCAATCAACAGTCAAATGGATTTGAAACCAATAGAGAGGTCTAAAACAAGTCCTTTAATAAACCACAGAGAACATACAGTGAAACAAAGCTTTGGCTACCTCTGAGCCATTACATCAATACCATCCTTTGACAGATTGAATATGAGGGAAATTATTAAATATGATAGATAAGGATAAATGTAAGCTGGATTGTTGAGGCTTGGTATGTGCATATGAAACTGTAGGAAGGTAGATTTAGTCTACCACAGCATCCCGTGCACCCCTTGTCTCTCTCTCTCTCTCTCTCTCTCTCTCTCTCTCTCTCTCTCACCCTCTCTCTCTCTCTCGCCCTCTCTCTCCCTCTCCCTCTCCCTCTCTCCCTCTCTTTCTCTCCACCAGTTCTTAGTTTACGTGACAGTAAATCATCAGTTTGAATTCAATTAACATGAAAATATATTGTGACATGTCAAGTGTTTATTTCAAGTTTGCTCTGCTAAATGTTGGGGAGAAAAATCACAGATTGTGCTTTTATGGTATAAAAATATGTTAAGCCATAATTACAACAATATTATACTGTGCTATAGTCAAAATATTATTCTGGTATATAACTGCAAATGATATAAAACCTCTATAGTGACAACAGGCAGTGACTAAAATATATTTTGTAGGAAGTTGTTAATTGATCCTAGCAAAAAAAAGCAGTATGTCCTTTCCAGATGTATCTAAGAGGATAAAGATAACAAACGAAGAGCATATTCTCTTGAGGGAAAGAGAGAGAGGACTCCCATTTTACGCCAGAGAGGAGTTTATGTTAATTAGCGTGAATAGAGAAACGTAAACAGAGGTAGTCAACTAAGAAGGAAAAAAACAACAACATTTAAACAACCAAACAACCATTTAAAAAAGTATAAACAAATAAATCAGATTGATTTTTTTTTTGCAGATCATCATTCCCATGTATGTTATAAATATTAACGTGTATAAACATTATAAAATCACACTATGATTATTGACAGGTGTAGTTGATCTTCCGGGTGGTGCAGCGGCATTGCGTCTCAGTACAAGCACGGTGACTGCAATGCCTGGTTCGAATCCAGACTGCATGACATCCGACCATGATTGGGAGTCCCATAGGGCGGCGCACAATTGGCCCAGCGTCGCGCGGGTTTGGCAGGGGTAGGCAGTCATTGTAAATGCGCCTGTGTTCTTAACTGACTTGCCTAGTTAATACATCTTAACATTTAGATTAATAAACGTGTGCAATTATGAATAACACTCTTAAGGAAATCTCTTAAATTCCTATATACTGCCAGAATCAGAATCAGAATTATTATTTTTAATTCACCTTGACTTGCTTATCACCTTGAATGAAAACAGTCTACTTGAAATTGTCTTGCATCGGAACAGGATGCTCAGTGAAGTTTTTACACTCAATTATTCTCTCTCTCGGTCTCTCTCTCTCTCTCTCGGATTAGTAGACCTAGCTGAAGACAAAGGGCAGATGGATTTCGGTAGCTCTGGTTTATTCAAATGACTGAGATAAAAGTCACAGGCCTGTGATCACTTATTCCATAAATTTCAGCCATTTTCCAGTCTGATTAAGTCAAATCAAACAATAATTTCACATTTTGCAATATGCAAGTATTCCTCAATTAAAAGTTATACAAAAGTGTTAATGCGGTTAATAAGAACCTTTGCCAAAGTAAATCCATGCGGCTTTTCATTTTTTATTATAAATAATTGCTTTGCCAATCAACTGTAATTAAACAAAATGAAGCCTATATTCCTATCTCAAATCAATTTCGGTCTGTAGGCAATAAACCAACCGAATTAATTAAAGGTAACAACTCACAAATGGAAGACAATGATCTTCTCAAAAACTCAATGTGCTTAGTTCATCAATTAATGCCATTGGTATTCAGGGATGAAAACTTTGTATCTTCCCGCTCTGCTGCTGTAAAGCAAACATATGTTCTATATTTTCAACACCTGTTAGCTTATAACTTAAAATAGGCCTGAAACACTTTAGCCTACTACCGCATTAATCATCCTCGTCTAAATTTGAACTATTTATGTTGTTGTTAGATTTCTTTCCCGACACTATAGCATCTTTCGGGTAACTGGAGCATCGACAGAGTGACGAAATGAGGCAACTCACGCAAGCGTTGCAAATCAATTGAAATGCAATCAATTACAGAAACAAAAGCAGCGGTCAAAATATTAATTTAAAAAAAAAAGATATATAACCTAATTCCACATAAAACTGATAGCCTAGCCTATACATGCCTTCCAGACAAGTGTGCAACGTGCACGTCTTTCCCCGCTGCAGTAGACTAGTTGTAGCAGCACCAGCCAAAATGTAACACAAGCTGGAAAATAATTACCAAAATCCATGTTGATCCGCAAATCAGATGGTTTGCAATACATATGAAATATGTGTTGTATTCCAGAGAGCAGGTGCAACTACCGCAGCTCCAGTGTGGCCGGCGCACAACCAGCCTCCCACTCAAACCTCTCCTCCCCAAAAGTTACCAGTGTCCGGTGCGCCCCCCTCGTCAACAAAAGACTGCAGCTACCAATGCTCACGCACGAAGATTGAGAAGAAAAATAAAATAACGACGAGGAGAACGAACGAACGAGGTGATATGCACGCCTGAGCCTCGCAATAATCTGCAGATGCCTATAGTGGGTCCTTTCAGCGCCTCTGTGCCCAATGGAAAGAAGGGGAGAGGGGTTGGGTTTTTTGAGATCATATATGGTTGAGACACTCCTTTTATTCAGCCCTTAGGAGTCCCTGTCTGTTGCACATGTCATAGCCACTGGTTGCTATAGCGATGCCTCCACATGTTGTCGACAGTGAATGCTCAAGGAGGGATGCTTGCCTAATAGGCTTGTGGGCTGAGGGGGGACATGAATGGACATTGGGTGAGCCACTCATTTGTTAAGCTACTTGGGGTCTCTGTGTTCTGTGTGAATTGCTGTTTTCTCGTGCTCTCCACCCTTTCTCCCTATCACTCCTAAATACAGTAGCCTATAATAATACAGTAGGCTAATAGCCAGAATGAATGCATGCATTACAGAAAGAGGGGATGGGGTGTCCATCAGTAGTGACTGTATAACCTTTTACCAGTTAAATTACTAGAGAGTCTAGTCCCATAATGGTAATTGTACAAAAATGGCAGCCATCTTAGTCAGTCTAATTGGAATAAATGACAGTAGAGGCATAACTGATGCATTTCCTGCTTTTACGTATACAGGTAAGGCATGTGATGTACCAGAAATTGTGTAATGGAATTATAGTCAACCTGAAATATTGTCATATAATTATAAATACAGTTTATATGGGTTTGATACCATTTTTCTTTCAAGCCTCTAAAATAGCTGTAAATAGACCATAGGTCTACATGTCTCAGATTTTGTTTTCTTGGAAAGCTGTGAGTACTATTATATGATACAATATCAGTCCTTGTTGCATTTACAACTTGTCTAAGCTTTATCATCAACTGATTTGAGCCAGTGTATGTATGGCTGTGGATTTACTGCATTGTTTAAATGAAATGTTGGCATATTGGCAGTTCATTTGAAAAATGTATGGAATCATTCCTCTAAAACTGTCTGGCTATCTAAATTCTTCACATTCATTGTTTTACACAATGTCATATCACAGCACTGGCAAACAATAGTTGACCACCTCGAGAGAGTGAGAGGGAGGGGGAGAGAGAGAGGGATAGAAAGAGGGAAAGAACCTAATAAGACCAGCAGAGGGAAACGAATAGAATGGAAGCACAGGGACAAGACAAGATAATAAATGACCTGACCAACATGAGTGGCCTTTGGACCACCATAAGAAGGTTTACACATATTCTAGTATTCTAATTTGTAATAACAGCATAGACTGAACAACAAGTTCAGTGAAGACCTATCTGAGCGAAACATATGAACTGATAGCCTATATAAGTAAATGCTAATCTATGAAGAAAAACATAGAAAGAAATCAGTTTGACAAAATCCCACTAAAACTCCTAATTAGTTATTTAGCGGACAAATGACCCTGCGGAGAGCTACAGGGAAAGGAGGACGATTATGGAGAGAGGAGAGAGAAAAGGAGGGAGAAAGGGAAGGGGGCGGTGAGGTAGGGAGGGGGTCCTGTCAAATGCAGATGACGAGTCTTTGGGGAGGTCTCCAGTTTATTTTTTGTATTCAGAGCACACCCCCTCTTCTGCATTGTCCCCGTGTGTGACAGCTGGAGTTGTCAGTGTGAACAGGGGGACAAAAAAAACAGGCTCTGTCCTCCACTATACTATCCTACACCAGGAGTGTATATTCAGAATTCAGCCAGTGCATTGGCCCCCACTGAGCTGCAGCTGAGGGGTGGTTCACTGGAGTCCTATAATTTCACAGACTACATGTCAAACAGGACCTACTTCAAATGACTAGAGTCTACGTTATCACTAACAAATTGCTGCAAAACTTTCACAATTAGCTGCTGTAGTTCTATATTACAGTACAGTGCTGTAAAGAGCAATGTATTATGGGGGCTCCGCTACACTTCTGTAAAATTACATTAATTGCTGTAATACTATATTACCTGATTTGCTATATATTTACAGTATCATACTGTAAACTATTGTGCATTGTGGAAAAATATTGTGGGAGTGGAACAAATCGCTGGCTCATTAAGATATTTTAAGGCGTGACTTGTAAGAGGCTATATTTGTTACACCCAGTAGTGAGAATGCTGTACCCCACAGAATACAGTATCATACAATTGTTTATTTGTCCTGTAAATCTACAATAACTTATTGTCTGCCAGTAATTTACTGTAATTAAGTACCATCCCCACAGAATACAGTACCATTCTGTACATTTGGAGTACCAAAAACCTTTTGTGGTGCATGGTATTATTGTGGCTCATTAATAAATCTTGAGGTTTGCCTTGTAAGACGCTATACTTGTTGGACCCGTAAGTGAGAGAGCTGTACCAATTTACGTGATATATGGTAGTGCCCCAACAATTTAACCTATATCGGGAAAGATCAGAGTCACAGCGGGTCTTAAACCTCTAATGGTTGAATATTAAACCGTTTCCTTTTGATCTGTTTTTCCCTGTAATCACATTCATTTAGGCCTCTAGAAGTGTGAAGGATATAAAACACCAAATATTCATAAATATTCTGTAATATACACATACCTAGCAGCCAACCTGCTTGCACAAATCCCATGTAATACAGTAAAATACCAACATGATTACAGTGGCATTAACTTTCTTACAGTATAGTAGGCACATTTTACAGTATTGCACTATAGCATTGCTCTGCATTTTACAGCAACTCACAGAAAGCTGGTGGCAATTTACTGTGAATATTACAATAACATATGTTGCACTAGCCAGAGATCCATTCAAAGGTATCATGTAACAAATAAAGCATTTCTTTTGACCAATGTATAATTAACAACAACAACAACATTCCCAGTAATGGTTACAAAAACGTTCTGTGATATGTTTTTTTATTAACCTTAAATTACATGCACTGACTGAAAGTCACTCTGGACAAGAGCGTCTGCTAAACTACCAACATTTAAATTAGTATTTGCAAAGTACACTGCTGGTGATTATTCTAATGAGTTCTGCCCTCAAACTATTTGTATTTTGATTTAAAAAATGTGGCCTTATTTGGGGGCGGAGGTCATTAGAATAATACACAGCAGTGTGCTTTGCAATTGTTCATTTTTACATTTAAATTTGGTCATTTAGAAGACGCTCTTGTCCAGAGCGATTTTCAGTCAGTGCAAACTAAGGTAAACAAGAATATACTACAGTTATTGCAAGTACAAAGATGATGTTCCCGAGAATGTTGTAGTTAAGTATGCTACTTGCAAGTATTCACTGAGCATACAACACATCAGGAACACCCAATCCAGCAATGTTGTGGCGCGTGACACTAACTGATTTGCTGGCAGTACTACCAAATCCCGTTCAAAGGCACACAAATATTTTGTCTTGCCCATTCACTCTCTGAATGACACACATAGCCAATACATGTCTCAAGGTTTAAAAATCCTTCTTTAACCGGTCTCCTCTCCTTCATCTACATTGATTGAAGTGGATTTAGCAAGTGACATCAATTAGGGATCATACTCTAGCTTTCACCTGGATTCGCCTGGTCAGTCAATGTCTGTATTTTTGTGTTCGAAAATACAAAATGCATGAATTCTAATTAAACTGTTACACAATAGGTTACATAAAAAAGACTGGTATTGACAGTATTGACATGTAATAGAAATACTACCGTCGTTGGCACTAGCTGCCTGCACTGTAAATCTGCAACAGTTCACCAATCACTGTTCACTAATCTTCCAGTAATGTCCTGTACATTCTAAAAATATAGCATGTTACTGTATTCAGGTGTTCCAATAATATGCTGTAAATTTGTGTGACAGTAAAAGTCCTGTAAATCTACTGGCTTCTGTTTCACCAGTAATTTACTGCAAATTTACAGTAACCTATTGGCTACTATGATGCAGGTAACTTACTGTACAAATTGGCTCATGTCAAATTCTCCTTAAAAAATGTATTACTAGTTCATATGGTCTATATATTGGGCTTAACTATTGGGATTGCCTTACAAATGCATGATATATAATTCCTAACTCATTTGGCAACATATCTAGTAATCATGTATAATGTATTTTGTAGACTTCATTAAAAAACACTTTTAAGTATACCAACATAACGTGAAATTGACTTTGGCCCTGCAACTGTTTTGTCTCTGGATACATGCTCAGAAATAAAGGTTTAGATTTGTTCCTTAATTAAAGGGTACAACCGCTTGTCACTAGGGTGGCACCCTGTAAGGTCCTCCTTTGTACTTTTAGTTATAGGTAAATGAAAGTACCCCGCCTCATACCTCAGATAGTACCTTTCTCCACAGGTACAAAAGCATGCCTTTTGCCTTTATATACACTGCTGAAAAAAATAAAGGGAACACTAAAATAACACATCCTAGATCTGAATGAATGAAATACTCTTATAAGATACTTTTTTCTTGACATAGTTGAATGTGCTGACAACAAAATCACACAAAAATTAGCAATGGAAATCAAATTTATCAACCCATGGAGGTCTGGATTCGGAGTCACACTCAAAATTAAAGTGGAAAACCACACTACAGGCTGATCCAACTTTGATGTAATGTCCTTAAACCAAGTCAAAATGAGGCTCAGTAGTGTGTGTGGCCTCCACGTGCCTGTATGACCTCCCTACAATGCCTGGGCGTGCTGCTGATGAGGTGGCGGATGGTCTCCTGAGGGATCTCCTCTCAGACCTGGACTAAAGCATCCGCCAACTCCTGGACAGTCTGTGGTGCAACGTGGCGTTGGTGGATGGAGCGAGACATGATGTCCCAGATGTGCTCAATTGGATTCAGGTCTGGGGAATGGGCGGGCCAGTCCATAGCATCAATGCCTTCCTCTTGCAGGAACTGCTGACACACTCCAGCCACATGAGGTCTAGAATTGTCTTGCATTAGGAGGAACCCAGTGCCAACCGCACCAGCATATGGTCTCACAAGGGGTCTCAGGATCTCATCTCGGGACCTAATGGCAGTCAGGCTACCTCTGGCGAGCACATGGAGGTGTGCGGCCCCCAAAGAAATGCCACCCCACACCATGACTGACCCACCGCCAAACCGGTCATGCTGAAGGATGTTGCAGGCAGCAGAACGTTCTCCACAGTGTCTCCAGACTCTGTCACGTCTGTCACATGCTCAGTGTGAACCTGCTTTCATCTGTGAAGAGCACAGGGCGCCAGTGGCGAATTTGCCAATCTTGGTGTTCTCTGCCAATTGCCAAACGTCCTGCACGGTGTGGACGTCGGGCCCTCATACCACCCTCATGGATTCTGTTTCTGACCATTTGAGCAGACACATGCACATGTGTGGCCTGCTGGAGGTCATTTTGCAGGGCTCTGGCAGTGCTCCTCCTGCTCCTCCTTACACAAAGGCGGAGGTAGCGGTCCTGCTGCTGGGTTGTTGCCCTCCTACGGCCTCCTCCACGTCTCCTGATGTACTGGCCTGTCTCCTGGTAGCACCTCCATGCTCTGGACACTACGCTGACAGACACAGCAAACCTTCTTGCCAGAGCTCACATTGATGTTCCATCCTGGATGAGCTGCACTACCTGAGCCACTTGTGTGGGTTGTAGACTCCGTCGCATGCTGCCACTAAAGTGAAAGCACTGCCAGCATTCAAAAGTGACCAAAACATCAGCCAGGAAGCATAGGAACTGAGAAGGTCTGTGGTCCCCACCTGCAGAACCACTCCTTTATTGGGGGTGTCTTGCTAATTGCCTATAATTTCCACCTGTTGTCTATTCCATTTGCACAACAGCATGTGAAATGTATTGTCAATCAGTGTTGCTTCCTAAGTGGACAGTTTGATTTCACAGAAGTGTGATTGACTTGGAGTTACATTGTGTTGTTTAAGTGTTCCCTTTATTTATTTGAGCAGTGTACTTAGTACCACCACAGTGACAAATCCAGGTTTTCCTTGTAAGTGGAAAACTGTTTCAAGATGGCACCGACAGAGATGGTCGCCTCGTTGCAAGGCCTTAGGAAACTATGCAATAATTAGTAGTTTATATATGATTTATTTTGTGTTATTACATACAGTCGGGAAGAACTATTGAATATAGGAGCAACGTCAACTTACCAGCATTACGACCAGGAAAATGACTTTCCCGAAGCGGATCCTTTGTTTGGACCTCCACCTTGGACTTTGGATCTAATCCCATAGAGCCGATTTGGACATATTTGTATAAAAGAGCTTCATGTACATTTGTGTAAATATATTAAATATTAATGTATATGATGAAATATTAGGTACGTACCTTTTATGATTTATATTTACCTGATTGAGATATATTCATTTGTTAGTTTAATTCAGTTTTTGCCCCCCCCCTCTTGCCTAGTCATTGTATTGTGGTAAGTGTGTTAGGATAAAGGCAGGAAGTTGGGCCTTCGGGGGAGGGAGTTCTTGCTAGTTACGGGGGCGGGATAGTTTTTTGACCATACAGACATACATACAGGTCATAATATGTATTTTCCATATCAAGTAATCTATGCTTTAAGTTGATTGGAAAATCATTTCTTTGTTAGATATAAGAAGAATAAACTTTTTTGTTGCACCATCTCCCTGGATGTCATTGAATGTTTGGCTGTTTGGAAACCTTGAGTGTGGACTGTATGCGCACCAAACAACCCCGCTTCAGGCTTGGGCAGTGGCTATGGTAAAAAGGAAAGGAAGCCACTACAATCAAGTCAAAAAACTCTGTGAAGGATTACTATCGGAAGGAAATCTCCGGTTCGGACACACCTGGATATTGTTCTATATGTTGTTGCATTCGGACCATGAGGACAGCTCGCTTGGAAGGAATTGAACTCCTAGAATTCGCCAGCCTGAGTAACCACTGCGAATGAATGAGCTGCCCTGTTCAATGCGATCATTTGACCATGCATATTATGGAAGCGCAAATGTGCTTTTAATTGGAATGTTTGATAAACTTCGGAGTGGAATTCAAACACAGTCCTGTGAAAACAATTAAGAAGTTTAAGTTTGGGAAACACTGAGATCCTACGCACAATGTAGCCTAATCTTATGTCTAATATTTGGCCTAAAGTGGAAACGCAATGCATCAACGCAACGAATGCAACTTAAGGATCCAAAGATACTGCGTGTTTAAACTTCATTAATTAAAGGGACAACTTATAATGGGATGAAATGTTTAAAATGCATCTAAAATGCCGAACTTGCACATGTTCAATTCAAAATGGGTCAATATACTGAAATGGAGGACTGTGTTTTAAAGCGTTAAAGGTCTAAAGGGGCATTATGTTTAACAATCAAAAACCAACAACTGTGTCATTTTAAATTGAGTGAACTAAAAGTGAATGATGGAGGATGAAATCCCAAATAAGACTCTACTGGAGAGGGCAGAGGAGCATCTAAATTCACTCTATGCAGCCCGGAGAGGCAAACTTGGAGTGTGTACACGCAAAATGAATGAAATAAAACAAACGCTCATCGAACCACACGACAGCATTTCCAATGTGTCAAAAACATCAAGTAAAACAAAGTATTCTAAGACTGCTTCCTCAGTGTCCTCTGCACGCCTAAAAGCTGAGGCAGAACGAGCAGCTCTACTAGCTCGCCAAGCATCATTACAGGACAAGCATGCATTGGAACTGGAGAAAGCTCAACTGAATGTTAGGATGGAAAAAATGGCACTGGAAACGGACATAGCAGCATATAATGCCAAACTGAAGGTCTTGGAGAGTGTTGAGTCAACTTCTCAATCCCATGCTGTGACAGCCCATTTTCTAAGCCAAGAAGATGGAATGAACTCTTATTTTGAGAACCAGGAAACCAATGTCTATAAGGAACATGAACCATCACCTGTTGAGTTTGCTGCATTAGGTGCAGTTCCAAAGATCCCACTACAAAGAGTTTTACAACAACCGACCACAAAGCCATCAAAACCTATTCAGAAAACGGTCATAAACCACACACTTCAGCAGCCAACAGTAAGGTCTAGCAATCAACACTGCAGGTATCAGCCATAATACCAGCCATGACAACCTCTCTACTGTCATGCAAAGGCAGAATGAAATTGCTGACCTCCTTGTACTACAGCACAAACAGGCCACACTCCCTGTTAGGAAGATACCTATGTTTGATGGTGATCCTCTAAACTTTAGGCCATTTATGCGTGCATTTGAGCATGGTATAGAAGATAAGACAAGCAGTCACCAGGATAGGCTCTATTACCTGGAACAGTACACCTCTAGTCAGCCCAAGGATCTGGTCCGTAGTTGTCTGCATATGGAAGGTAGAAGAGGCTATGCAGAGGCTAAGAGGTTGTTAAAGGAACACTTTGGCAATGAAATCAAAGTCACCACTGCTTACATGGAAAAAGCTTGGAACTGGATAAACATCAAACTGGATGATGGAAAGGGACTGGGTGGCTATGCACTCTCTTAGAGGTTGCTGTAACGCTATGCAAGACCTACAGAACATGGAAGAGCTTAATCTTCCCTCCAACATAAAGTTGATCATGTCAAAACTTCCCTACAAACTAAGGGAGAAATGGAGGTCTATGGCATGTGCTATTTTAGAGAGAAGCCACCTGAGGGCCCAGTTCAGTGACCTTGTGACGTTCATTATACGGAGATATCCAAGATCCCCTGACCAACAAAAAGTTTTTTAAAACCAAAACAGAAGCTGACTTTAAACAGCAGTTCAAATCCAAGAGTAGGGGAAGCAGCTTTGCCACTGCAGTAGCTGTAGTGGCAGATTGTGACCCTGAAAAAACTCTAAAAGAACAAACATTCAAAGTCAAGAAACCAGGCACCTACCCTTTTGATGCTCCCAGTATCTCTTGTGTATTTTGCGCTGGTGAGCATTTCTTGGTCGACTGCCAACAGGTGAAGGCACAGCCACACGAAGCCAAGGTTGAGTTTCTGAGATCAAAAGGCCTTTGTTTTGGCTGTTTGATGAGAGGACACTTAAGCAAAGAATGTAAAAGAAGGATGACCTGTCAGAGCTGTCAAAGAAAGCACCCCACTATCCTGCACATTGAAGGAAGAGAGAGATTTAGATCTCTTAAGGCAGATACGAGGGGTGTAGCAGTAAAGCGGGAGGAGACTGTCAGCAGTGCTCTTGTTTCACTGGAAGCTGGTGAAGATACCGGGGCGGGTACAGATTGTACACTTGCGATTGTGCCAGTTCAAGTAAAGATGTCAAATGGAAGCAAGTCTGCTTTAACCTATGCATTTCTCGATCCTGGTAGCTCAGCAACATTTTGTACGGAGAGACTTATGAGGCAGTTGCAAGCTAAAGGCAGTGAGACTGAAATTCTGCTACGCACAATGGGGCCGGAGAGTCCTTCCAAGAGCTTTGAGATATCTGGATTAGAGATTGGCAATGTGGAAGGTGACACATTTCTTGCATTACCAAAGGTCTACACCCAAAATAAGATCCCAGTGACAAGAGAGAATATTCCCACTCAGAAAGATCTCAAAAGGTGGCCATACCTGAAAGAGATTCAGTTGAAGGAAATTGACGCCGACGTCGAACTCCTGATTGGCGTAAATGCTCCAAAGACAATGGAACCCTGGCAAATCATAAATAGTCCAGGCAATGGACCATTTGCAGTGAAAACCCTCTTTGGATGGGTGATGAACGGTCCTCTTAACAATTGTACCATGGCAGAAGAATCTGGGCATCTTACTGTGATGGCCAATTGTATCTCAATGGCCGACCTGGGGGTTCTTCTTGTAAATCAGTACAACCATGACTTCCCTGAGCGAGGGTATGAAGAGAAAAGTGAGATGTCAGCTGAGGATCGTAGGTTTATTGAGATCGTATCAAGCTCCATAACCCTCAAAGACCATCACTACTACTGACCGTTGCCCTTTCGCAAAAAAATATGTAGTCCTGCCAAACAATCGTGACATGGCAAAGCAGCGGGCTCTAAATATTATCAGGAAGTTCAAGAAGGACAAAGGTTACGCTGCAGAGTACAAAGGCTTCATGGAAGAGATGATAACAAAAGGTTACGCCGAGAAGGTACCACAAGAGCAGCTCCTCAGAGAGAAAGGCAAGGTATGGTACATACCACACCATGGTGTTCACCATAAGTGCAAAGGAATGATACGAGTGGTGTTTGACTATTCATCATCCTATAAAGGTACATCTCTTAACAGTGAACTCCTTCAAGGCCCGGACCTGGCAAACACGCTTATAGGAGTCTTGCTAAGATTTCGGCACGAGCACATTGCCATGATGGCAGACATCGAAGGAATGTTCCATCAAGTACGTGTCCATGAAGATTACTTAGACTTCCTGAGATTCCTATGGTGGCCGGACGGTGATACTAACAAAAGATTGGAGGAGTACAGAATGACGGTTCATCTTTTGGTGCTATATCCTCTCCAAGTTGTGCAAACTTTGCACTGCGAAAGACTGCAGAAGACAACTGTGAGAGGTACGATGAAGAGGTCATTCAAACAGTCAAGTCCAACTTCTATGTTGATGACTGCCTCAAGTCAGTGGCCACAGAAGAACAAGCCATAGCTCTCACAAAACACTTCAGGGATGTGTGCTCTCAGGGTGGGTTCAAGTTGACCAAGTGGGTCAGCAACAGCCGCACTGTGCTGGTTTCTATCCCCGATGAACACAAAGCCAAGCAGATAGAAGAACTGGACCTGGACAGAGAAAAGCTGCCTGTTGAAAGAGCACTTGGAATCCGATGGAACATTGAAAGTGATGTGTTTACCTTCCGAGTCACTGTCAAGAACAGACCCCTTACAAGAAGAGGTATTCTCTCAACTGTCGGCTCTATTTATGATCCATTAGGTTTCCTCGCCCCATTTGTATTAAAGGCAAAGCAAATTCTTCAAGTGCTCTGCAAGCTAAAGTGTGGATGGGACGAAGTCATCCCTGAAGAACACTCTATTTCATGGCAGAGATGGCTCTCAGAGCTGGACCAGCTCTCCAGATAGACAGGTGTATGATGCCTGAGAACTTTGGTCAAGTCAAGACCGCACAGCTGCATCACTTCGGTGATGCAAGTGAACAAGGTTATGGCACGACAAGCTACCTTAGGTTCACAAATGGTATGGAAAAGGTTCACATTGCATTCATACTGGGGAAGTCAAGGGTGACTCCACTCAAGCAGATGACAATCCCCAGACTTGAACTTGCTGCAGCAACATTGGCAGTGCGAGTGGACAGGATGTTAAGTTTGGAGCTCCAGATTGAACTTGAGGAGTCAACTTTTTGGACGGACAGCCAGTCTGCTAAAATATATCCGCAAAGATACCAAGAGATTCCATACCTTTGTGGCTAATAGGGTTGCTATGATCCGTGACCTATCGAAAGCAAAACAGTGGAGGTATTTGAACTCCAAACACAACCCAGCCGATGATGCCTCAAGAGGATTACATGTTGAAATGTTCCTGAACTCAAAGAGATGGCGCAATGGACCAGAATTCCTGGAGAAACCAGAAACTCAATGGCCGAAAGTCCCCGAGGAGCTTAGCTCCATCCCTCCGGATGATCCAGAGGTGAGAAAAGACGTAATCGTAAACAGTACAGGTGTGGAGGAAAAGAGTCCAACCAGCAAAGTACTATTCAACATGGAACAGCTTGAAGAAAGCAGTTGCCTGGATGCTGAAACTGAAGAAACGTATTCTATAGTTAAGCCAGAAAAGGAAAATTCTCTCTCAAACTGATCTGATCAGAGTCTGTCAAACTCACTGAAGGAACAAATGGACAAGTTTAAACTGACGTTTGGAAAAGTCTGTCTGTGGATGACCTAGATGAAGCAGAAAAGGTCATCATTCGATTTGAGCAACGACAGCACTTTAAACAAGAAATTGCACTAGTTGTGAAAGGAAAACAATGTGCCAAGAGAAGTGGCTCAATCTGTAAGCTTGATCCAATTATTGACAATGGCATTCTGAGAGTAGGAGGACGGTTAAGCAAAGCTGCTATGCCTATGGAACTAAAGAATCCTATGATCCTGCCCAAAGACTCCTACATCTCCAGATTAATCTTGCTCCACATCCATGGGCAGGTTGGCCACTCTGGGAGAGGTCACATGCTTTCTAGACTGCGCCAGCGATATTGGATACCCTGTGCCAACTCCTTAGCAAGGAAGATCCTTAAGAGCTGTGTCTTCTGCAGGCGGCTGCAAGCTAGAGCTGGAGAACAGAAGATGGCCGACCTTCCACAACATCGGGTGTCACCTGATTTGCCGCCTTTCACCCATGTGGGCAGAGATTACTTTGGCCCCATAGAGGTGAAGCAAGGCCGCATTCATGTGAAGCGGTATGGTGTGATTTTAGAGTCGGCTGTCCATCTAGTAGTTGCTAGTTATCTGGATACTGATTCCTGCATCGATGCCCTGTGCAGGTTCATCTGTCGAAGGGGCCCAGTAACAAGTATCAGAACAGACAATGGCACCAACTTTGTTGGAACACACAGAGAGCTAGGAGAAGCTCTGAAAGAGCTGGATCACAACAAGATTCAAAATGAATTGCTGAAGGAAGGAGTGACATGGTCATTCAAGCCTCACTCTGGAGCCCACCAGGGGGGGTATATGGGAGAGGTTGATCCGACTGGTGAAAAAGATCCTCGATTCAGTCCTTAAAGTGCAAGTACTGGATGATGAGGCTTTGCAGACAGCCTTGTGTGAAGTTGAGGTGACTATGAACGACAGACCAATCACTACTGTAACAAATGACCCTAATGATCTAGAACCCCTGACTCCAAACCATCTGCCTCATCTGAAAGCTAAGCCAGTCCTGCCACTAGGACTATTCCAGAGAAGTGACCTATACTCACGAAGGAGATGGAAGCAAGTACAATATATCAATGACATCTTCTGGAAGAGATGGATCAGGGAGTATCTTCCACTTAAGCAGGAGCAGAACAAGTGGAACAAAACTAAGAGAAACTTCAGTCCTGGTGACCTCGTGGTCATCGTCGATGACACCGCCCCAAGGAACTCTTGGCTAATGGGGCTTGTGGTAGAGGCTTTGCCAGGGGCCAAAGGTCTTGTCCGGAGCGTCATGGTTAAGACTAAGACCAATATTTTACAGAGACATATCAATAAACTCTGTCTGCTCCTTGAGGGGACGGAGTGAAACACACACACACACACACACACACACACACACACACACACACACACACACACACACACACACACACACACACACACACACACACACACACACACACACACACACACACACGCACACACGCACGCACGCACGCGACACGCGCACACACACACACACACACACACACACACACACACACACACACACACACACACACACACACACACACACACACACACACACACACACACACACACACACACACATTGCTCCATCTTAGAATCACGTGCACCTCTGATTCGTTGATGTCGTACTCTCACATTCTTTGATGTCATAGGCATACATTTTTGGGCGTCAAACTCTTGACATTTTTGGAAGTTGAACACCTTTACACTTCAACTCAGACTGAGATCTATGGACTATTTTCCTATATGGCACCTTGTATATTTGTCTATAGCTATGAACTGTAATAGTGCTCTGGTATAGAATGTTTTGTGTATTGGCTCTACGTTTGAATATTAAGTAATTGTTGTGCATTCAGTGCAGTCAACAATTAGGGGCCGGTATGTTAGAGCCGATTTGTATAAAAGACTGAACATATGGAGCTCCATGTACATTTGTGTAAATATATTAAATATTAATGTATATGATGAAATATTAGGTACGTACCTTTTATGATTTATATTTACCTGATTGAGATATATTCATTTGTTAGTGTAATTCAGTTTTTGGCCCCCTCTCTTGCCTATTCATTGTATTGTGGTAAGTGTGTTAGGATAAAGGCAGGAAGTTGGGCCTTCGGGGGAGGGAGTCCTTGCTAGATGCGGGAGCAGTATCGTTTTTTGACCATACAGACATACATACAGGTCATAATATGTATTTTCCATATCAAGTAATCTATGCTTTAAGTTGATTGGAGAATCATTTCTTTGTTAGATATAAGAAGAATAAACTTTTTTGTTGCACCATCTCCCTGGATGTCATTGAATATTTGGCCGTTTGGAAACCTTGAGTGTGGACTGTATGCGTACCAAACAACCACGCTTCAGGCTTGGGCAGTGGCTATGGTAAAAAGGAAAGGAAGCCACTACAGACCGAAAACAACGTTGTTGCCGGAGGAGAGGCAGACGGAGCAGCCTCCTGGTCAGACTGGTCAGACAAGGTGAGCACACCACCCAGCACTTCCGAGCCTATTAGTCAGCAATGTATAGTCTCTAGACAACAAGGTGGATGAAATTAGGGCATGAGTTGCCTTCCAGAGAGACATCAGAGATTGTAACATTCTCTGTTTCACAGAAACATGACTCACTCGGGATATGTTGTCAGAGTCAGTACAGCCACCAGGTTTCTTCATGCGCCGTGCAGAAACAAACATCTCTCTGGTAAGAAGAAGCGCGGGGGTGTATGCCTCATGATTAACAACTCCTGGTGTAACAATAACAACATACAGGTACTCAAGTTATTTTGTTCACCTGACCTAGAATTCCTTACAATCAAATGCCGACCGCATTATCTCCCAAGAGAATTCTCTTTGATTATATTCACAGCCGTGTATATCTCCCCCAAGCAGATACCTTGATGGCCCTGAAAGAACTTCACTAGACTCTATGTAAACTGGCAAACCATATATCTTGAGGATGCATTTATTGTAGCTGGGGATTTTAACCTCTTACCTCCACCCGACACGCAGGCGTCCCATCTAGACATCTGGAAATGCAAATGCACTATGCTAAATGCTAATAGCACTTGTTAAAACTCAAACGTTCATTAAAATACACATGCAGGGTACTGAATTAAAGCTACACTCATTGTGAATCCAGCCAACAAGTCAGATTTTTAAAATGCATTTTGGCGAAAGCATGAGAAGCTATTATCTGATAGCATGCAACACCCCTAAAGACCCACAGGGGACGTAAACAAAATAATTAGCATAGTCGGCGCTACACAAAATGCAGAAAGAAAATATAAAACATTCATTACCTTTGACCATCTTCTTTGTTGGCACTCCTAGATGTTCCATAAACATCACTATTAGGTCTTTTTTTCGATTAAATCGGTCCATATATAGCCTAGATATCGTTCTATGAAGACTGTGTGATCAAGGAAAAAAACAGCGTTTTATAACGCAATGTCATTTTTTTAAATTAAAAAAGTAGACGATAAACTTTCACAAAACACTTCGAAATACTTTTGTCATGCAACTTTAGGTATTAGTAAACGTTAATAATCGATCAAATTGATCACGAGGCGATGTATATTCTATAGCTGTACGTCTTGAAATAATGTCCGGGTAAATCTCAACCGAAATATCCGGTCGGAGACCGGAAGAAATGCGCTGCCTCGTGTCCGCTTGACCAAGAAACAAATCCTAGGCAAATGACAAGACTGTTGACATCGTGTGGAAGCTGTAGGTATTGCAACCTCGGCCCATTTAATGTGGTTTCTATTCAACATTATGTTCAAGTGGCGCATGGATATATTTTCCCATTTTCAGTGATTAGATTTTCCTGCGCTTTTCGATGAAACGCACGTTCTGTTATAGTCACAGCCGTGATTTAACCAGTTTTATAAACGTCTGAGTGTTTTCTATCCACACATACTAATCATATGCATATACTATATTCCTGGCATGAGTAGCAGGGCGCTGAAATGTTGCACGATTTTTATTAACAGAATGTTCGAAAAAGTAGGGGGTAGGAGTAAGAGGTTAACAAAGCTAATTTGAGAACAAGACTACCTAAATTCTACCGGCACATTGACAGTTGTACCCGCTCGAGCAAAACACTGGACCACTGCTACTCTAACTTCCGCGATGCATACAAGGCCCTTCCCCACCCTCCCTTTGGCAAATCCGACCACGACTCCATCTTGCTCGTACCTTACTACAGTATAGGCAGAAGAGGGAGCACCCCCTATCCACATTGACGGGACAGTAGTGGAGAAGGTGGAAAGTTTTAAATTCCTCGGCGTACACATCATGGACGAACTGAAATGGTCAACCCACACAAACAGCATGGTGAAGAAGGCGCAACAGTGCCTCTTCAACTTCAGGAGAGGCTGAAGAAATTTGGCTTGTCACCTAAATCCCTCACAAACTTTTACAGATGCAACATCGAGAGCATCCCGTCGGGCTGTATCACCGCCTGGTACGGCAACTGCACTGCCCTCAACCACAAGGACAAACTACCTGCTCTCCAGGATACCTACAGTACCCGATGTCACAGGAAGACCAAAAAGATAATCAAGGACAACAACCACCCGAGCCACTGCCTGTTCACCCCGCTATCATCCAGAAGGCGAGGTCAGTACAGGTGCCTCACAGCTGGGACCGAGAAACTGAAAAACAGCATCTATCTCAAGGCCATCAGACTGCTAAACAGCCATCACTAACATGAAGAGGCTGCTGCCAACATAGAGATCCAAATCACTGGCCACTTTAATAAATGGATTTAATAAAGGTTTCACTAGTCACTTTAAATAATGCCACTTTAATAATGTTTACATATCCTACATGACTCATCTCATATGTATATACTGTATTTCATACCATCTATTGCATCTTGCCTATGCCGCACAGGATCAAGAGAGGGTGTAGGTCACAATGGATTTAAAAATACATAAACTCAGCAAAAAAAGAAACAAGCCCTTTTTCAGGACCCTGTCTTTCAAAGATAAGTCTTAAAAATCCAAATAACTTCACAGATCTTCATTTGTAAAGGGTTTAAACACTGTTTCCCATGCTTGTTCAATGAACTATAAACCACCATTGAACATGCACCTGTGGAACGGTCGTTATGACACTAACAGCTTACAGACTGTAGGCAATTAGGGTCACAGTTATGAAAACTTAGGACACTAAAGAGACCTTTCTACTGACTCCAAAAGAAAGATGCAGGGTCCCTGCTCATCTGCCTGAATGTACCTTTGGCATGCTGCAAGGAGGCATGAGGACTGCAGATGTGGCCAGGGCAATACATTGCAATGTCCGTACAGTGAGACACCGAAGACAGCGCTACAGAGAGACAGGACAGACAGCTGATCATCCTGGCAGTGGCAGACCACGTGTAACAACACCTGCACAGGATCAGTACATCCGAACATCACCTGCGGGACAGGTACAGGCTGGCAACAACAACTGCCCGAGTTACACCAGGAACGCACAATTCCTCCATCAGTGCTCAGACTGTCTGTAATAGGCTGAGAGAGGCTGGACTGAGGGCTTGTAGGCCTGTTGTAAGGCAGGTCCTCACCAGACATCACTGATAACAACCTCACCTATGGGCACAAACCCACCGTTGCTGGACCAGACAGGACTGGTAAAAAGTGCTCTTCACTGACGAGTCGCGGTTTTGTCTCACCAGGGGTGATTGTCGGATTCGTGTTTATCGTTGAAGGAATGACCATTACACCAAGGCCTGTCCTCTGGAGCGGGTTCGATTTGGAGGTGGAGGGTCCATCATGGTCTGGGGCGGTGAGTCACAGCACCAGCAAAAACAGCAAAAACAAATAAAATAGAACAGTTGGTTAGGAGACCGTAAAACGGCAGCCATCCCCTCCGGCACCATTCAAACTTTAACTGTCTGGCTTGCTAGCTAGGGTTACGTGTATGAGCTATGTAGTAATATTACTTGCACCTCAGAAATCCATTTGAATTGCTGGTTTCACCTTAATGTTAGCTAGCTAGCTAACATTGAACTTAGTTGGTTAGCTTTAGCTACCTGCAGATGCTTTAGCTACCTGCATGGCACATGGTAGTATGGGTTGGGCTTATGGGTCTAAACAAAAGACTCCACTATGCAAGTAACCATTTCACTGTACCGTTTACACCTTCTGTATCCTGTACATGTGACAAATACACTTTGATTTGATTTGATATAGTGTGTGTTTACCAAAGACCCTAATGTGAAGAACAACATGACCTGCACCAAAGTCAGATTAGGATATAGGCCAAGGACTAGATAAAGAGTATTTGTACTACTATTTTTTGCTACTACTTTCAACACTTTTGAAATTGTGTTTTTTACTTTGGATAAAAGTAGAGGCTCAGAGCTAGAAAATGGTATATAATACACTACAGTTGAGGAACAATGGGACATTATTTAAGGCATGAAAGTTGATAAACTTGTAACCACACTGTTGAGAAAATGGGACTTGAATGTTTTGGTAAACCTACTGGAGAGCTCTTCTTTACCTACACCCATTCAACATCGTTCAAACCCTCTTAAGCCTTAGCCCCACCCATCACTTTAACTTCTTGGATATAGGGGGCGCTATTTTAATTTCTGGATGAAAAACGTTCCCGAAAAATGTTCCCGTTTTAAACAAGATATTTTGTCAAAGATGCTCGATTATGCATATAATTGACAGCTTTGGAAAGAAAACACTCTGACGTTTCCAAAACTATAAAGATATTGTCTGTGAGTGCCACAGAACTGATGTTACAGGCGAAACCCAGATACAAATTTAATCAGGAAGTGCCGCATTTTTTAAAACAGCCTCATGCCAATGACTCCTTATATGGCTGTGAAGGAGCTAGGAGTCAGCTTACATTTTCCACGTTTTCCCCAAGGTGTCTGCAGCATTGTGACGTCTTTTTAGGCATTTCCATTGGATAATGGCTGTAAGAGACCATATAGGGCGAGTGGACGCATGGTGTCTCCCGGAGAAAACATTGCGTAAAATACTGAGGTAGCCATTTTTCCAATAGTTTCTTATGAGAAACCCACTGCCTCCACGGATATATTATTGAATACATATGTTAAAAACACTGAGGATGGATCCTAAGCAACGTCTGCCGTGTTTCTGTCTATCATGGAGCAAATTTTTCAAAAAGTACGGCGTTATAGTTTAAGTATTTTTCGGTCGATTTCTCAGCCAAGCAGGATGAACAAACGTGACGTTTTTCGCCTACAGAAATATTATTCTTGGAAAAAAGGAACATTTGCTATCTAACTGGGAGTCTCTTGAGTGAAAGCTTCTGAAGTTCTTCAAAGGTAAATTATTGAATTTGGTTGCTTTTCTTATTTTTGTGAAAATGTTGCCTGCTGCCAGCACAGCAAAGCCTAGCATAGCATTATGTCATGCTAAACTTACACAAATGCTTGTCTAGTGTTGGCTGTAACGCATATTTTGAAAATCTGAGATGACACTGTTGTTAACAAAAGACTAAGCTTGTGTTTCAATATATTTATTTCATTTCATTTGCGATTTTCATGAATAGGAAACGTTGCGTTATGGTAATGCGCTTGGGGCTATGATTACGCTCCCGGATATGGGATTGCTCATCGCCAGAGGTTAAGGATTCACGTGTGAGGCCATATACTAAACAACCAAATATGTTTTTGTCATGTCCAGATCTGTTTCGCCTGTTCCTGTGATTGTCTCCACCTCCTCCACCCCCTCCAGGTGTCGCTTATTTTCCCCAGGTGTCGCTTATTTTCCCCCAGATTGTCCATTCGTAAATTCAGAGCTTTTTGCTCTCGGAGAACTCAGAGCACACACAGGATGCTCTGGCCGAGGAGTAGGGTTGATCCGAGTGTTCTGAGCTAACAACAGCAGTCAAGCATCCAAGCTAACTGGCTAACGTTAGCTAGCTTGCTAGCTACTTCCAGACATAAGTGAGAGAACAGCTCACTCTGACCATTTTACTCGCCCTAGCAGAGCTGGGCTAGCTGTTTTTGTTATCCAGAGCATTGGTGACTAACTGGGCTGCTGGGAACAATTCAATGACATTTTTTAGCAACTGTCTCTGTGATAGACGAGAGTGCTCTGAAATCGGAGTAGATAGCCAGAGCGAATTTACCAGCTACATCTGTCAACAGTTGTCGCAGTGACATCATGAACATGGTTACGTTACTTCCATAGTGGAGTCTTTTGTTTAGACATGTAGCTAGCTAAACAATAACCATAATCTCATCTCATAACGTTACTACACTGCATGAATCTGCAGGTAGCTAGCTAACCAGGTTGAATGTTAGTTAGCTAGCTAACATTAGGCTATAACTAGCAATGCAAATGGCTCTGAGAAACTAATAATATTACTACACAGATCATACATGTAACGTTAGCTAGCGAGCCAGCCAGCTAATGTTAGCTATATAGCTAACAGTACGCTTTAACTTGAAATGAAATCGACTTTCTGACAAAATTAGAAATGTGAAGTAAAAGTGTGAGTTAGGAACTACTTATAGAGAGAGGAGAGAGAGGGAGGGGGAGAGAGAGGGATAGAAAATCTGAAAATAGAAAAAGGGAACGAACCTAATAACATAATAACAATATATGACAAAACTATCTTACCCATATACATGTATGGACACTTCTCCCTCTCTGTCACGGATGCCATGGTTGCCCTTAGTTTGAAGATGTAATCCGGAGACAGGTGTTTTATATAACAGCCTTCTGTGTGTTCTCTTTTTGACACCCTCTGCATATTTGCAATCGAACGCCAGAATCTCCTTCTCCTTAGCGATCATACTCGAATTCCACTGATTTCAAAATTCGGTGGTCCTCCAGAAAGTGGAGAACAACACTTTTGCATTTCTACTATGTGATATCTTTAAAAAAGGCAGCGTTAGAAAGGATTACCCACACATAATGACCAGCTCATGTTATAGACAGAAGCCCGCTACATGGCAGACCAGTCCGAACTCATCTCTTGGCATGTCCAGCCCATCCTGCCTTTTTATGTGGCTAAACCAACTAGGCTTGTAATTGAACAATTGTATTTGTATTTACAGTTGGCATACAAGGTTGTTATTAAGGCACATGAAAGTTCTCATGTTCCAGAAGACATTTTTGCCCAAAAAATGCATTTTGATTAAAAAAAACAGTATATGTTCAAATGCCTCTCCTGTGAAGTAGTGAAGTGTGACATACGCCTAGTTTCCTGAAACAAGTCACATATTAGGAAGGTGTTCTTAAAATGTTGTACACTCAGTGTATATCCTAAAAGGTACCGCCCTTGCTGTCTCTGCATGGCCGGTTCCCCTCTTTCCACTGGGATTCTCTGCCTTTAACCCTGTTACGGGGGCTGAGTCACTGGCTTGCTGGGGCTCTCTCGTGCCGTCCCTGGGGGGGTGCGTCACCTGGGTGGGTTGATTCACTGTTGTGGTCGGCCTGTCTGGGTCCCCCCTTGGGTTGTACCGTGTCGGAGATCTTTGTGGGCTATACTCGGCCTTGTCTCAGGATGGTAAGTTGGTGGTTGAAGATTTCCCTCTAGTGGTGTGGGGGCTGTGCTTTGGCAAAGTGGGTGGGGTTATATCCTTCCTGTTTGGCCCTGTCCGGGGGTGTCCTCGGATGGGGCCACAGTGTCTCCTGACCCCTCCTGTCTCAGCCTCCAGTATTTATGCTGCAGTAGTTTATGTGTCGGGGGGCTAGGGTCAGTTTGTTTATCTGGAGTACTTCTCCTGTCCTATTCAGGTGTCCTGTGTGAATCTAAGTGTGCGTTCTCTAATTCTCTCCTTCTCTCTTTCTTTCTCTCTCTCGGAGGACCTGAGCCCTAGGACCATGCCCCAGGACTACCTAACATGATGACTCCTTGCTGTCCCCAGTCCACCTGGCCATGCTGCTGCTCCAGTTTCAACTGGCCTGGGCCCTAGGACCATGTCCCAGGACTACCTGACATGAGGACTCCTTGCTGTCCCCAGTCCACCTGGCCATGCTCCTGCTCCAGTTTCAACTGTTCTGCCTTACTATTATTCAACCATGCTGGTCATTTATGAACATTTGAACATCTTGGCCACGTTCTGTTATAATCTCCACCCGGCACAGCCAGAAGAGGACTGGCCACCCCACATATGCTCTCTCTAATTCTCTCTTTCTTTCTCTCTCTCGGAGGACCTGAGCCCTAGGACCGTGCCCCAGGACTACCTGACATGATGGCTCCTTGCTGTCCCCAGTCCACCTGACTGTGCTGCTGCTCCAGTTTCAACTGTTCTGCCTTATTATTATTTGACCATGCTGGTCATTTATGAACATTTGAACATCTTGGTCATGTTCTGTTATAATCTCTACCCGGCACAGCCAGAAGAGGACTGGCCACCCCACATAGCCCGGTTCCTCTCTAGGTTTCTTCCTAGGTTTTGGCCTTTCTAGGGAGTTTTTCCTAGCCACCGTGCTTTTACACCTGCATTGTTTGCTGTTTGGGGTTTTAGGCTGGGTTTCTGTACAGCACTTTGAGATATCAGCTGATGTACGAAGGGCTATATAAATAAATTTGATTTGATTTGATTTGATTTACTGAACAGTACCATGTGAGATCATGATGTGTTCCTCTGAAAGTACATTATGTATATTTTGATCTGAACTGGAAGGACTTCCTGTGACCACTAACAAACCAAGCCTTTTTTGATAAAGTATTTTAAATTATTTTAAATTAGTATTTGAACCCAGGTCTGTACCCTACACTTACCCAACCTAACCCCATCCTCAATCTAACCAAGCAGCAGGAACCAAATTGACACTCCATGGAATCACTAGAAAATGGTTGACAAGCTCCGATCACCAGCAAGCAACACTATACCTCCTGGAAGAGAGAGTGGAGGACAAGAGAAGAGAAAGAGAAGAGTCACTCCAACTCCAACAGTTCTTCAGCAGCACAATGACCACATTTCACACAATACAACCATTACACGCTGCACACTAGATTTCATGACTCGTGTCACATCCTGTGCAGGACATTAAAAAGGCTGTCCTTCACCAATGGTAAGCCAGCTAGGGTTCAGACTCAACCTTATAGAACTCTGGATTATCTCGTCACAGATAGAAAATAAGCCTAAATGTCACCGTCTACGTCCAAAATGGCACCCAATTACCTATGCAGTGCACTGCTTTTGACAGGGGCCCAAGTCAAAGGCAGTGCACTGCATAGGGAATAGGGTGCCATTTTGGAAGCATCCACAGTCATGGTTGCTAGCTTGCAAGTGATTTGTAATTCCTATTGGAATCCAGCCCAGTGAAATGTACTGTCTGCTCGTATGTGTAGTAGTCAGATAGGATCATGTTAAAACACATCAAACAAAAGTATCAGGCTAATAGTAAATGACAGTAGCCATTTTATGAAAGTTATTCTGGGATGGTAGTACCATCTCATAATGAAATCCTTGCAGCAAGTTCAACAGCCCCTATCTGTACACCTTACAGCTGTCCCACTGTTTGCCTTTATGACACGTTTCACATTTTTCATTTAAAAAACTAAAACAGGAGAGACAATGTTTGCACAGGGGCAGGAAGTACAATTCACCTCACAATGTTGGGGAGAGAGCAGCAGTAATGTTAAACAAATGTCAGAATCAAGTGCACTGTCACAGCTAGCAGTACAGTGCACAGAAATACAGTGCCCACACAGCAATGACAGCCTCTGTCTATGTGTGTGTGTGTAATAGTGGGCGTGCGTACGTTTGTGTGCATGCACGTAACCATGTGTGTATATGTGGGCGTGCGTACGTTTGTGTGCATGCACATAACCATGTGTGTGTGTGTGTGTGTGTGTGTGTGTGTGTGTGTGTGTGTGTGTGTGTGTGTGTGTGTGTGTGTGTGTGTGTGTGTGTGTGTGTGTGTGTGTGTGTGTGTGTGTGTGTGTGTGTGTGTGTGTGTGTGTGTGTGTGTGTGTGTGTGTGTGTGTATGTCCACAGGCCATACAGCAGAGACTCCTCAGGTTTTGTAATATATTTGAGTAAACAGGAGATAAAGCTGAGGGAGCAGAGCAGGGAGGGCTGATGAAAGGCCTGTTGAAAGTGTGGTCCACATACAAACTCTGGTATAATGAGATCAGATTAGTCTAATGCAACCACACACTGCCTCGACACTTGCCTGCTACTCGCTCGCTACCTGGCCATGTACGGGAGACAAACCATTCAAATGTATTATACACTCACTGATAACTGTGAATACATGTGTACTAATACCAAAACAGAACAATGGTCTTTGAAATGGGGGGGGGGGATAAATGATTTTTGTGAGCATTATTTACGTCTCTAGCTGTAGCTACGTTTAGGGAAGGTGTTGGAGGATTAGTTTTGTCTCTCATGCGGAGGAAGTGTTGTGCAAAACACTTAGGGGGTCATTATTATCAGATACTCCAGATGTTATTGTTGTGGCTGCCTCTGTATTACAAGATGTGAGAGAAGAAAACATGACATCTTGTCTGGGTTCTACAACAATCTTATGATTGTTGATGTTTGATTGAGCCGTACATATGTTTTTACTAGTGATTTTACTAGTGATTTGACCCCAAAAATATCAAGCGCAGTAGCAGATTTAGAATGTGTTTGAGTGCAATAACATCCTATTGCATAGTCCTATTGCATCTTGATAGAATCCTAGGACGAACGACTAGAGTGGATCGAGAGAGAGAGAAAGAACTCGAACACGCAAAGCCATCTGGAGTCCTCCTTCTTTCTTCTCATGTTGAGAACAGAAATAGAGTTGACGGAGACAAGGAACGTAAACGTGTGAGCGAGCATCTTTCTTGATTGATGATCTGAAAAAGTTCCCATTTCTATGTTCCACTTGAAACATCTGAATTTGCTCTGTCTTGTGTTTTCATCCCTTAGCTTAGAGAACCTGTTTAACTGCAAATGTGTGTCAACCCCGAAATGTTTGTCAAACATGTCATTCTAGCGTTCTTCTCAGATTAGCTTTAAATAAACCTTCTCATTGTGTGTGAATCTCAGCCCAACCATCGCCCATGCCAAGTAGTTCAAAGCTGTAAACATGTTGTTGATCAAGGTAAATGCTATGCCTTTCATCTTGCCTATATTTAAAGACATGGTAGCAACCCCACACACACACACATTCACAACAATGTCAGCTCAAAAAAGAGAAACGCCTGGTGATGGTATTGCTGCCAGTTTAAAAATGTACCAAATCTGGCGAGGAAAATGGGGTTAGGATTGATAATCCTGGCATTTGAAGATGGATACATGCCTATGCTTGAGTTAAATCGACTGTGTGTATGGCGCATATGGTAGGAGTCTCAGATGTGAAGTTAAGTCTTTGGCATATTTTCCCCCTATCGCTACATTATGTTTTAAACGGTGCTCTATGAATAAACATTTCAGGATATGGTTTGTTATGTTTGAGTCTGTGTGTATGGCGGGTGGAGGGTATGACCTACAGTGGGGAGAACAAATATTCGATACACTGCCGATTTTGCAGGTTTTCCTACTTACAAAGCATGTAGAGGTCTGTATTTCTTTATCATATGTACACTTCAACTGTGAGAGACGGAATCTAAAACAAAAATCCAGAAAATCACATTGTATGATTTTTAAGTAATGTCATGCAATAAAATGCAAATGAATAAGTATTTGATCACCTACCAACCAGTAAGAATTCCGTCTCTCACAGACCTGTTCATTTTTCTTTAAGAAGCCCTCCTGTTCTCCACTCATTACCTGTATTAGCTGCATGTGTTTGAACTCTTTACCTGTATAAAAGACACCTGTCCACACACTCAATCAAACAGACTCCAACCTCTCCATAATGGCCAAGACCAGAGAGCTGTGTAAGGACATCAGGGATAAAATTGTAGACGTGCACAAGGCTGGGATGGGCTACAGGACAATAGGCAAGCAGCTTGGTGAGAAGGCAACAACTGTTGGCGCAATTATTAGAAAATGGAAGAAGTTCAAGATGACGGACAATCACCCTCGGTCTGGGGCTCCATGCAAGATCTCACCTCGTGGGGCATCAATGATCATGAGGAAGGTGAGCGATCAGCCCAGAACTACACAGCAGGACCTGGTCAATGCCCTGAAGAAAGCAGGGACCACAGTCTCAAAGAAAACCATTAGTAACACACTACGCCGTCATGGCAGCGCACGCTAGGTCCCCCTGCTCAAGCCAGTGTATGTACAGGCCCGTCTGAAGTTTGCCAATGACCATCTGGATGATCTAGAGGAGGAGTGGGAGAAGGTCATGTGGTCTGATGAGACAAAAATAGAGCTTTTTGGTCTAAACTCCACTTGCTGTGTTTGGAGGAAGAAGAAGGATGAGTACAACCCCAAGAACACCATCCCAACCGTGAAGCATGGAGGTGGAAACATCATTCTTTGGGGATGCTTTTCTGCAAAGGGGACAGGACGACTGCATCGTATTGAGGGGAGGATGGATGGGGCCATGTATCGCGGGATCTTGGCAAACAACCTCCTTCCCTCAGTAAGAGCATTGACGATGGGTCGTGGCTGGGTCTTCCAGCATGACAACGACCCGAAACACACAGCCAGGGCAACTAAGGAGTGGCTCCGTAAGAAGTATCTGAAGGTCCTGGAGTGGCCTAGCCAGTCTCCAGACCTGAACCCAATAGAAAATCTTTGGAGGGAGCTGAAAGTCCATATTGCCCAGCGACAGCCCCGAAACCTGAAGGATCTGGAGAAGGTCTGAATGGAGGAGTGGACCAAAATCCCTGCTGCAGTGTGTGCAAACCTGGTCAAGAATTACAGGAAACATATGATCTCTGTAATTGCAAACAAAGGTTTCTGTACCAAATATTTGGATCTGCTTTCCTGATGTATCAAATACTTATGTCATGCAATAAAATGCAAATTAATTATTTAAAAATCATACAATGTTATTTTCTGGATTTTTGTTTTAGATTCCGTCTCTCACAGTTGAAGTGTACCTATGATAAAATTACAGACCTCTGCATGCTTTGTAAGTAGGAAAACCTGCAAAATCGGCAGTGTATCAAATACTTGTTCTCCCCACTGTTTATACACACACTTGAAAGATGTTTTACAGTTACGGGTTTCAATGGACTATGTTTCTTTTCATGTTTAAAGATGGAATGCATGGTAAAAGACCTAAGGGCCTGAGTAAAACACGTGGTATTAACTAGTGAGGTGCAGGTTTATTCTTGCTTGCAAAGTTGTGCCCTGGACACACTTTTTATCTGGAGTTTGGGTTGGAGGTGCAGAGTTAGAATAACTAACACAACAGGTAAAATACAATCCTAAGATCTACAGTACATCAGTCCATATGGTTTTATAGTCCACTGGAAATCCAGTGGCATCAACCCTGATTAAACAAAGTGTCATTGTTTGATTTAGATGAGGTGGGTGCGGGAGGGGGGGTTTCATCTTAATCAAAGTAGATACTTTTCTGACACCAGGAATGTTTCCATGTTATGGTTCAAATCCCAGAGAAATGCTAAAAACAATTACTGTAAGTATCACTTACAAATGAACAATTAAAGTTAAGTCAACAACCATCAGCAGAGGTGTTTGGATTGTTACCATGTGTCAAGTCAAATTAAGCTCTGATTGCTTTTTCCAAGGGAAAATGGAGAAGACTTCTTTCGGGAAGATGTAATGAGTTTTTCGCTGAAGCTTGTGTGAGTGAGCATTTTATGACAGTGTGAGCCAATTAAATATCCCACACACCGTGAGCAAACGTAAAAGTACAAAATGTAATTTAACAATGATCACAAAGGAAACCCCCAGCCAACCATAAAATGCCTGTGTAATTTTCTTGGGAGTGATGCTTGACTATGAAATAAAAAGAGCTCTATTGAAAACTAAAATTGCTCAAAAATGTATGTCCATCATCAAAATATATAACACACCATTTACACTTATGTTTAGGAATTGTGCCCTGCTGCTCTGCTGCATGCAAGATACTGTTAAAATCTCGGAAATAACAGGCAATTATTTAGACGGCATGAGACCATTAAGCAATGCACCCAATCAAGTCACACATGAGTGATGCCAGTGATATACAGGTATTCACTATGGAATAATAAAGCAACTAGTAGCATTCACAATTGAAACCCAAGTCACGTGAGGCTTACTGGGCTTGTCAGTTTTGCATTTCCCCCCGCTAATGGTTATGGTTAGGATTGGGAGAGGGGAAGCTGATCCTAGATCTGTACCTAGGGGAAACTTTATCCCGAAGCGTGTATGACAGCATGAGGAATAAAAATAACATTTCAGAGGTATAGAGAATGACTCATTAGGCAAAAGAAAATATCTCATCTTCTACTCATGAATTGAATAGAAACTCAACTGGTTAATTTGGGCACAAGACTTAAGGGTTAATGAGGAACTGCATGATATGGTTTTAATATTACATCAGGATACATACTTTGCATTAAATGTTAAGGCTTCAATGCAACTAGTTGGATAGGCTGCTAGACCCTCACTACTCACAAACAATTTATTAACCAATTAGTTTCATCAGTGAGTGAGTCCGGATAGGCTACGTGTGCCACTATTGGGGATGGTGTTTGGATAGTGCTACACATAAATAAATGCTCAAAGCCACGGCCGCATAAATTCTCATTAGTGTCTTCATTAGACACAACTAGTGGTTGCGGAGACACCTTCCCCTGGCCTTATCTTCTCCATGGCAACACCTCCCTGGTGAGGGTCCGCAGTACACTCTTAGAATTAGTAGTGACTCGAGGAACCTTTGCTAGTACATGTTTTTAAATACTGAATTACACTGATTCAAATACACTCACCTTCATTTAACCCAAATATTTGAAAATAGTATTTGAATAAATACATCCTCAAATAAATGTACATGTTTTGGGCCGTGTATCTGAAAATACTCAAATACACAGAAAAAAAGTATTTCAATAACAGATACTCTAGTGCACATGTATGGCCCTATACCTCCCCTCTCTCCGCCCTGGGGGGTGGATCGCGTGGCGAGCAGCCAGGACTCTTGTTCCATCCCCCCTCATCTCACTTGACAGGTGGGAGGGAGGCTGCGGTGTGTCTGGACTCAAAGGCATTCACTCTGATTTCACTGTTTAATTACCGCTAATCTGAGGAGCTGCTGCCCATGCTAATGAAGCCACACCGATCTGTGAGAAATGGGGTCGAGGCGTGTCTCCGTCACCACCGCGTTGCACCGCTGCCACCACCGTGCCAACAGACAGACACTCCCTACCTGCCCGCCTGGATGCTCTATCTGTGTCTCACACAGCTTTTAAAAGTCTGCCCCGGAGCTAAAGCAGTGTTGCTCATCTCAACCTCAGTTAATTCATGATGTTCATTCTATGGTGTGTGTGTCTGTGTCTGATTGTGGAGCTCTAGCATACCAGGGTTGTTTTGTTGCCCCCCCCCCCACTTCTCCGTGCCCGCCTCCACAAACACAGTGTATAACTAGCTGATCAAAAATTATGATTTATGTCAGAATTTTTAAGGCACTGTAGCATAATCATACGCTGAATAGCTCATTATTGGAAATGCATATAATCAATCTTACAATATCCCCCCAACCCTTAAATGTAATGCCCTTTTCAATGTATGTTGTAAAGAAGAATATTTTATCACTAATTCATCATCCCTTGAAGCATTCCTATATGTATAGTAAACTGTACGGTGTGTTCATTTTTACATGTACATTTTGGTCATTTAGCAGACGCTCTTATCACACCATATTGACGTCCAACGATTTATATATACACTAGATGACTGACGGGGCGCTGTTTTCAAGCCACCACATGTCCATCTTGGCACTCACCATTGTAGAAATATTTTGGAAGCTATAGATATGTCTACTACTATTTGTTTTGGCCATGTTTATTCTATCACATACACCTTAATATCATTTAAAAGTATGCATTATGAGAGCGAAATAATAATATGGATGCATGATATATCGCTGAACATATCGGAATCGGACGATATTAGCTAAAAATGCCAACATCGGTATCAGCCCGATGTCTAGTTTAACACCGATGTGAAAAACCGATATCAAAGCTGACGTGCATACCTAGGTACATGACGTAATGATGCCAAGTAACATTTTGCGCTACAGGTGCAACACAGCATTCCTAACCTAGCCCACAATGTCTGCTGTGTGGATCGAGCAGTCAACAAGTCGAGCAGTCATTTGAAAGAGTAAGAACATTTCAGCGAGACAACTCAAAGGTGAAATCCATTAACGCCAAGATAATGGAATTCATTGCCCTTGACAATCAACCGTTCTCTGTCGTGGGTGATGTTGGCTTTCGCGACTGGTCGAGCACTGGTACACACTAATGTTATGAAATTAGCGATTGTACAGATGTTGCCCTACTGGAGTTACACACTAATAGCGTCTTTGCGTGTCAAAAAAAATAACACTATTTGATGCATTAAATAAGCTTTTAATTTGACACGTAAAATAACACAGTTCTATTATAGAATGTTGTGTTCCGAATTTGCATGTGCAAGTCAAGAGCCACTACTACTGTCAGTAGCACTGTCAAAGCTGTACAAAAGAGTCTGCAAACAAGCAAACACTGGCCACAAACGATATGTTTACAATACTGCGTTTGTAATAAAGCATTATTTGTTTGACCGCAACTTCTGGAGAAGCTAGCTAGCTTTAGCTTGGTACCTAGATAGCACCAATACAACCACCTTGAAAACAATGACTAGTAGAAACTGCAGTCCTTTTCACTATTCTTAGCAATGATTTAGGAATCCTTGTGAGTAAGTATTAGCTAGGTAGCCACTTCTTGGTTGCCTATTGAAATTGAATGTCATGTTTTGTCATTTATTATCTTGTCTTGTCCCTGTGCTTCCCATTCTATTCGTTTCCCTCTGCTGGTCTTATTAGGTTCTTTCCCTCTTTCTATCCCTCTCTCTCCCCCTCCCTCTCTCACTCTCTCGCTCTCTCTTCTCTCTATCGTTCCGTTCCTGCTCCCAGCTGTTCCTATTCCCCTAATCATCATTTAGTCTTCCCACACCTGTTCCCGATCCTTTTCCCTGATTAGAGTCCCTATTTCACTCCTTGTTTCCCGTACCTGCCCTGTCGGATCCTCATTTATAATTCACCGTGCTGTGTCTATGTTTTGCCCTGTCGTGTCGTGTTTCCCTCAGATGCTGCGTGGTGAGCAGGTGTCTGAGTCTGCTAGGTTCAAGTGCCTTCCCGAGGCAACCTGCAGTTCTCGATCAAGTCTCCAGTCCGTTCTCGTCTTTACGTGTAGTATTATGCTTTTTGTTTTGTAAAGTTTATTCTGGATTAAATACTCTGTTTTCGCCAAGTCGCTTTTGGGTCCTCATTCACCTGCATGACATTGAACTTCAGTTCATGAAAATAAATAGCAAGCCAGCTACTTAACCCAGCTACTTGCCCAAAGCTAATGTTATAAGCAGCCAGCTAGTTTCACCTGACCAGGTTATGTGTTGTGAAGCTAGCCACAATAAGGATTAGGCACAATAGTGGAATTTGTGTTTTGCCTTCCTTCTTTGAAAGTGATGCAGAAGGTTTCAAATTGGTGGAATCACGCCACATAACAAATGTATGAACGCGTTAAATTATTATGTGACGTGCAGTCATATTCAGGTCCTGATTGGTCAACAATCTTATTTGTCACGTCATATAGTGTTATTTAACGTGAATCTTTTTTGACATGCAAAGACCCAAATGGCGTTCCACAGAAATCCTGGTTGAGAAGGAAATGACTGAACAAATGAACAACGAAACAGCACAGCAAGTAAGTGAAAGAAATAGGTTTTGATTATGTTTTACTGGTAATGAGGACATACGCAAATGCCAACAAAATAACTTTTTGGTCAGTGTGGTGTGTGTTTGTGTAACCTTTATTTAACGAGGCAAGTCAGTCAAGAACAAATTCTTATTTACAATGACGACCTACCTCGGCCATACCCGGATGACACTGGGCCAATTGTGCGCCGCCCTAAGGGACTGGGACTGTAGTGATGCCTCTTGTACTGAGATGCAGTGCCTTAGACTGCTGTGTCCATGTGTGTGTTAACTATTTAACTGTACTAGAATGCTTAAAAGGCCACTAAAATTTTAAATATCGGTTATTGGTATCGGTTTTCTTTTGGGCAAGGAAAATATTGGATATCGGTATCAGCCAAAAATGTCATATCGGTGCATCACTAATATATATACACATGTACTCATTGCAGGGTTTTTCTATGTTTTTACTATTTTCTACATTGTAGAAATATATGTTATATTTGAGATTCTTCAAAGTAGCCATAGTTGATGTTGAGTTGTGTCTGTTACTTGAACTCCGTGAAGCATATATTTGGGCTGCAATCTGAGGTGCAGTTTTTATTTATTTTTACCTTTAATTATACAGGTTTTTCTCATTGAAATAACATCTCTTTTCCAAGAGAGACCTGGTCAACTGTAATGAACTCTATTGAAGTTAACTCTTATGAACTTATCCTCTGCAGCAGAGGTAACTCGGGGTCTTCATGAGAGCCAGTTTCATCATATCGGTTGATGGTTTTTGCGACTGCACTTAAGAAACCTTCAAAGTTCTTGAAATTTTCCAGATTGACTGACCTTCGTGTCTTAAAGTAATGACGGTCTGTCGTTTATTTTTGCTTATTGAGGTGTTCTTGCCATAATATGGACTCGGTCTTTTACCAAATAGGGCTATCTTCTGTATGCCACCTCTACCTTGTCACAACACAACAGTCTCAAATGCATTAAGAAGGAAAGAAAGAAATTCCACAAATTAACAAGGTGCACCTGTTAATTGAAATGCATTCCAGGTGACTACCCCATGAAGCTGGTTGAGAGAATGCCAAGAGTGTGCAAAGATGTCATCAAGGCAAATGGTGGCTACTTTGAAGAATTTCAAATATAAAATATATTTTGATTTGTTTAACCCTTTTTTGGTTACTACATGATTCCATATGTGTTATTTCATAGTTTTGATGTCTTCACTACTATTCTACAATGTAGAAAATAGTACAAATAAAGAAAATACCTTGAATGAGTAAAAGTTTGACTGGTACTGTATATATAAAAACATTTTCCTTAAAGTATATTTTTAAAGTTCTTATGTTATTGTCCTCACTATAATTTTGTCTTTGAAACATTTAATTGAATAATGAATTCCATTAATTCCTGTGCGGGACTGCTTCTTCTGGATAGTGCCAATATGGCCGACCAGTGGCTTCAAAGACTCCCATTGGCAATTACATAGCATCAACAATCAAAACTGTATCTACAGCATTAGTCACAGCAGTCCCATCAGACTTCTGATACCAATTGCAGAGTGAAAGGGGGCCACAAAATTGTGGAACTCAATAAAATAAATTTAAAAAACATGTTTTGTATTTTAAAATACAAATTACAGCTCTCGAATGTATCGTGTTACAAGACACGTTGGATTGTAGTTCAGGTAAAGGGGTAAGAGTTAAAAGAATAATCCATTCACAAACTATCTTTTAGTACTTGTTTCATTAGTCTGCTGTTGATACAGTCCCAAAATATTTTGCATGTCAGCAATCAAGTTTACAAGATATAGGACTTTCAAAAAGCTAATTGTAACTTGCTCATCATGAGGATGCGTTTTGTATCATATGATGCATTTTGCATCATCATGACGATATGGCAAGTTACAATTAGTTTTTTGAAGTTATGTCTTGAAAATGGTATTGCTGACATGCAAAACATTTTGAGACTGCATCAACAGTGGATTAATGAAAAAAAGATCAAAAGTTTTTGAATGGATTCTTCCACCTGTGAAATCTCAGCCTCCTTGCTCTATATGTCATGGTTCCACCTGTCACCAGAGTGCGGCAGAGAATGTCCTAGCGACATTAACGACACTCAGGTGTGTCCTATTTACTTTGATGTGTTTTCTGTTGTCCCTTTGCTGAAGCTTGAATTGTGTGCAGTGTGCGGTTGTCTTCTGTGTGAGGTTTTGAGACCGAGTGTTTTCCTAGTGTTGCTGTGATCCTACCGTTTCTCAGTAAAGGATTATGTTTCTTTTTAACCACTGATTCCTCTCATCAAGTCTCTTCTCTGCACCTGGGTCCAACCACACCATGTCACACTATATGCCTCACCAGTGTCCTGCATGATGCCAACCATGGCATTCTGGACCGGCTCTCACAACCATGTCATAGTGGTTTTATCATGATCAACAGCACACAGACCCAGCCATGAATCTCTACTCCTTATTATATTTAAATTATATTTATTGGGCCCTGGTTAAAAGTAAGGCACTATAGAGGGAATATGCCACCATATGGAGTGTACTGTAGCCATGGGCTTTACACACACCAACGTCTTAGCCACTGAATCCTTTTATCATATTAGCCGTGAATGCAATTTTTTACTCAAACCAACCATTTCTCTTTCCCTTCACAGAAATAGAGCAAGTTGCATCGCCTATACCTCCAATAAACATAAAAACACTTCGCTGATTTATTCAAAATTTCTTTCTTATAAACCTCTATTGAATCAGTCTCGTTATAAGTGGGAAATACATTTAAAAGGGAAATTTAGTCTGAAAGTCATGACTGGTTAAAAGCTTGAAATGGAGTGTTTTTTTTTTCAAGGGATAATTGTACCTGGCATTTGAATCAAAAATGTCATGTCAAATATGGGGCAGCGAAAGGCCATTAGGGCATGTGTAGGCAGCCAACACACATACATCTAGCGTATGTAGGAGTTACAACAACATCATGTCTGAATAAATAACAATTCTATTTAGAAATGAGTCACAGTTAGTGTCCAATCTACATGCACAAAAAAAACAGGCACAGACAATGAGAGAGATGACAACTTGATGACAACATTTCAAAATGTGATAAAATAAAACCACATTTCACTGAAAGTGTCATGGATTTTTTTGCAAAGACAGAGAACAAACTTGGAACATGAACACAACGTGTAATGTAGGTCATTGATGTACCCCAAGCATGCTCTCTTGGCATCCGCAGTGTTGAGTCAATGTCATTTTATACCGCTTTCTCATTGAGGGTTTAAGTTTTTTGTTAATAACAAACATAGTCAAAGCCATAACTTCAAGGGACACTCAAACTCATACAGCAAGTCATTTGCCCTTCTAATGTGGAGAGGATCCAGCAATTACAGCAAGATTTATAATTACAGTAAATTAAAGTCAATCAAAGTTAATAGGACAGATGATTACCTTTTTTTATTTACTGTGAGGGAAATGGTTTCTGTACAATACACTACACAAATGTCCTGTTGTTTATAGGGTAACATATTGGCTGCCAATTACTTGTAAGAGAAAAAGGTACCATAAAAAAAACGATACAGAATGTTACCTTAGAGTATTTTACAGTGTTCACTACTGTTACTGTAATTGATTTACCAATAATGCTACTGAAGTCATTTTATGTTAACAAATACTCTTACTGTAATCGTTGATGCCGTTGTTTTATGGTAACTTACAAGTAACTCACTGTTAAAAATGTCCTGGAATTTTACGGCACACTATATGCTACTGGTTGCTGTGAAAATATGGTAAATAGGCAATACGTTACTGAGTTTTTACTGCTATTTATTCGTTTGACATGGTGGGATATTTTTGTGTCTGTAAAATTAATTATGCGAGAAATGGTGGTGGAAATGCCTTAATGGGGAAATATTGATATAATAACCATAATATCGAAGTAAACTTGGAGTCAAGCAATGACATGTTCTGTGGTCCTCCCACTACGACTTGTGAAAACATGCAGTTTATAAATATCGGAGGGTCTTATTCTGGTGACATGAGGATCGATGCTTGACTGCCATTTGACAAAGAAAAATATTCCCGCTCTTAATAATCTAAGACCGTACTGAATGAGCTGTTAATGGCCGTAAGAAAACAGGAAAATGCTTATCCAGAGGCAGCACTCCTACTGGCTGGGGACTTTCATGCAGGGAAACTTAATAAATCTGTTTTACCAACTTTCTACCAGCATTTTAAATGTTCAACCAGAGGGGAAAAACTCTAGACCAGCTTTACTCCACACACAGAAACGCGTAAAAAGCTCTCCCTCACCCTCCATTTGGCAAATCTGACCATAATTCTATCCTCCTGATTTCTGCTTACAAGCAAACATTTAAGCAGGACGCACCAGTGACTAAGTTAATTTAAAAAAGTGGTCAGATGAAGCAGATGCTAAGCTACAGGACTTTTTTGCTAGCACAGACTGTAATATGTTCCAGGATTCTTCCGATGGCATTGATGAGTACACCACATCAGTCACTGGCTTCATCAATAAGTGCATCGATGACGTCGTCCCCACAGTGACTGTACGTACATACCCCAACCAGAAGCCATGGATTACAGGCAACATCCACACTGAGCTGAAGTGTAGAAATGTGTTGTAGTGAGTTCATTTATTTAATTGATTTCTTAAGGGATATGAATACGGAGTATGTCCACTTCACTCTCAGACCATTTTATTGCTAAACTACACGATGATGTAAAAGTTTAATTATTTTGCGGTCTAATATGTAATATGGTCCACTTATCATAGTTTGGTTGTAATCCAGAGAGGTTTGAAAAATGATTTAGATCCTCTATGAGACTCTGCAGGATCCAAATTGTGGAATTAAGAGGAAACTTGTTTTTAAACCGTGGATTTCTAGTCCCTCTATATTATTGTTGGATCTGCTAATATTTCAATGGCCATAATAAATACACTGAACAAAAATATGAATGCAACAAGTAAAGGGTTGGTCCCGTGTCTCATGTGCTAAAAAAAAGATCCCCTAAATTTTCATACTCACAAAAAGCTTATTTCTCTAAAATGTTGTGCTCAAATTTGTTTACACACCTGTTAGTGAGCATTTCTCCTTTGCCAAGAGAATCCATCCACCTGACAGGTGTGGCATATCAAGAAGCCGATTCAAGGGCATGATCATTACACAGGTGCACCTTGTGCTGGTGACAATAAAAGGCCACTCTAAATGTCTTGTCTCAAGCTTTGAAGGAGCGTGTAATTGCCATGCTGACTGCAGGAATGTCCACCAGAGCTGTTGCCAGATAATTTAATGTTAATTTATCTACCATAAGCCACGTGTATGGAGTTGTGTGAACGAGCGGTTTGCTGATGTCATCGTTGTGAACAGAGAGCCTCATGGTGGCGGTGAGGTTACGGTATGGGTAGGCATTAACTATGGACAACGAACACAATTGAATTTGAGCGATGGTAATTTGAATGCATAGAGATACCGTGATGAGATCCTGAGGCCCATTGTCGTGCCATTCATCCGCCGCCATCACCTCATGTTTCAGCATGATAATGCACAGCCCCATGTCGCAAGGATCTGTACAAGGATCTGACAATGTCCCAGTTCTTCCATGGCCTGCATACTCACCAGACATGTCACTCATTGAGCACGTTTGGGATGCTCTGGATCGACATGTACGACAGCGTGTTACAGTTCCCGCAAATATCCAGCAACTTCGCACAGCCATTGAAAAGAAGTGGGTCAACATTTCACAGGCCACAATTAACCACCAATGCAACTCCATGTGTCGCGCTGCATGAGGCAAATGGTGGTCACACCAGACTGGTTTTCTACTTTTTTTAAGGTATCTGTGACCAACAGATGCATATTTGTATTCCCAGTCATAGATTAGGGCCTAATGAATTGAATTCATTTGACTGATTTCCGTATATGAACTGTAATTCAGTAAAATCTTTGAAATTGTTGCATATTGCATTTATATTTTTGTTCAGTAAAGATACGCCGTCAGTGGACATCCTTGTTTTACTCCTCTTGACAGTTTAATACTTTCTGAAAAGTAGCCATTATTTGTTATTTTACACCTGGGGTTACTATACATAACTTTTCAATAACTTACTGCCCAGTAACTGCAAGTAACTCAATGGCATCTGTAATTTAGGTTAAAGTAATATTCAAAGTAACTCAGTTGCAACTAGATGCCAGTGATTTACTGTACCTTCAATTAAATTTTCTGATGACAACATGGGGACTCTACTAATCATCCTTTACTGTGAGCAGACTTGTAACTCAGCCTTATCTAGGATTTTAACCCTCAGCCTTTGTTTGGCTGCAAAGAGCACTTCCTGCCACAGCATCAGGTCGATGAGCATGACCAAGATCAGCCACAGTAAGTACAGAAAATGCATCAATAACACACTTGCAACTAGCTGACAGTAAGTTATTGAAAATTAAACATTAATTTCCTGTTGACAAGCTGCCATTAAGTTACTGTGAAATGCAAAGTAACCTCTTAACAGTTTAGTTTATTAGGATCCCCATGAGCTACTGCACATTCAGCAGCTACTCTTCCCGGGGTCCACATAACATATACAAATAAATAACAAAGTACAGAACAGTTATGCAGTTTTTAAGCTGCTGCTGCTCACTGTTTATTATCTATGCACAGTCACTTTACCCCTACCAACATGGACATATTACCTCAATTACCTTGACTAACCTGTACCCCCACACATTGACTTGGTACCGGTACCCCCTAGGAATCAGAATCATTGATGTCATCGGCATCCCCTTTGCTTAAGGAACAATAGAGGACGAAATAGGAAAGCCCCCCCCTACTTGTCTGGACCACCTATTAATACATGCTTTTTGTTAAGTAAATCAGGTGTTAAATTAGGTCAAAATTAGACTCGACTGCCAATTGAAATTCAAAATAAAAAAATGCAAATAAAAAAAGTTTTATATTGGAAAGACACCATGAGACAACAAAAACATACAATTTACACACTGTCCATACAGTATAAACGGTGGGACTAATTGTTTCTTCTTCTGACTCTATACTCCAACAGTTAGGATTTGAAGTCAAACAATGACTATAAGGTCGAAGTGCAGACTGTCAGATTTATCTTGATGGTATTTTCATCCACATCGGGTGAACCGTTTAGAAATGACAGCAAAACTTTTGGGACAAATTCACTGTATGTGTATTAGAGAAGTAAAAAGTAAAGTTTTTGTTCCCATATTCATTTCACACGACAACTACATTCATCTTGTGACTCTACACATTTGTTGGATGCGTCTGCTCTTTGTTTTGGTTTCAGATGATTTTGTGCCCAATAGAAATGAATGGTTAACAATGTAATGTGTCATTTTGGAGTCACTTTTATTGTAAATAAGAAAAGGATATGTTTCTAAACACTTCTACGTTAATGTGGGTGATGCCATGGTTACGGATAGTCCTGAATAAATTGTGAATAATGATGAGTGAGAAAATTACAGACAAATATCATACCCCCAAGACATGCTTACCTCTCAGCACTAAAATAACATGGGAGGTTAGCACTTTTTTTGGGGGGGGGGGGATGATATTTGTGCGTCTGCTTTACTGTGTGTCTTTCTACACCAATGGTAATGTCATATTAACTTACCTAATTTAAATAGGTAGCGCCTTGTAACCAGCAGAAGGCGTGTTTGCAGAGGGGTGTGGTTTACATAGCTAGGTGACTGCAGCATGTCAAGCCCGAACCATGAAAAGCTGTCTCAGACCATTATTCCTCTTCCACCAAACGCTACAGTTCACACTGTGCATTGGGGCAGTTAACCAAGGCTGCTCTAGTAGGGCAGAAATGTAATGAACTGACTTGTTGGAAAGGTGGCATCTTATGATAGTGCCATGTTGAAAGTCACTGAACTCTTCAGTAAGGCCATTCTACTGGTAGTGTTTGTCTATGGAGATTGCATGGCGGTGTGCTTGATTTTATACACCTGTCAGCAACAGATATGGCTGAAATAGTTGAATCCACTAATTTGAAGGGGTCTCCATATACAGTACTTTGTATTTATAGTGTATGTCTATGGAGATGTCATGGCTGTGTGCCCAATTTTATACACCTGTCAGCAGCGTGTGTGGGTGAAATAGCCAACCACAATCATTTGAAGGGGTGTCCACATACATTTGCATATATAGTGTATGTTGGTAGTATATGCAAGTAAATTATACAAGTGGTTAGGCATTTTCAACACACAAATGTAACTTAAAAAGCGAAGTAGACTATCATGCATACTGTTGACGTTAGTTCTGTGTGTGCAGTTCAGGGCAAGCCGTGCTGCTCTGCTTTGAGACAGCTGAAACGTTGCTAGGTCTTTCTTTGCTGCACCTGACCGTATTACAGGACAGTAATCAAGACGGGACAAGACCAGAGCGTGAACAACTACAACAGTTCATCTTTGCGTAAAAAAAACGCATAACTTTTTATAACAGACATAACTGTCCCCATCTTGACAACAACTTTGTCAATATGACTTGACTATGGTAATTGACCATCCAATGTTACTCCTGGGTGTTCAGCTCCTTCAACTTGCTCAATGGTCACACCCTTTATGCACAACTCCAGTTGAGGTTTAGGTCTAAGAGGATGTTTTGAACCAAATACAATGCTTTTGGTTTCAGATGCACTTAAGACCAGTTTATTGTTAATGACCCATTCTGACACGGACTGTAACACCTTGCTAAGACTCTCAGTGAGCTCACTGGCTGTAGTTGTTGATGTGTAGAGTGTGCAATCATCAGCATTCAAAATACTTTTATCTACTTGTAAGAGAAGTGGCAAATCATTTGTAAAAATAGAGAAGAGTAATGACCCAAGGCAACTGCCCTGAGGGATACTGCACTGTACATAACTGATGTTATATTTGATAAGTAACTCTCCAACTATGTGATGTAAAGTCATAACAAGTGCACAACATGCAGTATAACATATACCAGTGCAGCTCTTGATTGTCAAAAACCTTCACAACGATTGTAGAACTGGACATGGACAAAAGAAGTGCTCAACCTTCATCAACATCACGATAAATCCACTTCTACTAACGGTTGGCACAAAAACAATATATTTTAGACCAGTGGTTCTCAACTAGTTTTACCTCAGGACTGAAATTGAACCAGGTTGTCTCATTCCCAATCTAATATTCCCATCGTGATTATTTTGTTGCCAAAATGCAATCTGGAAAGCTATTTCTAATGCTATGTTGATAGTAAATGTACCAATTATATAACGTAGGAAATTCAGTCGCACCTTTTTTATTGCCCATGTTCTTGATGAAGAATGTTAAGCTCACTGGTTTGAGATCACAAAATCAACCAAATCCGCTAAATAGCGTTGATAAAAACTTCATATTGAATATACTGTGATTGAAGAAAAATAGTTCAGCGATTAAATTAGAAAAAAAAATATAAACAGTACCAAACAAAAGTCGGGACACACGTACTCATTCAAGGGTTTTTCTTTATTTGGACTATTTCCTACATTGTAGAATACTAGTGAAGACATCAAAACTATGAAATAACATATATGGAATCACGTAGACAAGCTAAAATAGTAGTACACACAACCTTGAGTGTACAATTGCTCTCCTACAACGGGTTACCAATTAAATTAAATATTTTGATAAATGTATTCGTAGGGTACTATTTCATCCTCAACGAAAATATAGGCCTGGTCTCGACACATCTATGGTTGGTAGCCATGCCAGCTGGCCGTTCATTCTGGTTAGGTTGCCAGAGAGATGACCCAGTCGTTAAGTCTTTTTTGTTCTATATCTTGCTTGCTAGCTAGCCAACTACAGCTAACACAGTCAGGTCAAACAGTAGAACTAACATAACCGCAAAGTAGCTGCATTTGCGTTTGATTAAGCTGTTTTGGAAGCATCCACGACAATGAACTAATGATGTGCGATTTCTCCTGGGATAGAAATGTGCTCTCTCGTCAGGACACTGTTCAGAGGAGCTAGCCAACTACACAGCTAACACAATCACTTCAAAAGGAAGCTGGTAAGACAGCAAACTAGCTGCATTTCATGTTGTTTGACTTGTTTTCTATTGACATTTCTTGGTATATATCCATAAAAATTATAGTTGTAGAATATGTTTTCTGTTATTGAAATGTAATTGTATTTTCCTTTGCCTTTTTGTTGGCCTCTAGTACAGAAACGGACTGACCATAGGGCAGTCCAGGCAAATGCAAGATGGGCTTGTCCATCTTTAGTACAGTGGGCTTGTCAAAATGTTGTTGTTGTTGTATTGTGCAGAAATATCACTATTTGGCTAATAACGGGGGCCTCTAAGTAAAAATGGGTTGGTGTTGGGGTCTCAAGGTGGGAAAAAAATGGGCCAATGTGTTAGAAATACCTGTGCCAGTTTGTGGTCCCAGTCTGTCCCTGCTGTAGTCTAGAATATAAATCAATAGTCCAGTATAACTCAGTTACTTCAGTATACCTTTAGTATACCTCTGTCAGAGCTCAGTTTCAGTACCATGCCCCTCCCCCCACAAATACTGAGATCTTTTAGTGTGTAGTGGCATTGAGTCACAGAGTATGCACGTGTAACCTGTAACCATGAGCAGATGTACTGGGCAAGGTTGTACCTTTAGAGAAGAATATCAAAATAGGAAAGAGACATGCTGTTTACAGAGGAGGTGTGCACAGCACAGCATTGTACTGTACTGTGGCCCCCCTGCTGGGAAACGGCCCGGTCCTTGTGTTCAATTCCTACAGCTTTATAGTGAGAGTGTGTGCTTTCTGAAGGCATCTGTTGTTGCTCTTCAGAGTTGTCTGTGCTTGACACGTTTGTCGTCACGCCGAGCCATCACAATCACAATGTCCAGTATGACCACTCTACTCAATGCCACCCCTGGCCACAATACTAATACTCTGGTTCTCCCTCATTCATTAACTCCCATCAATATCAAATTATAACGAGAGTAAGATTTGTGCTAATTTGTGCTAACCCGTTACAGTAAGTATATTGCGTCATTAAGGGCCCATTTTGTACTATTAAAGGGCTTCACATAACAGATACACCATCTGCTTGTGAGTCTGTAGGATACTGCAGAATACTTCTGCTCCTGTCCATGTTAACTTGCCAGATGTATTAACTGGGCAGCCGCATGATAAATGGAAAAAGGATGCTTTTTTTCTGGCTCGTGGGCCAGGATCAGCATCGGTTTCTAACCTGCCAGAGTCCTGCTAGCAGTCCCGTAGCATGCAGCGTGTCAGGCAAAATGGCACCCTTGTGTGCCCCTTCAACCGTGACATTTAAACTCCAGCATCCTCTCCAGCTGTGACCCCACGGGGGGTCTGCAACCTTCCCACTCCTCTGCTCCCCGATGCCAACCAACACATCTCAGATTAAACACACCGTGCTCGTTCTTCCCACAGACCCACTGCCTCTCCAATTCACATGCAGCAGAAAGGGCCAGTCATAGGTGTAGCATTCCTCTAAGTCAATGCTCACTGAATGGACTATTCTTGGATATTTGAATGTACATTACTATGGATTGGAAGATGATACATTTTGTAAATATATTATTAATTATATTAACCCAGCCAAATGTCTAATGTTTTTCTTTCAAACAGAATCATGAAACAATCATTAAATGTACAAAACACTATCTTTCTTTCCTCTCAGTACAGTACAGAATGTTCTCCAAATGAGCGATTAATATCCAGGTATGCCTCGAGCTAACAACCACAGTGGTTAGAGTGAGTCAAAGGTGTCCGTGTGAATACTTAACATTCTTATGCTCTCATTAAAAACAAGACAGACGTTACTTTGGACAATGTCAGAGAGAGAGAGAGAGAGAGAGATGCTCTCTCTCCAAAATACCAAACCACATGGCACAGTATCAAAGGCATTTATCCAGTCCATAAGGTCAGGTGATGGTTAAAGGTTGCCGGGGTTACGGAGCCCACTGCAGCTTCGCTTTCATCAGTCTGCAACAGCTGGAGTCTCCAAAGAGAAGAGAGAGATCTGTACAGGGCTGCAGGCACAGTGGGGATGCTCCCACATGACATTTCTCATCCAGATCTATCTGCCACAGCCTTGGCATTTAAGGCACTTTTATAACAGCCTCAATGCTTGAATGGCTTCCCGGTCGGCACAGATGATGACATTTTTATAGGAAGCGTTTTGAGTTTTCAGGTTTGATAGTGTGTTATATTTGTTTGGAAGATCATTGGTGGATCTTGAATGTGGGAATTAAGGGCCGTCGTGGATGTTTAACAAAACATGTGTTCTATTGTCACATACACTGTATATTGTAGGTGCAGTGAAATGTCTTGTTTTACAGGGTCAGCCATAGTATTATGCCCCTGGAGCAAATTAGGGTTAAGTGCCTTGCTCAAGGGCACATTGACAGATTTTTCACCTGATTGGCGCGGGTAATCGAACCAGCGACCTCATTTGAACGCACACACAGGCAGAGACAAAGACACGCACACATGAACGCACAAACACACTCTCCTCACAACATACAGTAAGCAAATTACATCAATCCCTATGGTTGATTATAGTCTCGATTATAGCTGTTGAATTTGTTAAAATGTAAAAAAGTACTCAAATAAGTTGTGCCTTTACGCCCATACAGGCTGGACAACAATTGGTGTATGATAAAATACAAATCTGTGGGTAACAGTTTTAGGATGGCTTAATACTTTTATACAAACCTAGTTTTAAATTAATCCTTTAAGACTGTAGCACTCATACACAGTCGACAGTTGAAGATGGTAGAGTCCATAGACAACTTTAAAAAAAAAAGTTAATGTGCATGTCTGCCACTAATACACAAACATGAAATCGGGGGCGGCAGGGTAGCATAGTGGTTAGAGTTTTGGCCTTGTAATCGGAAGGTTGCGAGTTCAAACCCCTGAGCTGACAAGGTACAAATCTGTCGTTCTGCCCCTGAACAGGCAGTTAACCAGTTAACAGGCCGTCATTGAAAATAAGAATTTGTTCTTAACTGACTTGCCTGGTTAAATAAAGGTAAAATAAAAAATAAAAATCTATTGAAATTAGATAATTACTTACATAATTTGACCGTACTGCATATTTGTCTTCTGTGGAAGCTTAATTTTTTTTTTTTTAAATACAAGTGTAGAAACATGAAGTTGAGAATCTTTGAAGCAGAGCATATAGCCATGCTACTTCAAGATCAATATGTTAACTCTGTACATATTTACTTATTTATTTCCCTATGTATGTTTCTTCCTTTCACTAGCTAGGGGTCAGAGCGGGTCTACTTTGATGCCTCCAGTAAAGAGATGAATTCCCTCCATGGGGTTTCGCATTATATATTATAGTTGTACTATAGCTGGGTCACCAATAAGGTCATGGTAAATGGAGGGTTGTACTTTGCTTATATACAAATCACATTAACTCCATATACAGTAGCTGGCCCATTATATGCAATAGTTTGGAAACAATCAAATGTTTTTTTTCTCTCCAAAATTCTGCTCGAAACTTGACTTTAAAATGTTGTTAAGAAGACATTTTACATTTTAGAATGATCATTTTGTAGTTTCATTTAGTAGACACCTCAATTGTTTGATCAATCCTGCCAGTGATGTACTACAGTGCTGTGACATGGGTTTGGCAGAGAGCGCAGATAACAGCCATTAGAGATAGTGTTTCTGCTGGAGCTGTTAAAACCTCTACAGGATTGGTGCACCCCCCTCGGGATGGTTGAGCCAAAGTAGGCTAATGTGATTAGCATGAGTTTGTAAGTAACAAGAACATTTCCCAGGACATAGACATACCTGATATTGGCAGAAAGCTTAAATTCTTGTTAATCTAACTGCACTGTCCAATTTACAGAAGCTATTACGGTGAAACAATACCATTCTATTGTTTGCGGAGATTGCACAGTTATGAACTTGAAAATGTATTAATAAACCAATTAGGCAGTCTTTTTTAATTGTACCTTCATTTTACTAGGCAAGTCAGTTAAGAACAAATTCTTATTTTCAATGACGGCCTAGGAACAGTGGGTTAACTGCCTGTTCAGGGGCAGAATGACAACTCTGGGATTTGAACTTGCAACCTTTCGGTTACTAGTCCAACTCTCTAACCCACTAGGCTACCTTTGTATTATCTTTTACATACAGATGTCAAAATCTAATGTGAATAATACATTTATATTCTTTTTTTTCCCTTTGTATTATCTTTTACATTAATTTAACATTTCCACAAACTTTAAAGTGTTTCCTTTCAAATGGTATCAAGAATATGCATATCTTTGCTTCAGGTCTGAGTTACAGGCCGTTAGATTTGGGTGTGTCATTTTAGGCGAAAATTGAAAAAAGGGTCCTATCCTTAAGAGGTTGGTGTGAAGGACATTAGTTGTTGATGGAATTGATAAGTATGCTTGTCCTGGTAGCGATGAAGAGGTGATCTTTACACGGGCTGATAAAAGCTTTCAATGTCACATAGGTGTTTGTTGTGCATCCCAAATTGCACCCTATTCACTTTATAGTGCACTATTTCTGACCATGGGCCATATTTCCGACCTAAAAAAAGTATGTTTCACATAATGTTTTGCGGACTGAACATGTTTATAGCCAAATTAGAATAACAATGTGCTAAATGCAAAGCACTCAAAGGTGCAATATGTAGAAATAACTTCACCATTACCCTGTTGCAAAGATTCTATCATGTTTGCCTCATTTCAGTTTGTGACAATCATTGTACAATCTAAACCACTGTGAAATATCTTTTCAATTACCAAAAATATTGCCCACAAAGCTACATACTGGACCTTTAAATTATACAGCACATATGTAAGTAGTGATTATTATCAGACCATGAACATAATACAGCTAACTGCCATCAGTTGGCTGAAGTTTTATGTGCTCCTAACCGAATGTGTCTTTTTGTTAAAAAAAATTGGGTTGTTTATAAAACTTTTTAAAACTTATTCTGTACATAATGTTGCTGCTAACGTCTCTTATGACCGAAAATAACTTCTGGACTTCTGGACATCAGAAAAGCGATTACTCACCACAAACTGCAGCAGCTTTTTTTTCCTTTAACGAGTCCTATGAGACCAACTTGAAGGACATACTGCTTCCTAGGAACAGGCCCAAATCCCCGTAATTTTCATGTAGAGAAGACGGAGAAAAAGAGGACGGAGGTTGGGCTGCCTTCTGAGAATTCGTAAGTGATCGAATAAACCCCCTCTGCCTTCCGATCTACCACCGAACATGGAAAATCATTGGAAAATAAAACCGACAACCTACAAGGAAGATTAAACTACCAACTGGACATTAGAAACTGTAATACCTTATGATTCATGGAGATGACATTATCAACATACGCTGTATCGGCAGGATAGAACAGCGGCATCTGGTAAGACAAGGAGGGGGGAGGGGGCAGACTATATATATTTGTAAACATCAGCTGGTGCACAATATCTAAGGAAGTCTTGAGATTTTGCTCGCCTGAGGTAGAGTATCTCATGATAAGATGTAGACCACACTATCTACCTAGAGAGTTTTCATCTGTATTTTTCGTAGCTGTCTACATACCGCCAAAGACGGATGCTGGCACTAAGGCTGCACTCAATGAGCTGTATTCCGCCATAAGCAAACAGGAAAACGCTCATCCAGAGGTGGCGCTCTAGTGGCCAGGGATTAAGGCAGGAAAACTTAAATCCGTTTTACCTAATATCTATCAGAATGTTAAATGTGCAACCAGAGGAAAAAAAATCTTGACCACATTTACTCCACACACAGAGCTCTCCCTTGCCTTCCATTTGGCAAATCTGATCATAATTCTATCCTCCTGATTCCTGCTTACAAGCAGAAATTAAAGCAGGAAACACCAGTGACTTGGTCTATAAAAAAGTGGTCAGATGAAGGAGATGCTAAGCTACAGGACTGTTTTGCAAGCACAGACTGGAATGAGTTTCGGGATTCTTCCGATGGCATTGAGGAGTATACCACATCAATCATTGGCTTCATCAATATGTGCATCGATGACGTCGTCCCCACAGTGACCATACCCCAACCAGAAGCCATGAATTACAGGCAACATCTGCACTGAGCTAAAGGCTAGAGCTGCCGCTTTCAAGTAGTGGGACTCTAACCCGGAAGCTTATGAGAAATCCCACTATGCCCTCAAACAAACCATCAAACAGGCAAAGCAACAATACAGGACTAAGATCGAATCGTACTACACCGGCTCAGACGCTCGTCGGATGTGGCAGGACTTGCAAACCATTATAGACTACAAAGGGAAGCACAGCCAAGAACTGCCCAGTGACACAAGCCTACCAGACGAACAACTTCTATGCTCGCTTCAAGGCAAATAACACTGAAACATGCATGAGAGCACCCACTATTCCGAACAACTGTGATCACGCTCTTCACAGCTGATGTGAGTAAGACCATTAAACAGGTCAACATTCACAAGACAGATTACCAGGACTCCAACACCATCATTAAGTTTGACAATAACCCAACAGTGGTAGGCCCGATCACCGACAATGACGAGACTATAGGAGGAGGTCAGAGGAGGTCAGAGACCTGGCCGTGTGGTGCCAGGACAACAACCTCTCCCTCAAAGTGATCAAGACAAAGAAGATGATTGTGGACTACAGGAAAAGGAGGACCGAGCACGCCCCCATTCTCATTGACGGGGCTGTAGTGGAGCAGGTTCAGAGCTTCAAGTTCCTGGGTGTCCACATCACCAACAAACTAACACGGTCCACGCACACCAAGACAATCGTGAAGAGGGCACGACAAAACCTATTCCCCCTAATGAGACTGAAAAGATTTGGCATGGGTCCTCAGATCCTCAAAAGCTTCTACAGGTGCACCAACGAGAGTATTGTGACTGGTTGCATCACTACCTGGTATGGCAACTGCTCGGCCTCCGACTGCAACCCACTACAGAGGGTAGAGCGTACAGCCCAGTACAACACTGGGGCCAAGCTTACTGCCATCTAGAAACTCTATACCAGGCGATGTCAGAGGAAGGCCCTAAAAATTGTCAAAGACTCCAGCCACCCTAGTCATAGACCGTTCTCTCTGCTACCACACGGCTAGCGGTACCGGAGCGTCAAGTCTAGGTCCATGAGGCTTCCAAATAGCTTCTAACCCCAAGCCATAAGACTCCTAAACATCTAATCAAATGGCTACCCAGACTATTAGCATTGCCTACCCTCACCCCCACCCCTCCTTTACGCTGCTGCTACTCTCTGTTATTACCTATGCATAGTCACTTTAGTAACTCTACCTACATGTACATATTACCTCAATAACCTTTGATTTGAAAGTGTCTTAACAGGGCATTGGGCCACAACGAGCCTCATCAACAGCTTCAATGTGGCTTAACATTCTACTAGTGCCTGAAACTCTATTGGAGGAATGCGACACCAATAGAATCTCCCATAAGGGTTGAAATCTGGTAACTGGCACATTATCCCAAGTGGCGCAACGGTCTAAGGAACTGCATCTCAGTGCAAGGCACATCACTGCAGTCCTTGGTTCAAAGCCAAACTGCATCACATCCAGCTGTGATTGGGAGTCCCATAGGGTGGTGCACCAATGGTCCAGCGTTGGCCAGGGTACGCTGTCATTGTAAATAACAGTTTGATCTTAACTGACACACTTTAAACCCCCTATGCTCTGTTGAGACCCCTTTTTCAAAGTCACTGAGATCTCTTCTTTTAGCTATGGTAGCCATGACCCTAAGCATGATGGGATGTTAATTGCTTAATTAACTCAGGAACCACACCTATGTGGAATCACCTGCTTTCAATGTACTTTGTACCCCTCATTTACTCGAGTGTTTCCTTTATTTTGGTAGTTACCTGTATTTACAAACACTAATTTACATAATCACATACCACACTGAAGTACATAGGATGAGCATACTGTTCGAGCATCCCAAATGGCACCCTATTCTCTATTACTTCACTACTTTTGACCAGGGCCAATAGGACTCTGGTCAAGAGTAATGCAGTATGTTGAAAATAGGGTACCTATTATATGCCCCTCGTTGGTCATACCGCATATACAGTAGGACCATCTGTGGCTTAGATGCGCCATAGGCACATCTCTCTCTGCATTATTGTGCACAGAATTGCACCCATTCGTGTGTACTAATTGTGTCAATGTTGTTTGCCATTTGTTTGTGAATGTCTATCAATTCCCCGTTTAAATATGCTGTATATTCATTAGTGAGGTACTGTTAATCCACGCATTTCCCCATTGATTCAGAATGTTTGGTTACGCTCATTTCTGTTCAGTAATTAAGTATAATATACATTCTGACCGTTCTCATTCTCAAAGTGGAAATGTTGTTTGGAGAGCTCACAAAATGCGCAACACTTGTTATAAAGAAGCTTTGGTTTGTTTAGCTCTATTCACCTGTTTTATGTCAATGGCTTCATTGTCTTTCGTTACGGAGCACATGTCTGGTTTCTCCGTCTTGTTCAGCGTTGTGTGAACAGCACGCGCTTGAACACAAATAGATGGCAGGCTATCTATCGACATTTGGCCTTCCGCAGTTTACGTTTAGGTTACTCACTTTTAGGTTACTCAAGGGGAGGCTGTATCTGAGTCTGGTATCGGAGTCTTGCGGGGTGCCTGTTCTTTATTGGTTATGATTGGTTTTGAATACTGACATGTGGAAGGCAGAACTTTGTATATACACTGAGTGTACAAAACATTAGGAACAACTTCTTAATATTGAGTTGCCCTCAGAACAGCCTAAATTCATTGGGCCAGGGACTACAAAGTGTGGAAAGCAGATTTAACAGGTGACATCAATAAGGGATCATAGCTTTCACTTGGACTCACCCACCATTTACACCTCTACCTGACTGCCTTCTGCTGAATCTTTGTCCTTACGACTGCTAGAAGCCCCCTATTTTACACTACCATTCAGATGTTCAAATCTTTTCAAATGGCATTGCTCTCATTCTAGCCCTCACATTCATTATGGTGCAGGAAATTGGCAAGAAAGCCACCAAATCCAGTTGCCAGAGGTCAACATTGCCCGTGACCTTTCCCTGAAATGAGTTTTGCCCGTGCTTCCCCAGAACTCTGATTGGGGGAGCCCATGAGTGGTTTCCCCAATTCTAAGATAGTGGCATTTACCATTGACATGTATTCCTACATGACATATGATGGGATTATACACTAATGTTTTTTTCTCCTGCATCCACTTCCATTATAATGGTCATCCTTAAAGGTTCCAGAAAGACAGGTAATGCAATTCCGGAGCGAAAGCAGACACACAGACCACAAACGCACATAGACACGTGTACACAGACGTATACAAGTCTTGCTAATGTATGTTATTTGCGGAGACACACATCTACATCAGTGGAGGCTGCTGAGGGGAGGACGGCTCACAATAATGGCTGGATAATGGCAGCTCATAACAATGCCATTACCACGAGTCTGTCCTCCCCATTTAAGGTGCCACCAACCTCTTGTGATCTACAAAACATGAACAAGTGCAATCACATACATACACATACACATACATACACACAAACACACACGCAAATGCACAAACACAACACACATGCACAGACATGCGCACTCGTACACACACACCGTGCGGAGACTCTGCTGAGATCCCTGTCTGTTAAACAGTGCATTCAGAAAGTATTCAGACCACTTTACTTTTTCCACATTTTGTTAGGTTACAGCCTTATTCTAAACGGTATTACATCGTTTTTTTCTCTCTCATCAATCTACACACTATACCCCATAATGACGAGGCAAAAACTGTTTTTTTTACATAAAAAATTGTTTACAGACCCTTTACTCAGTACTTTGTTGAAGGACCTTTGGCAGCGACTACAGACTAGAGTCTTCCTGGGTAGGACTCTACAAGCTTGCACATGTATTTGGGGAGTTTCTTCCATTCTTCTCTGCAGATCCTCTCAAGTTCTGTCAGGTTGGATGGGGAGTGTTGCTGCACAGCTATTTTCAGGTCCCTCCAGAGATGTTTGATCAGATTCATGTCTGGGCACTGGCTGGGCCACTCAAGGACATTTAGAGACCTGTCCCGAAGCCACTCCTGTGTTGTCTTGGCTGTGTGCTTAGGGTCCTTGTCTTGTTAGAAGGTGAACCTCGTCCCAGTCTGAGGTCCTGAGTGCTCTGAAACAGGTTTTCATCAAGGATGTTTCTGTACTTTGTTCTGTTCATCTTTCCCTTGATCCTGACGAGTCTCCCAGTCCCTGCCGCTGAAAAACATCTCATAGCATGATGCTGCCACTACCATGCTTCATTGTAGGGATGGTGCCAGATTTCCTCCAGACATGTTGCTTCACATTCAGGCCAAAGAGTTCAATCTTGGTTTCATCAGACCAGAGAATCTTGTTTCTCATGGTCTGAGAATCACTTAGGTGCCTTTTGGCAAACTCCAGGCGGGCTGTCATGTACCTTTTACTGAGGAGTGGCTTCTGTCTGGCTACCCTACCATAACGGCCTGATTGGTGGACTGCTGCAGAGACGGTTGTCCTTCTGGAAGGTTCTCCCATCTCCACAGAGGAACTCTGGAGCTCTATCAGAGTGACCATTGGATTCTTGGTCACCTCCGTGACCAAGGCCCTTCTCCCTGATTGCTCAGTTTGGTCGGGCGGCTCTAGGAAGAGTCTTGGTGGCTTCAAACTTCTTACATTTAAGAATGAAGAAGTCCACTGAGTTCCTGGAGACCTTCAATGCTGCAGAAATATTTTGGTACCCTTCCCTAGAGCTGTGCCTCGACACAATCCTGTCTCGGAGCTGTACGGACAATTTTGTTGACCTCATGACTTGGTTTTTGCTCTGACATGCACTGTCAACTGTGAGACCTTATATAGACAGGTGTGTGCCTTTTCAAATCATGTCCAATCAATTTAATCCTCTCCTCTCCACCCTCTCCGAGTTGGGCATCTCCGGCGCGGCCCACGCTTGGATTGCGTCCTACCTGACAGGTCGCTCCTACCAGGTGGCGTGGCGAGAATCTGTCTCCTCACCACGCGCTCTCACCACTGGTGTCCCCCAGGGCTCTGTTCTAGGCCCTCTCCTATTCTCGCTATACACCAAGTTACTTGGCTCTGTCATAACCTCACATGGTCTCTCCTATCATTGCTATGCAGACGACACACAATTAATCTTCTCCTTTCCCACTTCTGATGACCAGGTGGCGAATTGCATCTCTGCTTGTCTGGCAGACATATCAGTGTGGATGACGGATCACCACCTCAAGCTGAACTTCGGCAAGACGGAGCTGCTCTTCCTCCCGGGGAAGGACTGCCCGTTCCATGATCTCGCCATCACGGTTGACAACTCCATTGTGTCCTCCTCCCAGAGCGCTAAGAACCTTGGCGTGATCCTGGACAACACCCTGTCGTTCTCAACTAACATCAAGGCGGTGGCCCGTTCCTGTAGGTTCATGCTCTACAACATCCGCAGAGTACGACCCTGCCTCACACAGGAAGCGGCGCAGGTCCTAATCCAGGCACTTGTCATCTCCCGTCTGGATTACTGCAACTCGCTGTTGGCTGGGCTCCCTGCCTGTGCCATTAAACCCCTACAACTCATCCAGAACGCCGCAGCCCGTCTAGTGTTCAACCTTCCCAAGTTCTCTCACGTCACCCCGCTCCTCCGCTCTCTCCACTGGCTTCCAGTTGAAGCTCGCATCCGCTACAAGATCATGGTGCTTGCCTACGGAGCTGTGAGGGGAACGGCACCTCAGTACCTCCAGGCTCTGATCAGGCCCTACACCCAAATAAGGGCACTGCGTTCATCCACCTCTGGCCTGCTCGCCTCCCTACCACTGAGGAAGTACAGTTCCCGCTCAGCCCACTCAAAACTGTTCGCTGCTCTGGCTCCCCAATGGTGGAACAAACTCCCTCACGACGCCAGGACAGCGGAGTCAATCACCACCTTCCGGAGACACCTGAAACCCCACCTCTTTAAGGAATACCAGGATAGGATAAAGTAATCCTTCTCACCCCCCCCCCTCCCCCCTTAAAATATGTAGATGCACTATTGTAAAGTGGTTGTTCCACTGGATGTCATAAGGTGAATGCACCAATTTGTAAGTCGCTCTGGATAAGAGCGTCTGCTAAATGACTTAAATGTAAATGTTAATTTACCACAGGTGGACTCCAATCAAGTTGTAGAAACATCTCAAGGTTGATCAATGGAAACAGGATGCACCTGAGCTCAATTTAGAGTCTCATAGCAAAGGGTCTTAATACTTACATAAATAAGATATTTCAGTTTTGAATTTTTACTATATTTGCTAAAATTACTCCAAAAAAAATGACAAAGCAAAAACCTGTTTTTGCTTTGTCATCATGGCGTATTGTGTGTAGATTGATGAGGAAAAAAAGTTAATTAATGAATTTTAGAATACATTAATTTTAGAATAAGGCTGTAACACGACAAAATGTGAAAAAAGTCAAGGGGTCTGAATACTTTCTGAATGCCCTGTATATGATTTACAATTGGTTGAATAATCTGTTGACATGCAGCTCAGGGAATTATGTGCTTAATAAGTGCCTATCCACATAAGCAGTTTGCAGAAGTTGTCAAAATGTCAATGAATCTCAATGTACCCACCATCTTAATCAGATTGTGGACAGGTAACTGTAAACCTCCAGCCTCCTCCTGCACTGCACTCAGAAATTCTGATTAAAAAAATGACAACTGGTACTCTGATAAAAAACATATATTCATTCTAATAATATTCATTAATGTAAATGCGATGATTTGAAAATCAAAACGGTGAAAATCATCAGGGAAAACCTGATTATGTTGTATTTTAAGGACATGATACACAGTCGCCCACTGTGATGGCACCAAATGTTCAGGTGCTAAAAGAAGACATTACACATTACTACTTCCCCCCCCTCCCCCAATGTGACATTCTTGCTCTTCAGCTCCAATTTACCAACTCAACAATGTCGAGCAACTTTTAATTTAAAACATAACATAATTACAGTTGAATAATGCAACCAAACCATATTACACTCTTCAATAATGCAACAATTCATAATGTGCAGACAATTAAAGGGTTTATTTCTTGTTTATCCACACATTAAATTAGCTTGCACAAAAATAGCACAGCTGGCTAGATACTGCTAGCTAGTAATGTTAGCATATCAAGCATAAAGGTTTACTCCTCTCATACAAATACAAAAGCACAGTACAGTGTGGTTCATAGTATATAAATACTTTCCTAGGTAGCAAGCTAAACAAAATTATTTCTGAATTTTTTTCTGAGCTACATCGTATTAGCTGCATCAGCTAGTTAGCTGATAGCCATGAATACGGTCACGCAAATTACTTTCAAAGCTGAAATCTAAATTTAGTTTGTCTTCGGTATCAATTCTATTTGAACTATCATTTCTTGGAAAAAAAACTATGAGAAAATATGGAAAAATAAATAATGAAATGTTAACTATATTAATCAGCCCGTGTAATCATCTGCCAGAGAGTAGCCACAATCCCAAGTAGCCACAGTCCCAAGTAATATATTTGGGCCATATAACTCACACCGGAATCAGACCGAGCTCAATTGCTGCATCCTAGCCATAAGTAATACCGCCAAAGGCGGGCCAGACTTGGGCTACATGAAGTCGACTGAGTCTGAATCTTAGCCGCGTGCCCCGACTCTCAGCTGGAATTCGCCCAGATCCACTGTGCTAGCTGTTATGTTAGCTGAACCATAGCTACATACTTCTTAGGCCTACATTACAACTTTAGTGTTTTAAACTTACCTTAGAACAAAACAGGCTTAATTTAATCAATATCATGAAAGTCATTATATGAGGTAAAAAGCAAACTGCGAATGAAAAGCAAACTGCTTGCAAAGCTAGATTGTATCTTGCCGGGATTATCAGTGCAGTCAAAGGGAAAAAAACACCATTGAGATTAGCTTTTTTTAAAGCTACGGCATCAATTTCAGAGTGTAATAGGCTTTTACAGCAATTTTCGGGTGAAAACTCAATAAAACAAATCTGAAATATAATTCAAATGTTATAAATATAATATAAAATATAATTAAAACATTTCATTTTTACTGTATCAGTGTTGGGCTCAACACGACAATTCTGTTTACACTCCCCTGCATGGAGGGGGGAAACTTAAGACCAAGTGCGAGTGTCGTGTGTGACCTCCGGACGTAGTAGTCAAGACTTGACAAGTTCACAAGTTTACATTACGGTAATAAGTATAGTCTCCGAATTTTGTTCGATACCTCTCAAGAATCTCCAACTTTCGTCAATGTAACAAAAGGGTCTATGTCTGCATACAGCTGGCTAACGCAAACCTTTGCAACCCTCTGCTCCTGCACCATCTCTCTCTTGCTCTCTCTCTCGCTCTCTCTCTCTCTCTCCAGATGCACAGTGACTCATCGACCCCTCCTGATCACAAACAGGACGGGAGGAGAGGAGAGTATGCACAGTCACGAAGCTCTGTGTGCCTTTTAGGAACATCTCTCCATGAAAGAGGAGGACTGCTATGGTACCAGTACTACAGGCTGATTCTCCAAGCTGATGCCTGGGGTGCTGCAAGGTGTGTGCACACTGATATTCTCCGTAGGATTTTCATTTACTGTCAATGTCAACATTTCACAGCCCTAGCGAAGAACTGATGATAGAGTGCTAGGATTGAGATGAACAAAAACATTGTATATTTTAAGCATTCTTACAGCCCCTTTTCTATGACTCCTCTTGGCCCTCTCACTTTTCCCTGAGAGAGTTTTTCACACATTCACAGGAGTGCTGTTATGGAGACACTAACGTGATCTGGACAGCAATATCATTGGTAAAACACAATGACAACTTAAATGACTTAAAAAATGCCATGCTTATTAAAGAGCAACTGAACTCGAAAATCAACTTCTCAGGTTTAAAACAGCCTATTGATATTAGTCAGAAACATGTATTTCTGTGCCAAAATGGACAATAAATATGTAAGTTTATTCCAAAACAGAGTCTAAAAAAATAGATTTGAGTAACTGAGGTCATCATGATATACAGAAGGGTTGGGTTTTGATTTTGATCATGCCCACTTCCTCACTAACACGGGACAATGCCTAGGGATAATTGTCATGCACAGAGAAACACCTGCAATGAATGCACTCTATCTGCAACGCTGATTGAGCTCTATCCAAAACGTAGCAGCCAGAACCATTCAGTGACACAGACCTGCCCCTTACACAGCACCCCGGACGTGTTAACATAAGACAACACTTCGCCAATGTTATGTTGAAAGAACACTTGGCCCCTAGCCCTTTTTGGAGTTGCCACTTGCTGATGTGGTCAATAGTGATAACTCGAGTATGTGAGGTGCTTGACTTGGACTTAAATAGGTGCCGGTACAGAGGTAGGCTTGATTACCAACAACGACGAGACGGCCTACAGGGAGGAGGTGAGGGCCCTCGGAGTGTGGTGTCAGGAAAATAAACTCACACAAAACAAAGGACATGATCGTGGACTTCAAGAAACAGCAGAGGGGGCACCCCCCTTTCCACATTGACGGGACAGTAGTGGAGAAGGTGGAAAGTTTTAAGTTTCTCGGCGTACAAATCATGGACAAACTGAAATGGTCGACCCACACAGACAGCGTGGTGAAGAAGGCGCAACAGCGCCTCTTCAACCTCAGGAGGCTGAATAAATTTGGCCTGTCACCAAAAAGACTCACAAACCTTTACAAATGCACAATCGAGAGCATCCTGTCGGCTGTATCACTGCCTGGTATGGCATCTGCTCCGTCCACAACTGTAAGGCTCTCCAGAGGGTAGTGAGGTCTGCACAACGCATCACAGGGGGAAAACTACCTGCCCTCCAGGACACCTACACCACCCAATGTCACAGGAAGGCCAAAAAGATCATCAAGGACAACAACCACCCGAGCCACTGCCTGTTCACCCCGCTATCATCCAGAAGGCGAGGTCAGTACAGGTGCATCAAAGCTGGGACAGAGAGACTGAAAAAGCTTCTATCTCAAGGCCATCTGACTGTTAAACAGCCACCACTAAAGTTGAGTGGCTGCTGCTGACACACTGACTCAACTCTCTAGCCACTTTAATAATAAAAAATTGGATGTAATAAATGTATCACTGGTCACTTTAAACAATGCCACTTTATATAATGTTTACATATCCTACATTACTCATCTGATATGTATATACTGCACTCTATACCATCTACTGCATCTTGCCTATGCCGTTCGACCATCACTCATTCATATATTTATATGTACATATTCTAATTCATTCCTTTACACTTGTGTGTAAAAGGTAGTTGTTGTGAAATTGTTAGATCACTTGTTAGATATTACTGCATGTTCGGAACTAGAAGCATAAGCATTTCACTACGCTCGCATTAACATCTGCTAACCATGTGTATGTGACCAATACAATTTGATTTGATTTGATTTGGTAGCCTACGCATTTTGGGTGCCGGTACTGTTTATATTTAGGTGCAGGAACGCTATAATACTTTTTTAGCTAATATTCTATAAGAGGTGCAGGAACTCAAGCAGTAGAAAATGTGACCTGCCGGTACTCAGTCCCTATGACCTCCTGCCCAAGTGAAGCACTGAGTCTGTTTTGGGCAAAATGAAAACAATTGAGATGATGTGCACTTGTCTCCCAATTGCCACTTGTCCATTTTCTCAAAATCGAAATCCATTCGCAAGCATCTTGTCACAACGCAACCAATTTTGTAACATGATTCCCTTTGAAACGCTGCCAGACAGATGCACACTCTGGTTATAGATAGTTAGAAAGTTGTAAAACAAAATGGCACCGAAGCACACACGTCACACTTGTCAATGACTTGATGGCTTGCCTGCTTAATGCGCCTGCTAGCTACTACTAGCTAACTTCATTGACAAACACAGATGGAATTTAATTAGCCAGTGATTCTGGGCACTGATGAACAGTGTGTATCTTGTGCTTTATTATGTATAGTTTTCACAGCTTGCTGATGAATGATCAAAAATCAGTCCAGCACAGCAGTAAACTCGATACTGTCTGCAGAGCAATAGCTACTAGTTTTCATGCACATTTGTTTTCTTGAGAATTACTGCACTAAACACCTTAACTAGATGTAAAATTGCGTGGCACAAATAATGACTAATTTCTTGATTTATCTCAGAAGATTTCTGACTATTTCGAGGAAGTGTTAGTGGCTATGTTGTTGATACTGTTTTTTTGGTCTCTCCTGAGACACCGCAGCAGCTACAGTGTCTCAACAGGGACAAACAACAGTAACTGCCAGAGTACGATAACACACCCACATTGAACCACACCTCACAAGACTGAAATCTTAATGAGCACCATAAAAACACATGCAGAATCAGTGATTTCAGTCGCTCTTTAATTCTGTTGTTGTGGTAAATGTAGCTAATGAGTCGCAAAACAAGGACATTTTTAAGGAAACGGGGTTCTAGAAAATCTATAGGAGGACCAGATATTGTGAAGTCTATCGATTAGGGTCCAATCTCCTCACTTTGACATGAGCTTATCTTGGTCAACATCAACAGCAATCGATGTCCGTGGTTCTTAAGCTGTTTTGTCAATCTGCCCCATTTTTAGCAAAGTCAGACAGGGTTAAGACGGAGAGGCACTGGTTGTGTCCTAAATTCCACTGTGTTCCCTAGGTTAAACTATTAAGGACATAGGGTGCCTAGAGCTCTGGTCAAAGTTAGTGTAACATAAAATAAATAGTTTGCCATTTGGGACACAACCTGTGTCAGCTCCACTCTCGGTCCTCTTAACAATACCAGGTTGGTTCATTCCATGCAGCTCCACTCTCGGTCCTCTTAACAATACCAGGTTGGTTCATTCCATGCAGCTCCACTCTCGGTCCTCTTAACAATACCAGGTTGGTTCATTCCATGCAGCTTCCCTCTCGGTCCTCTTAACAATACCAGGTTGGTTCATTCCATGCAGCTTCCCTCTCGGTCCTCTTAACAATACCAGGTTGGTTCATTCCATGCAGCTTCACTCTCGGTCCTCTTAACAATACCAGGTTGGTTCATTTCATGCAGCTTCACTCTCGGTCCTCTTAACAATACCAGGTTGGTTCATTCCATGCAGCTTCACTCTCGGTCCTCTTAACAATACCAGGTTGGTTCATTCCATGCAGCTTCCCTCTCGGTCCTCTTAACAATACCAGGTTGGTTCATTCCATGCAGCTTCACTCTCGGTCCTCTTAACAATACCAGGTTGGTTCATTCCATGCAGCTTCCCTCTCGGTCCTCTTAACAATACCAGGTTGGTTCATTCCATGCAGCTTCCCTCTCGGTCCTCTTAACAATACCAGGTTGGTTCATTCCATGCAGCTCCACTCTCGGTCCTCTTAACAATACCAGGTTGGTTCATTCCATGCAGTTTCCCTCTCGGTCCTCTTAACAATACCAGGTTGGTTCATTCCATGCAGCTTCCCTCTCGGTCCTCTTAACAATACCAGGTTGGTTCATTCCATGCAGCTCCACTCTCGGTCCTCTTAACAATACCAGGTTGGTTCATTCCATGCAGCTCCACTCTCGGTCCTCTTAACAATACCAGGTTGGTTCGTTCCCTGCAGCTTCACTCTCGGTCCTCTTAACAATACCAGGTTGGTTCGTTCCATGCAAGAGCAGGCACACTCCAACCAGTCTCTGTAAGCCTGTGCTACAGTGTAGGAATCCTCCAATTTGATTGAGACAGGATATAAACCCCATGACATCTAGCTGGTTGTGCCTTTATTAACTTAATTTCATTTACTTTATTTGCCAATGTATTTAGTTATCTTCTTAAAACTAGGGCACCATTTAAAACGTGCATTTTGCAAGCTAATGCATAGTTTACCGACCCATGCTTTGGCATCTAGCTGAGGTACTCACTAATAACAATATATCAGCGGTCACCCCATAAATTCACCAGCTAATAGTTGTGCTCAATTCCATTTAAACTAATGCATTCTGAGAGCACTCTCCACAGGCACTCTCAGCAGCATGTTCTGCCACCGTTTTCAGAAAATTATCCCTCTGTGTAAAAACCACTGGGATGAATTGAGCCTTATTTGGGTTTGGACTATGACAATGCCAATACAGAAAATTAATAATTACAGGGCTTGGCTCTGACTGTACTTCCCTAAAATACACATATTCTAATCACACTCACGCACACACACACCACACGAACGAACGAACACACACACACACACGAACGAACGAACACGCACGCACGCACGCACGCACGCACGCACGCACGCACGCACGCACGCACGCACGCACGCACGCACGCACGCACACACACACACACACACACACACACACACACACACACACACACACACACACACACACACACACACACACACACACACACACAGCATCTGTCTCTGATTTCCCACTCCTGAGGTAAAGGATCTCTCTCTCACTCCGGTTCCCTATAATTGCAGCTAATTATCAACAAATAGGACAAATATGACAAATCACAGCCCTCCGTCACTGTTTGCCTTGTGCTTTCTGGGTGTTGGACAAGAGTGAAGATGGAGTAAGAGGAGTAAAAGATAGTCAGAAAGACAGAGGGCAAGAGAAAGGGAGAAAGGGTAGATGAGGCGAAGGAAAAGAGGACTTAAAAAAGAGGGAGGTAAATGCGTAGGCATAAGCAAGCGATTCACAGTAGGATTAAATCAATCGAAAAGAGTGTGACAAAGTCCATAGGAGGGATTGAGCCAGGAAAACGGTCCCGACTATGTTACCCTGTTGCTATTGACAACGGCAGCAGCCCACACACAGGCCACGTCCATTTAGTTCCCAGCATGCCTCGCGATGATCTTCATGGCTCACAGTGCCACCGCTGTCTGTCTCATTTCCGTAGAAAATAATTCTAGGAGGGCTACAGCCCATCAATGGCTGTTTGATTAGATCCTCACCTACCCCACACTACTTATGAATATTTATTAGCAGCGTCGCCATCGAATGAACGCACATCTCCCCTGCTCTCATCCCGGCACTCATCTTCAGTATCTTTTTTGGACTCTTAATATTTCTTATGAATATGTCACCGCCCGCCATTAATGTCTAGCCATAAAATGACAGCTCTCCAGATAATCTGCTCATTGTTTCTTGTCTGCTATTGAAAGTGTCAAAACACACTGCAATTTGTCTCGTTGTTCTTTATTCTCCATGGGAACCAACAACCCTAAGGAGGACAGGAAATGAATACAGAGGATGTGTATCAAAGCGACACAGGAAATACATTTTGCATTAATTTCAGCTCACGATCAATGTCTGGTCGCATAATGGGGGCCTCGTAAAGGATGCAGGCGGTATAGATGGCCAAGCTGCCATATCTGGAGCCATATCACCGGAGAGAGCCCAGTGTACCAGAGACACTATGGCTTCTATAAGATCCGGGAGCTTTCAGGTTCGGTTCAATTCCTTGAAACAATGAAACATGATGCATGTTGGGTGTTGGATGATGAGCTCAGTATTCTCTTTAGGGACTTTATGGGGTAAGATATAACTATACAATATCACACAAATGCTATTCAATATACAGCCTCAGTTGAATACCATTGTAATGTCACATAACATCAAATTGAAGCAATCCAGCATCCGGATGACTTCCGGATAAAAATAATTTTGGGGGGGTCAGTTTTATACTTCGTTCGACACCGATATAGTCAGTGTTGGATGTTCAAAGCGCAGAAATAGAGCAACTAGAAATGGCTACCCCATTCAAGTCAATCATTCTATGGTTCCCAGCTTGAAGCAGACAATGAAACAGGACTTACATCACTGACACCAGCCTCCAGGATCTTCACACCAGTTTCCTTCTCCAGCTGCTTCTTTTGCTGAACTGCTTGGGAAGACACCAGCACAAGACCAGAGTTGTGTGTGAGTGGAATTAGTAAAAAAAGAAAAAGAAACATAATGTAATGAGTAAGTGGAAAGTTAAATGAGTGAGAGGAATGAGTTGTGTGTGAGGAGTATTAAGTGAAGAGAATGAATGACGCAGAAGAACATGTTTGACCGTCTAATTCTTGAAGGGAAACAGGAGAGCGTGACCGAAAGAGTGTGTGACATAGTGTGAGTGAAAATTAAAGATAGATAACCACACAGTGATTCTCTCACAGTTTATTGCAACGTTTTCACCCAAAGGTCTTTGTCAACATGTGACTTCAACTCAAACTCCAGACTCATCAGTGACCAGTCAAAGTTTCACATACTGTTGGCTACGGTACACATGCAAGAGTTAGCCCAACTACCCTACAGATTTAAAAATGTTCTGCAACAGGGTGATCAAGTTAAGATCCTACACCTGTACACGACCACAGAATACCCTACAGTACAGTGTCTAGAATCAAGCACATAGACATCGCACAACGGGAATGTTCTTGTTACTTTGCTCTGACGATTTTTTAAAATGGTTGTAAAGTGGTTTATGAGCAAGACCTTTGCACACTGTCAGCTGCCGAGGTACATATGTAAGATCTTAATTTGATCACCCTGTTGTTGCAGGAAGTATATTCAAGGTATAAAAAGGCTTCTAAAGTTTGTAGTTGTTACTTTAAAATGTCCTACTTGATTTGCCCTAACAATTTTCTTTTTATCTACTCCTCCAAAATGTCCATTCATAATTCACACAATAATTCACATTTCCTGTTGCTGCAGGACAATTTTGTCTGCTGTGAGAAACTGGTCAAATTAAGATTGTATATCTGTACCAATGAATGTTTAATATTTATTTGAATGTAAAAGGGCTAGTCGATGTACTGCGTAATGAATTTCTCTTGGTTCTTGCAGTAGTTAATAGGATTGCAAATGAGTTTGATCCATAAATCTATTAAAGGATGCCCCCGCTAGTTCTAAATGCAATATTTAACAAAGATATTCTCACACAAATCAAAGCAAGTGGCATGCAACATTTAAGATCATACACTCGGCAGACTTGTTTTTTTTTCTGTGCATGTTTAGCCTTTGAAACACTCACTTTGATGGATACATTTATATTGAAAAACAAAATCAAAGGGGTCTTATGCCAAATTATATGGTGAAAAGAGAAAACAGAGTATAATTTTAATTGAGTTTGTTAGCATGTGAACCGGGAAATAGGGAGAAAAGAGAAATAGGGAAAGCCAGAGAGAGAGAGAGGGTCCTTTAAATCCCATTCCCCCAGATTAAGGGTATGCAAATGACCCTGAAGAGCTGAACCTTACCTCACTCTCCAAATTCTGCAAGGGCCTGTTTAATTAGTATTTTAATCAATTCCAATGATTCCACACACTTGGCAATTTATGCAGCATTCCATATAATTAAGCACGTTACTTTAGTGCCATCATTAGGAAGGCTAATTACAGCCCTCTCTCTCTCCATCTCCCTCTCAGTTTATTGTCCGACATCCTGCAAGCGCTGATCACCCTATCGTCTCATCAGCGATCACCATAGTGATGGCGACGTCTTGAATATATAGTCAGGACTTATGGAGTGAAGTCTGGCGGGAGGAAGGGGGGAGAAATAATAGGGGGGATCCATTCAGAGCACAGATATCCATTAGGCCAGCAGGCATCAAGCAAGCTACTGTACAGTTCATTAAAATGTCAACACAAAGATTGCAGAGAGTATAGAAAATCAGTTGTGGGGAGTAGCAGCCATCTTGGATCTGTGTATCTACCTGTTGTGATTTAGGAGGGTCAAATGAGGAAGCTATCTTGGTTCGGGTGGCAGGTAGCCTTGAGGTCAGAGCACTGGGCCCATAGAGATAGATAGAGGACTCATCTTTATAGCTGTGCCATTATAGCGTCTGTGATAGCATGGCCAGCGCCATTGAGGCTACAACCCATAGGAATCCCCACCCAGTTGACTACTTTGACTACTTTAAAATGGTGGAAGAAGGGTGGAAGCCCTCAATGGAGCTGCATATGCTAAAACAGCCTTTTGTCTACAAGAGGCCTCTATCATTCTCTATGGTTGGGCCAGTAACTGAAATGTCACTGGTTTTAATCCTGGAGCCGACAAGGTGAAACATCTGTCGATCTGTCCTTGAGCAAGGAACTTAATCCCAATTGCTCCAGGCGTGTTGGACAATGGTGACCCTATCCATGACCCGTCTCCCTGCGGGTGTCTTAGGGGGAGTTGGGATGTGCAAGAAATACATTTCCATTACACTCTTGGAACAATGAACACTTGTACAAGTGTGTAACAGGTCAAATATAAACACCCCACAAATTATTATTATTCAACCTGGTGATGCTGGTGTTATTTAGGAGTGGGTAATAAGGCAGCCATCTTGGATCAGTGTGTTATTTCGGGGGGGGGGGGGGGGGGTAAGGTAGGTAATTAGGGCCAGCTGGGTGGGAGGAGTGGCGCAACAGAAAGGTCACACTCAGCATTTAGTCTTGAGGAGGACCTCTCAGGGAGCTGATCACTCAGGTATAATAAGAAGTGGAGACTGCGTCCAATAAGTCTAACCGTTGTTTTATAGGTCATCTACTCACGTTCACATACTCCGATTCATGGACCGTCTATATCCAGTTTGTATCCGGTTTAAACGGATCAACATCACATGCACACTAGCACTCAGTGCACACAGGGATTACCGAGAGCAGCGACGACTTCATCACATCATCCAAAAACATGGCAGACATTAGATTAATATACAATTCGCCTGTGTGATGAAAAAGACGAAGCAGCTTCAGCAATAATTATTTGAATAATTCAATAGATATTTTGTGCAAAAAGGTGATGACTAAAGTGTCTTATTAGGAATTTTCAAATCAAACTTCTCTATGTGGCTATCTAAGGACATTTATGTGGGCCTGGCATCTATTAAACTGCAGTAACCAAGAAAAACTGTAGTAAAAACTGTAGGGCCAGGGTTCTGGTGCTTCTAGACCAGAACCCTGGCCCCTTGGAGCTGTGGCTGAGTAGAGAGCCAGTCAAAACATTGAGTTGAGCCTGACATCAAAACACAGAATTGTAAATCGGGAACAAGCTTTAAGAATCATATGGTTATCAGAATGTTATGCGCTAGCTGGGTAAATAAACTCATCATAAAAAGAAACGTCCTCTCACTGTCAACTGCGTTTATTTTCAGCAAACTTAACATGTGTAAATATTTGTATGAACATAACAAGATTCAACAACTGAGACAATTTGTAAGTCGCTCTGGATAAGAGCGTCTGCTAAATGACTTAAATGTATGTAAATGTAACTTCTATCTGCTGGCAGTTTGCCTGACAAGCTAAAAGGACACAGTGTATGCTAAAACCAAAGAAGCCTGAAGGTCACCATCTATCTCTAGTTGAACTTTCAACTCATCGAACTCATGTACCCAGCATGTACCCATGTGTCTCACAGTATGGACATTGCAATTTATGTCCCTGGCCACATCTGCAGTCCTCATGCCTCCTTGCAGCATGCCTAAGGCATGTTCACGCAGATGAGCAGGGCATCTTTCTTTTGGTGTTTTTCAGAGTCAGTAGAAAGGCCTCTTTAGTGTCCTAAGTTTTCATAACTGTGACCTTAATTGCCTACCGTCTGTAAGTTGTTAGTGTCTTAACGACCGTTCCACAGGTGCATGTTCATTAATTGTTTATTGAACAAGCATGGGAAACAGTGTTTAAATCCTTTACAATGAAGATCTGTGAGGCTATTTGGATTTTTACGAATTATCTTTGAAAGACAGGGTCTTGAAAAAGGGACGTTTCTTTTTTTGCTGAGTTTACATGAGAGTTCATAATGTGCATTATTTGGCAATAGTAAATGTCTACAGGGATGCATGCTTGGCCTGGGCTTTCTGAGATGTTTCAAATTCTCTGTTCCTATAGCTAGAGTCATTTACAGAATAAACACATACCCAGATTAAGAGTATTCCTCTTATGATCTTATACTGCAACCTTATTATTCATTTTAACATCCACAAATATTTGACAGACTTTGAAAACTGATGTCAAGTCTCATTTTCAAGTTGTTTTCCCAGTGATTTTAATGAGCAATCGTCTGTGTCTCCCTGATTTTATTTCTGATATGCAGATTTCAGCTACCCAGCTGTTCACATAATCGTTTTGGTCACGCAGTCTAATTGCCCTGAGACAAATTAAACACAAACACACACACCAAAAAAATCTATCAGCTTTAGCCTCTAAAGCTTAGCATCTAAAGCTATGTACCCTTATTAATGTGATTACCCTAAAAAGGTAAAATGTTACCACAAAATATATGCAATAGAAAAGTCAGTGCAGGAATACATCATTTGAACTGCTGACTTGAGTTGGAGTGAAGGCCTTGGGTTGGAGTTGAGGACAGTGGAATAATTGAAACACAACACATATTATAACATCATAAGAAGCGGTCTTTCCTCACAGCCTCCAGCCCTGTCCTGAGAAGTCAAGATGTCTGAGTTTTGGGAAAGGAGATCATTTAAATCAGTAATCTGAGGCCTCAATGTCCTTGGCCAAAAGGGTTATTCGGCTGTTCACATAGGAGACACCTTTAAAGAACCCTTTTGGGTTCCATATAGAATCCTTTCCACAGAGGGTTCTACATGGTATTCAAAATGGTTCTACTTGGAACCAAAAAGGGTTATTCTATGTGGACAGTGGAACCCTTTTTTCTAAGAGTGTACACTGTACCCTACACCTCAGTACAGATCTAATGATTTTTTCAGGACAATATTCAGGCATTGCTCATCACTGATTCTGACACAATGACTATGTTGAAATTCTACTGTTCCACACATATTACTAATAATTGTATATGATTTGGATGCTATATAGATCATAGTTAGTTCGGTTTGCATTTTGATTCGGCAGAGTGGCCAGCGTTGTTGGTGCGCCGATGAAACAGGAAGGGTAGATGACAAAATGCATATTTCACGACCCTCTGATTGATCTTTTCATACTGAATATGCATACCCACCCCTCCCATTTTCCTTCTCCATCCGTCTTTCCTTCCTTCCCTCTACTGCTCCTCAGGTCATCTATTCAACACATCTATCTTTACAGCCATCTCTCCGGGAAAAACAAAATGAAAGTGTTTATTGCGGAGGAGGGAGGGATGACACTAACGCCTCTCCACAGCCGTTACCCTTATCAGCGGCTATCACTCCAATATTAAAGCTGCCACTTTCCCCTGCTGCACATACTGTCTGTACATAGCTATCTCCGAAAGAGAAAGAGAAGGAGAGTGAGAGAGGGTGGGGAGATGAGGATCTAGAGGAAGGGATGGATGCATCCGATCCTCGAGACAGATAAGATGCATCTCCCACTATTTATTTTTCAGTCAAAATCAGGGGGATGAAATGAAAAAAAAAGATCCCATGATCTGCCTTTGTAGCACAGACAAATAAACATCTCTGAAATTGTACATTGTACATACAGCACTAACACTTTTCAAATTTCATTGTGTTGCACCCTGAATTTAAAATGGATTAAATTGAGATTTTGTGTCACTGGCCTACACATACAGTGCCAGTCAAAAGTTTGAACTCATACAAGGTTTTTTTTTTCTTTATTTTAATAGTAGTAAAGACATCAAACTATGAAATGACACAATATGGAATCCCAAAAAAGTATTAAAATAATCTCTCTATATATTTTATATTTAAGATTCTTCAAAGTAGCCACCCTTTGCCTTGATGACAGCTTTGCACACTCTTGGCATCAAATATAACATATATTGCGATTTGTTTAACACTTCTTTGGTTACTACATGATTCCATATCCATTATTTCATAGTTTGACGTCTTCACAATTATTCTACAATGTAGAAAATAGTAAAAGTGGATAAAAACTCTTGGAGGTACAGTACTGTACATACACCATAATGTCAAAGTGGAGTTGTTACAATTATTATTATTATTATTATTTTTTAACAAATTCATAAAAAATGAAAAGTTGAAATGTCTTGAGTCAATAAGTATTTAACTCCTTTGTTATGGCAACCCTAAATAAGTCCAGTAGTAAAAATGAGCTTAACAAGTCACATAATAAGTTGCATTTAACAGGAATTATGAATGACTCCCTCGTCTCTGTACCGCACACATACAATTATCTGTAAGGTCCTTCAGTCAGGTAGTGAATTTCAAATACAGATTCCACCACAAATACCAGGGAGGTTTTTCAATGTCTCGCAAAAAAGGGCACCTATAGGTATATGGGTAAAAAATTAATAAGCATACATTGAATATCCCTTTGAGCATGGTGAAATTATTAATTACAATTTGGATGGTATATCAATACATCCAGTCACTAGAAAGATACAGGGGTCCTTCCTAACTCAGTTGCTGGAGAATGAAGGAAACCGATTAGGGATTTCACCACGAGGACAATGTGACTTTAAAGCAGATACAGAGTTGAATGGCTGTGATGGCAGAAAGCTGAGGATGGATCAACAGCATTGAAGTTACTCCACAATACTAACCTAAATGACAGAGTGAAAATAAGAAAGCCTGTACAGAATAAAAATCTTCCAAAACATACATAAGGCACTGATTTAAAACTGCAAAAATTGTGGCAAAGAAATTAACTTAATACATCAAAAAATACTAAAATGTGTCCAATCCAACAGAATACATCAGAGTACCACTCTACATATTTTCAAGCATGGTGGTGGCTATATCATGTTATGGGTATGCTTGTCATTGGCAATTACTGGGGAGGTTTTTTTTAGGATGAAAATGAACAGTCAAAATCCTAGAGGAAAACCAACAGACACTGCTTTTCAACAGACACGGGGAGACAAATTCAGCTTTCAGCAGGACAATAACCTAAAACACCAGGCAAATATACCTTACACTGCAGTTGTTTACCAATATGACATTGGATGTTCCACAGTGGCTTTAGTTATAGTTTTGACTTCTATGGCAGACTTGAAAATGGCTGGGCTTGTGTAGCAATGATCACTAACCAACTTGACAGAGGTTGAATCATTTTTTAAATAATAAATGTGCAAGTATTGTACTAGAAACTCACAGCTGTAATCGCTGCCTAAGGTGATGCTAACATGTATTGACTCAGGGTTGTGAATACTTATGTAAATTAGATATCTGTATTTCAGTTTCAATAAATTTGCTACAAATTCTAAAAACATGTTTTCACCTTGCCATTATGGGGTATTTTGTTCAGATGGGGTGGAGGAAAAAATATGCATCACATATTATTTGTATCCTGCCATGTCTCAATGGTAGCTCAGTTGGTAGAGCATGGCACTTGTAACGCCAGGGTAGTGGGTTCGATCCCCGGGACCACCCATATGTAGAATGTTTGCACACATGACTGTAAGTCGCTTTGGATAAAAGCGTCTGCTAAATGGCATATATTACAATGTTGAGTAACAAGACAAATACTTTAGTGTACCCATATTCAAAGCTGTAACCACGGTCACACACACACACACACACACACACAGGAAGCCATCTATCCCCAGGAAAATCAAGGAACACTCCTCTCCCTTGTCTTTTGTCCTCATGAATATCACTGGTTTATTGTTTCCCTCCGCTTTGATAAATCTAGACACCAAATCAAAGACCTTATACCTCTGAATAAACCTACAAATAAAAAGGGGACGAGGAAAGAGGAAGAGGAGGGGGAGGAAATAAGGAGAGGGAAAATAGAGGAGGAGAGTGTCGCGGAAAAACAAAATACTTTCTTCCTGCTCCGATCAAATTGTGAAAGTAATGCGTTCGCTGTCTCCATGTGTATGACATCATTAGAAGCTAATGCAGAAAGATAAACACCAAGCATACTGTCTGTGTCCGTCACATGGTAGTCGTGCTGTTAGTAGCAGGGAGCGGAGCTGATTGAGCTTCTGTTTATTTACCCTGATCAATACCTGCCTATGGAGTATGAGGAGAGGCACTACTGCCTGGCAACCAACTACTACTGCTCAGTCTGAACCAATACTCCATAGTGCTCAAATACCTGGGTTGCATTCATTAGGCGTGAAACAGAAGAAAATGGACTGAAACAGGGAAGAACCGCCTGAATTCATCCAATAAGAAATGTTTGTTTTCATTTTCCATTGCAGAACGTTTTGTTGCAATTTGATAGTGTGCCATAATGAACATGACTTCTTCATAATGTCAAAATGGGTTTCAAAGGTGTGTGTTTTCTGTTTACACAATGTACACAGTGTGAAAAGATGAAATCCCTAAAGCTGTGGTATAACAGACCACGAGACAGGGATTGTGACTCAAATGGTACCATATTCCCTATGTAGTGCACTACTTTTGACCAGGACCCACACGGCTAGGAAATAGGGTGCCATTTGCGAAGCAGACAGGGTTTCAGAGATACTTCACCATCTCGCATCATCTCTGATTCTTGTACTAACGGTGTCTGCAATTGGCATGCACTGCATGTCCTCTGCAAATCCAGCCATGGCCCCTGGTATAAGGTATCACTACTCCTCCCTTCCTATAGGCAGGAACTCAAACAGGAAGTACGCGTTCTAAGGAGTATTCATCGCTGGTCTGGTCAATCGGAATCCACGCTTCAAGATTGTTTTAATCACGCGGACTGGGATATGTTTACATACACTCAATTAGTATTTGGTACCCTTGTCTTTAAATTGTTTAACTTGGGTCAAACGTTTCGGGTAGCCTTCCACAAGCTACCCACAATAAGTTGGGTGAATTTTGGCCCATTCATCCTGACAGAGCTGGTGTAACTGACTCAGGTTTCTCTGCCTCCTTGCTCACGCATGATTTTTCAGTTCTGCCCACAAATTTGCTATAGGATTGAGGTCAGGGTTTGTGATGGCTACTCCAATACCTGGACTTTGTTGTCCTTAAGCCATTTTGCCACAAATATAGAAGTATGCTTTGGCTCATTGTCCATTTGGAAGACCCATTTGTGAACAAGTTTTAACTTCCTGACTGATGTCTTGAGATGTTGCTTCAATATATCCACATAATTGCCCTACTTCATAATGCCATCTATTTTGTGAAGTGCACCAGTCCCTCCTACAGCAAAGCACCCACACGACATGATGCTGCCATCCCCGTGAATGGGATGGTGTTCTTCGGCTTGCAAGCCTCCCCCTTTTCCTCCAAATATAACAATGGTCAATATGGCCAAACAGTTCTTTGTTTCTTTGTTTTGTTTCTTTTGTTTCATCCGACCAGAGGACATTTCTCCAAAAAGTATGATTTTTGTCCCCATGTGCAGTTGCAAACCGTAGTCTGGCATTTTTATGGCAGTTTTGGAGCAGTAGCTTCTTCCTTGCTGAGTTGCCTTTCAGGTTATGTCGATATACGACTCATTTTACTGTAGATATAGATACTTTTGTACCTGTTTCCTCCAGCATCTTCACAAGGTCATTTGCTGTTGTTTTGGGATTGATTTGCACTTTTTGCGCCAAAGTACGTTCATCTCTAGGAGACAGAGCGAGTCTCCTTCTTGAGCAGTATGACGGCTATGTGGTTCCATGGTGTTTATACTTGCGAACTATTGTTTGTACAGATGAATGTGGTACCTGCAGACGTTTGGAAATTGCTCTCAAGGACGAACCAGACTTGTGGAGGTCTATAATTGTTTTTCTGAGGTCTTGGCTGATTTATTTTGATATTCCCATGATGATAAGCAAAGAAGCACTGAGTGTGAAGGTAAAATACATCCACAGGTAATCCACCTGCAATTGACTCAAATGATGACAATTAGCCTATCAGAAGCTTCTGAAGCCATGTCATGGTTTTCTGAAATTTTCCAAGCTGCTTAAAGGCATAGTCAACTTAGTGTATGTAACCTTCTGACACACTGGATATTGTGATACAGTGAATTATAAGTGAAATAATCTGTCTGTAAACAGTTGTTGGAAAAATTGCTTGTGTCATCCACAAAGTAGATGTCCTAACCGACTTGCCATTAACAAGAAATTTGTGGAGTGGTTGAAAAACGAGTTTTCTTAATGACTCCAACCTAAGTGTATGTAAACTTCAACTGTATGTAAGATTTCTGTTCATTGACTATAGCTCAGCATTCAACACCATAGTACCCTCCAAGCTCATCATTAAGCTTGGGCCCCTGGGTTTGAACCCCACCCTATGCACCTGGGTCCTGGACTTCCTGACGGGCCACCCCCAGGTGCTGAAGGTAGGAAACAACACCTCCATTTTGCTGATCCTCAACACAGGGGCCCCACAAGGGTGCGTGCTCAGCCCCCTCCTGTACTCCCTGCATAACTGAGTGGTCACGCATGCCTCCAACTCAATCATCAAGTTTGCAGATGACACAACAGTAGTAGACCTGATTACCAACAATGACGAGATAGCCTACAGGGAGGAGGTGAGGGCCCTGGGAGTGTGGTTCCAGGAAAACAACCTCTCACTAAACGTCAACCAAACAAAGGATCTGATCGATGGGACCGCAGTGGAGAAGGTAGAAAGCGTCAAGTTCCTTGGCCTACACATCACTGACAAACTGAAATTGTCCACACACACAGACAGTGAAAAGAAGATGGCTCAACAGCGCATCTTCAACCTCAGGAGGCTGAAGAAATTTGGCTTGACTCCTGAAACCTTCACAAACTTTTACAGATGCACAATTGAGAGCAACCTGTGGGGGTGTATCACCGCTAGGTACGCAACTGCACAGCCCACAACCGCAGGGCTCTCCCAAGCGTGGTGCGGTCTGTCCAACCCATCACCGGGGGCAAACTAGCTGCTCTCCAGGACACCTACAACACCCAATGTCACAGGAAGTCCAGAAAGATCATCAAGGGCAATAACCACCCGAGCCACTGCCTGTTCACCCCGCTATCATCCAACAGGTGAGGTCAGTACAGGTGCATCAAAGCTGGGACTGAGAGATTGAAAAACAGCTTCCATCTCAAGGCAATCAGACTGTTAAATAGCGATCAATAGCACCTTAGAGGCTGCTGTCCTATATGCATAGACTTGAATTCACTGGCCACTTTAATAATGTTTGATGTTTGAGAAACATGGATGAAAGTCTATAATTCTGATGTGAGCCTGTGACAGTTAGTTTTTTAAAGATGGCCACCTGGATGAGTCTGGATGAGTCTCCACCAGAGACAGACACAGACACACACACACCCAGAAAAGATGCGCATACAAGCACACTTAGATGCACATACACATGCATTCACACACATACGCCATGCATGCGATCTCTCCCACTGCGTATTTCTCCACCCCTCTCTTCTCTCTCTGTCCTTCTCTCTCCTCTATCAGTTTCCCTTCCACTCGGTTGATTAATAGATTGTGGCTCCTCTGACACTGTGTAGAATAGGCATTTTCCGTTTGATAGGCGCTGACACAAATTCTTCACGGACTGCGAGAGAAGGGGGGAACCAAAGCAGTCCCAGCAAATGATTTCGATCTTAGGCACCTCCAGATGTGAGACAAACCCCATGGATGCCACTCTACATCCACCCAGGCATTTGTTTCTGCTGTTTTTCCCCTTCAAAGTGGACAATCTGCAGATGCATGACATGTTCAACATAAATTACAGTTGACAATCTGCAGATGCATGACATGTTCAACATAAATTACAGTTGACAATCTGCAGATGCATGACATGTTCAACATAAATTACAGTTGACAATCTGCAGATGCATGACATGTTCAACATAAATTACATTTGACAATCTGCAGATGCATGACATGGTCAACATAAATTACAGTGGACAATCTGCAGATGCATGACATGTTCAACATAAATTACAGTTGACAATCTGCAGATGCATGACATGTTCAACATAAATTACAGTGGACAATCTGCAGATGCATGACATGTTCAACATAAATTACAGTGGACAATCTGCAGATGCATGACATGTTCAGCATAAATTACAGTTGACAATCTGCAGATGCATGATGCAGTTGACAATCTGCAGATGCATGACATGTTCAACATAAATTACAGTGGACAATCTGCAGATGCATGACATGTTCAACATAAATTACAGTGGACAATCTGCAGATGCATGACATGTTCAGCATAAATTACATTTGACAATTGTTCAAAAGAGAGGTTTATAGATTGCAGTGGAGCCTAATGGTTGACGAGATTTACCATACAAATCTAAAACAATCAAAGTGTGAGTGGTGTATTGACCTCTCCCTTTTTTCCCCAGCTACTCTTATTAGAATGGATAGAATAGAATACAATAGAGTAGTGAAAAATGAATGTCTCTTCCCTTGCCAAACTATCTGGCTGTCATTCAAACATTCGTATTACCATATTAAAATAAACTCCATTACTCAGACTCCTTAGAACTTTATTGGGTTAAAAAGGAATCCAAGTGTCAGGAATGCTCTTTGGATCAGATGCCGGTTATACTCATTGATCATTTATAGTGGATTCATCATCATACATATAATTCTATATGCCTACAACAAGTACACCAATTACCAGAGAGACCTTTCCCTATACGTCAAATGTATATTCAAATGCTTAAGAATATTGCTCTCTGACCAGAGATCTTAATTTACTTCCCCTGAGTGTGTGTGTGACACTCCTATCACACAGTTGAAAACATCTGGCAGTTTGCCACCGTCTGAAGGCAGTCTATGCAGAGAAGCAGGTGTTTGGGGATGGAGGAGCTCACTCACACACACGTGCAAACACACACCAACACACGCAAACACACACCAACACACACGCTCTGACATACCTGTACCCTTCTTGCAGCGAGAACAGTGACAGAGACAGCCCTACCTGTCACTGTGGCAGCAATTATCCAGCAAGCTCTCTCTACGGACCATCTCCAGCAGGGCTCTACATTACTAACCACATCACTGAGCTGCTACTCTGCTCTCACCACACACACAGTCTTGGACGGACGCACGTGCACTGAAGTACATGCACGCATGCAAGTGGTGTGTGGGTCAGCTGGTTGTTCATCCGCACCAATCCGCATTTGCTAATAATCCATCCACAACCACCTGACTATACACTACAGGTCAAAAGTTTTAGAACACCTACTCATTCAAGGGTTTTTATTATTTTTACTACTTTCTACATTGTAGAATAATAGTGAAGACAACCAAACTATGAAATAACACATGGAATCATGTAGTAACTAAAAAAGTGTTAAACAAAACCAAAATATATTTTATATTTGAGATTCTTCAAATAGCCACCCTTTGCCTTGATGGCGCTTTGCACCCTCTTGGCATTCTCTCAACCAGCTTCACCTGGAATGCTTTTCCAACAGTCTTGAAGGAGTTCCCACATATGCTGAGCCCTTGTTGGCTGCTTTCCTTCACTCTGAAAGTAGTAAAAATAAGTAGTAAAAATAAGAAAACACTTAAATGAGTAGGTGTTCTAAAACTTTTGACCGGTAGTGTATAGTCAGGTGGTTGCGGATGGATTATTAGCAAATGCGGATTTGTGCGGATGAACAACCAGCTGACCGGGTTATCAGTTCACTAACGCACGCACACCTGTTTTCAACCTGCCCCTCAGTCACAACACCTAGATATGGTTAACAGTCCACAAGGTAATGGCTTACATAAATTACAATTAACTGGTGATGTTGAAATCCTGCTCAATGCAATGACCGGTAGTCAAACACACACACACACACACACACACACACACACACACACACACACACACACACACACACACACACACACACACACACACACACACACACACACACACACACACACACACACACACACACACACACACACACACACACACACCGCTGTACTGTACATTATCCCACAGACTTGCCATGAGCAAAGATATACTGAGTTGTGCGTGGAATAACACCATAGACATTTATCTCGAGCATTTGGAGACAGAACAGCATGAATTTACAACCAGGATTTGCTCTCTGGTGAACAGGACACGTGTTTGGTGGGAGGGCGGTCAGGGGAAGGACTTAGGTTGCCTCCCAATGACTCTCTCCTTTCTCCCAAAGTGTGCACTTGTACACTTCCCTTCATGGATATGACAGGAAATGACAGGGATAAGAAACTCTCTCCAGCCCATCTCTACTCCTATCCAATGATGTTTCATTTGTGGAGCGTAGTGAACAAGTGCACACTTCAGGAAGAAGAAGAGATTATTGGAACATACCCAAGATTTGATCTTTCTCACACATGCTCAGTGGAGCTAAAATCCGCTAGAGCAGAGTCATATCAGTGTCTCTCTATGTGTTAGAGATACTGTAGTGGTTAATTGCATCGAGCTGTGAAGGCGAATATGAGAAAAAAAACGCCCAAGGTGACCTCATTATGACAGATTTGTTCCGACTGTCATTAGAAATCATTCACACTGTCACTCAAATCTTTCGAGAGAGAGAGAGAGAGAGAGAGAGAGAGAGAGAGAGAGAGAGAGAGAGAGAGAGAGAGAGAGAGAGAGAGAGAGAGAGAGAGAGAGAGAGAGAGAGAGAGAGAGAGAGAGAGGGGGGGGGGATGGACGGAGAGACAATTATGGCTTAGTTTAGAGTTGTGATTGTCTAAAATAACAACAATTGCAATGTGAATGCTCATAAAACAATAAGTAAGTATTATTAGTACTCAATATTGAAAAATACTCAATATCAATTTGTGAATTTGTTTTGCATACAAACTTCAACCCCCCTAAAACTTTGAATACAATTCCAATTACAAAAAATGTGTTTAAAACTTTCAGCTTATGCATTAGCCATACTGTTTAATCATGAGGAATTGTAATACTGGATTTTATTCTAATAAAGTGTTATCTCCAGCCTGCTGCTAAATATGGAGGGAGGTGAAGAGTTATATGACTCTTCACTGATATTCATTAATAGGGTGGCTTTTGAAATTACTATTCCCTTACTTAATTTCCCCTTTTGTTTCAAGGGATAGATAAAAAGCTGCAGGGTCTGTCTGAAAGATGTGATATGCCGAATCCAGAGCAGCAGCCTCCATTTTGAAACCCTGTTCTGGGGGGGGGGGGTAGTTCTAGTACTGCACAGTATTGTGTTTGCTAAGCCCTTCACACTACCCTCAGTGTTCCATGTAACGGTTCTCTTCTCCTCAAACCAAAACGCAACCTTCAAATCATCCACAAAAAAAATGTATCACAAACAATGCTGCCTTGTCTTCTACATGACTATTTCTGAGGTGGTCTGACTTTCTGTTTTTAAAAGCTGTCGAATACTTGAAAACGTTAACGCGTTTTGCCAGAGGTAGACAGCAAATTATCCAGTGTTAAATCAACACAGGGGGTGGCAGGGCAGCCTAGCAGTTAAGAGTGTTGGACCAGTATCTGAAAAATTACTGGTTCGAAACCCTGACCTGACTGAAAAATCTGTTGATGTGCCCTTGAACAAAGCACTTAAGTGTTACATTTAACACTGGTTCAGTGTCTATATGGGTCCATTCTTTTCAGTGTTAAATTAACATACTGCTTAGTGTAAAGCCTTATTTGCATATTTCCCAGAGTGCCATTAGATTGAATTATAGAGTTACCAATGTTCTGTATTATGTCATGTCATGTTTCACTACAGCTAATGGGGATCCTAATAAAATACCAAATACCACCCTGTATTTGTTAGTGACAGACATGGTTGTTGCGTTCATCCATTTTCTGTCCAGTGAACTTAACCAAGTGAGATCCTATGCAAATATGTTATTATTAAAATGTAATTGTTATAGACAATACAACAAGTATTTAATAAGGCCTTATTTAGAGGGCCTAGTTTTACCTTAATACAGCAGCCTGGAGTCATGATAGGCCCCTAGGCACAGTATGATGGATTGCAAAGTGATGTGTAATTCCTATTGGAATCCAGCCAAAGTGGGGATATCCAACATTCAGAATGACTGCTGAGTTAGGAAGACTAAGATCAGGGTGGGTAATTAACACCCGCCAAATGCGGGTCAATTCTGGCATGTTGGCGGATGATTGCACACAGTATTTCTAATTTTGTAATTTTACCCCCTTTTTCTCCACAATTTTGTGATATCCAATTACGATCTTGTCTCATCACTGCAACTCCCCAACGAGCTCGGGAGAGGCGAAGGTCGAGTCATTTGTCCTCCGTAACATTACCCGCCAAGCCACGCTTCTTAACACCCATTCACTTAACCTGGAAGCCAGCTACACCAATGTTTCGGAGGAAACATTGTTCAACTGACGACAGAAGTCAGCCTAACCGCCACAAGGACTCGCTAGAGCACCTCGCCGCCGACCTCGGACTGGGGACCCTAGCCACGGATGGACGGGAGACTCCTGCAGCACCGGACGGACGGGAGACTCCGGCGGCTCCGGAGAGAAGGGCGATTCCGGCGGCGCCGGCGTGACGGGCGGCTCCGGCGGCTCCTGGCTGACGGGCGGCTCCAGACAGGCGGGCAACTCCGGCGGCTCCGGGCAGACGGGCGGCTCTGGGCAGACGGGCGACTCCGGGCAGGCGGGCGGCTCCGGACAGGCGGGCGGCTCCGGCGGCTCCGGACAGGCTGGCGACTCCGGCGGCTCCGGACAGGCGGGCTACTCCGGCGGCTCCGGACAGGCGGGCGACTCCGGCGGCTCCCGACAGGCGGGCGACTCCGGCGGCTCCCGACAGGCGGGCGACTCCGGCGGCTCCGGACAGGCGGGCAAATCCGGCGGCTCCGGACAGACGGGCGATTCCGGCGGCTATGGACAGACGGGCGACTCCGGCGGCTCTGGACAGACGGGTGACTCCGGACAGACGGGCGACTCCGGCGGCTCCGGACAGACAGGCGACTCCGGCAGCGCTGGGCACGAGGAAGGCTCTGACCGCCGTGCCAACTCCATTCCCCGGTATCCCTCCTCACATTGTTCCAGAGAATCCCAGGCGGGCTCCTGCACTCTCCCTGGGTCGACCGACCACCTCTCTATTTCATTCCGCCTTACCACGCTGCTTGGTCTTTTGGTGGTGGCTGATTCTGTAACGGTCGTCGTATGTAGGAGAAGAGGAGGACCACAATAGAAAACAGGCTCCCTAAATATGGTTCTCAATCAAGGACAACGATTGACAGCTGCCTCTGATTGAGAACCATACCAGGCCAAACACATAAATAGCAAATAATAGAAAAACTAACATAGACAACCCACCCAAATCACGCCCTGACCATACTAAAACAAAGACATAACAAAAGAACTAAGGTCAGAACGTGACAGTATCAGGGATGGATGGCCAGGGATGGACTGGGACCATACATTTCGAACACACCAGACCATTTTTTTCCTCAAGGCCCCCATTATTAGCCAAATAAACCAACTTTTTTGTTTTTGACAGGCCTACTGGGCTAAAGATGGACCAGCTCATCTGGCATGTACCAGAACTGCCCTATGGCCAGTCCGTTTCTATCTGTGACCACGAAGAGGAGGAAGCTGGAGCTCTTTAATGCCCTCCTTCAATAAATAGTTAAATCACGGAGTTAATCTTGCACACCTGCTGTGCAGTATTCAAAGGAGTTGTGGGTGTAAAAGGAAAGTGGAACCCAACACTGACGCAAATGTCAGATTAAGAAACATTCCATATCCTACCGGAGTTGGTATTTGAATTCATTTAATTTTTTATTCTACCTGTCTGATGTTCTGTTATTTTTCCTTCATATTGCTTCAGGACAAAATATGATTATTATTATTACTATATCTGACTGCTGAAAAGACCAATAGTGGCGCAAAGGAAGAAATGGATAAGGGAGAAAGGAAAATAAAGAGAGGGAAGGTAGAAACTAGGTAGGCTGCTGGAGAGAAACCAAAAAATAGATTTTTACCATCCAGCTGTGTAGCACAACAGCGGCTAGTTGGTTTCCTCACTCACACAAATAAAATAAAATTGCACGTGTCACATGCGCAGAGTACAACAGGTGTAGACCTTACTGTGAAATGCTTAGTTGCAGGTTAAGAAATAATTTCATAAATAAACTAAAGTAATAAAATGTAATAAAAAAGTAACACAGGAAATGTACACAACAATGCCGAGGCTACATACAGGGGTTACCAGTACCGAGGCAATGTGCGGCGGTACAGGTTAGTCAAGGTAATTTGTAAAGTAACTATGCATAGGAAATAAACAGCAATAAGCAGCAGTAGAAAAACAATTGGGGGGGGGGTCAATGTAAATAGTCTGGGTGGCCATTTGACTAATTCTTCAGCAGACTTATGGCTTGGGGGTAGAAGCTGTTGAGGAGCATTTTGATTCTATACTTGGCACTCTGGTACCGCTTGCCGTGTGGTAGCAGAGAGAACAGTCTATGACTTGGGTGACTGGAGTCTTGACAATATTTGGGGCCTTCCTCTGACACTGCCTAGTATATAGGTCCTGGATGTCAGGAAGCTTGGCCCCAGTGATGTACTGGGCTGTACGCACTACCCTCTGTAGCGCCTTATGGTCAGATGCCGAGCACTTGCCATACAGGAGGTGATGCAACCAGTCAAGATGCTCTCGATGGTGCAGTTGTACAACTTTTTGAGGATCTGGAGACCAATGCCAAATCTTTTCAGTCTCCTGAGGGGGAAAAGGTGTTGTCGTACCTTCTTCACAACTGTCTTGGTGTGTTTTGACCATGATAGTTCGTTGGTGATGTGGACACCAAGGAACTTGAAACTCTCGACCCGCTCCACTCGACCCGCCCCTTTGATGTTAATGGGGGCCTGTTCGGCCCTCCTTTTCCTATAGTCCACAATCAGCTCCTTTGTCTTGCTCACATTGAGGTAGAGGTTATTGTTCTGGCACCACCCTGCCAGGTCTCTGACCTCTTTCCTATAGGCTGTCGCATCGTTGTCGTTGTGTCATCAGCAAACTGTGGGTGAACAGGGAGTACAGGAGGAGACTAAGCACGCACCCCTGAAGGGCCCCAGTGTTGAGGATCAGCGTGACAGATGTGTTGTTGTCTACCTTCACCACGTGGGGGTGGCCCGTCAGGAAGTACAGGATCCAGTTGCAGAGGGATGTGTTTAGTCCCAGGGTCCTTAGCTTGGTGACGAGCATTGTGGGCAATATGTTGTTGACTGCTGAGCTGTAGTCAATGAATAGCATTCTCACATAGGTGTTCCTTTGGTCCAGGTGGTAAAGGGCAATGTGGAGTGCGATTGAGATTGCATTATTTTTTTATATTTTTATTTAACCTTTATTTAACCAGGAAAAGCCCATTGAAACCCAGAATATCTTTTTTACAGGGTGACTTGGCCAAGAAGGCAGTAACAATCAATACATTACAGAATTAAAACATACAACAATACAATACATGATCCAGCCTAAGAAAAAGCATTTACACTCCCATCAATATTTTAAATTCATTCAGTGGCACTAACATATCTAGATAAAGCATGGATTGTCAATTATTCCATGCGTCTGGTGCACAACAAGAGAAGGCAGTCTTGCCTAATACTGTGAATGTCCTGGGGACTTTAAGTAGCAACCACCTATCAGACCGGGTATGGTAACTGTGGTTGTTCTGTGGATCTGTTTGGGCGGTATGCGAACTGGAGTGGGTCTAGGGTATCCTGGAGGATGCTGTTGATGTGAGCCATGATCAGCCTTTCAAACCACTTCATGGCTACCAACGTGAGCACTACGGAGTGGTAATCATTTAGGCAGGTTACCTTCGCTTCCTTGGGCAAAGGGACTACGGTGGTCTGATTGAAACATAGGTATTATAGACTCAGTCAGGGAGAGGTTGAAAATGTCAGTGAATACACTTGCCAATTGGTCAGCGCAAGGTTTGTGCACACGTCCTGATAATTCATCTGGCCCCGCGGCTTCATGAATGTTGACCTGTTTAAAGGTTTTGCTCACATCAGCTATAGAGAGGGTGATCACACAGTCGTACGGAACAGCAGGTGCTCTCATGCTTGCTTCTGTGTTGTTTGTTGGTTAGTTTGACCCTAGATCACATCTTGGAGTGTATATATCCACAGACAGGAAAAAGAAGCTTCAGGAACCATGGAACAGTGCACAGAAACACATATTCCAACATACTCACATCTTTAAATACTAGGTGTACAATTACAGATGTAAAATTGGACCAGTTTCTCAAAGCAGGAAAATAGTACTGCAGCAACAGGAAATGTGAAATACTGTGTTATAAGGATTATAATTAATGGACATTTTTGTAGGGGTTGATATATTTTTAGTTAGGATAAATCAGTCTGACATTTTAAAGTGGAAATTACAAACTTTAGAAGCCTTTTTAAACCTTGAATATGCTACAATTTGCATTTCCTGTGGTGCAGGAAAATTCTCTGTGACAACAGTGATCAAATTAAGATCTGTAGATAAGGTAAATCAGCATAGAGCCCTATTTATAGACATCCTATGGCTGTGCATCCTTATATGTCTCTTTAAGGACACCTGTTGGGCTGAATGCCTCATTTCCTCTTCTTTTAGCGGTCTGTCTGGGCTGTGGGCTGATTACCAGGAAGTGCTGATTCCAGTTGCGCTGCTTATCAGTCTAATCAGAGTCCCTGGCTGGCGACTGGTACGCACAGAACCAGGAAATCATGTGTCTTGCTGCTGCTGCTAAGTTCTCAGGCACACCAATATGAATCTGCACACACAGACACAGGGACTGTAGCCATGCTGTCACACTGACACAGTCAATGTAGTCTATGCCAACAACTACTGTACAGTACAAAGATCTAGGGGTGAAACAATATGGAAACCTCAAAATTCACAGGTTTTCCAGAAATCCTGGTTGGAGGATTTTCACATTTCCTGCTTAGAGATTGAAATGAACTGGTACATGGAAGACAATGGGGGATGGTCATGATTTTTCAATTTTAGTCAAGGGGAGGGTTTAGTATTTTTTTTTTTAAATCTAGTCCAGGGGATGGTCATGTAATTTGTAATTGATGAAATGTCAGAATTAGTTGCTGTTTTAGAATTCGTTATTAGGCTATACTGTATGTCATCTCTGATTCCCACGTGCGCAATATCAAGTGCGCCTATAGGCTATTTATTGTGGTCTCAATCAAAATGATCCATACCCTATAGACTATAGGCTATAAAGTGCATGCTCGGTGAAGCACAGAGCAAAGGGATATTTCGAAGATAGCTGATGGGATGGTGTACATTTAACTAGGCTGCATTACACACTACAATGGATATGCCAACCCTGAGCCCCAGCCTGCTCTCTTCTTGATGATCAAAAGCTTTTTTGTGTGCTGCCTGACCAATGCTGTGCAGGCTTACAGTGGCAGTTCAGGAGGAGAGTCAAATAATTGTTACGATTTGTTTAAGTTTTAGGCCTTGTCCAAAAATGCAATAGGCCTATTTAGCGAATGGGGCTGAAAGTAGGCAAATTCAAGTATGCATAATTAATTTCAACTGATTAAATCGGCCCGGAATTGGGTGTTGGGACTCGCCTGGGAAATCAAAATGAATGACTGCCCGGAATCGTCACAAGTACATGGGGCCCTTTTTGTCTACCGGAATTCAGCCGACTTTGACGCCATCTTACCAATAGCCCCCAGAAGCGGCCTGATACAAATGTAAATAAATGTATACAAAATTACCCGATTGAGCAATTTAAAATATTACTATTATACATTTTATACATACAAATTATACCCATCCACAAAAAACAAACATTTTGTGTCGGAAGAAACACCCTACCTGGTGACAGTGTCAGCGCCTGGCCCGCCACAGGAGTCACTACCGTACAATGGGTCCAGGACATCCTGGCCAGCCAAACCCTCCCCTAATTCGGATGACACTGGGCCAATTACACGTCGCCTCACGGGTCTCGAACCAGCATCTGTAGCAATGCAGTGTCTCAGACCGCTGCGCCACTCGGGAGGCTCAATCAACAAAGTTTTTAATGCTTATAATCATTTATGCTTATGCACAAAGTATCAAAACACTAAAATACTCCACAGGACTTTAAAATAATTTCATTTAGATGTTAATTGTATTTTTTTTGAGCACAGAACTAATGAGAAAAATGGCGGCAAATCGGCTGTATTCCGGAAGACAGAAATGGCCCAATGTACTTGTGACGATTCCGGGCAGTCATTCAATAAATAATGAAATGTTAATTACATAATGCAGCCCGTGTAATCATCTGCCAGAGAGTAGCCCCAATCGGCCAGAGCCCCAAGTAATTCATTTGGGCCAGATAACTCTCACCGGAATCGGCCCGAGCTCAATCCCCGAATCCTAGCCATAAGTAATGCTGCCGAAGGTGGCCACAAGACGTAAGTGCCCCGATTCTCAGCCGGAATCGGCTCAGATACACTGTGCTAGCTGGGTAACAACAAGAGGGCTTTGGGTTGGAGCCTATTTCTTCCTATTTAAGAAATAAGAGGTAGGCCTACCTGTTTGACAGACGAAATTAGGCTATAGGCTACTATATCCATAAATTTGTCAGCCAATTCCTCCACCAGCCATGCACTCTTTAAATAGACTATCTCTGTGTTAGTTAAGGGCTGTTAAAGTTAAAACCAGGATTCAAATTGAGTTGGTATGAGTGGGTATTCCATAGGCCTACCTTTTATTAAAGAAAATGGCAAAAAGCACAGGCCATTCCCTTGTTAGCTTAAGATTTTGAAGAAAATAAAATGGATTACATTTATATAAAAAGTGATCTATAATAGCACTTTGGTCCACGATGCTTTATACTACAAACAAGTTGTAAAATACCCAGGAAAGAAGTGACTGATGCATATGGGTATATCATTGTTTCATTTCTTTGACATTCAGAGGCTGAGCTACAACCTTTTATAGCCGAGGAGACAAAATGCTTACTTTGCTTAGGAAGTAATCTAATTCTGTCACGATCAATTGATTAAGCTATTCACTTTCTGTACAATAGATGTTTAAACCCAGCTAGCTCTTAGGGAAACACTTGTGACCTTTTTTCGTTAGGTTAAGCCTCGGGAAGAAGAGTAGCAAGCAGTCAAAAAATATATTTTTCTGTGTTGGTAGGTCTACTCTGTCTGGGGTGGAAAGGTAGGCCCAACTTTTGAAAGCACCATGTTCAGATTCCTAATGATTTCATTATTTGCAAACAGGGACAGATTCATTGCAAACAAGATACACTGATTTGGCATTGGAGAAAGATAATAAGATGAACACATACTGAACAACAACAAAAAAAGATGTAGAATTGTGTGACAGATTTATAATAGGCAATTTATTATTATTACAAAAAAAAGAAATTTGGGGGGGGGTCTGCAAATACCATGATAGATTCATGCAATGCTTTTACTATGAAGGAGATAGTAGGGGAGGGTCACTTTTCTTGGGTGTAGGGGAGGGTCACTTTTCTTTTCAAGCGTTCAGGGAGGGTTTAGGAAAAATATATTTTGCAGAAGGGAGGGACATCCATTTCCATTTTAGAGAGGTCAGATTTTCTCCATGTAACTCGTATTATAAACAATGTTCACTCCCTTCCTCCCTGCTGATTCCCAGGGACTACGATTTATGGAAAATGTAGGTATTTTGGTAAATTAGCTATAGACAACTTTACAGAAAGTGAAGTGGATTGGCGGTATGTTAAAAAAAAGAATCAGGGCACTGTGGTAACATTACAGTAAAACCTGAGGGGGTTTTTGTAGGGGTTTTAAAAGTATACCGTTTTCACAGATCGCAAAATGTATAAAAAATTCTGAAAGGTGCTGCAGAGGCGGTGTGACATTTTGACTGACATCAGCTGTGAGTAGGATTGGCCACTGTACAATAATAATGGCAAGTTCCTGAATTTAGACAGGCACCTGTCAGGGTTATAAAGAGAAAAAGTTCAGTGAGAGAGCATGAAAGAGAGGGAGTAAAAGGGAGGAGAGAGAAAGACAGAGAGAGAGAGAGAAGGAGAGAGAGAATTCCCTGGAGACAAAGAGCCAAACAGTTTCCCAGGTACTGTAGCTGCGAGTCTAAAAAGTCACTCGTTTTGCTGTTAACACTTCCAGGTGCTAATGTAACACCTGCTACACCTCCTGGAGGGAGGTTCTGCCTCTGTGTGTTGACAGGGAGAGAGACTGCTGTAATGGTCAGAAGCCTCCAATCTCAAACGTAATTGGACTCCCTCTAAAAACATTCAAGCACAAGTGCTTTGTCATTATCACGCGTCTTGTTATGGATATTTCAACTTCCTGCTCTCGAAATCGAAGGGAAAAGTTAACTTCTCATTATTCTCTATTTCTGTTCATGTCTGTCTTTTCTCAAAGCACACTATTCTGTCATTTTCTCGCCGACTTTGTCCATGTGCCTAACTATCACAGCAATAACTGAATAGCGTAATTGCGACTAAAATAGGCCTACTGCACAATAATAGTGCTGAATACCTCTCCCTGAAGCAAAACCACCATACAGTAGGTATTTAGACAGCTGTCACTGCCCCAGGAGACTGGCTGGTGAAGATATATATGTGTATTCCTCTCCATCTTGTCTCCCTCAGTCAATCTTGGGCGAATATTGGAGTTAAATTGAAAGTGAGCGTCCGGCTTCAGATAGGGCTTAGTCATCACTGGGAAAGAGGACCCTGGAAGACGTGATGTTTCCTCTGAAGCCGACTAGCCCCGTGCATACGAGCCACTGACCAGTGACAGAGAGAGAGAGAGAGAACACAGTCCTACACACAGAGAAGATGGACAGGGAACTGGGATGGGATTGATGTGATGGAAAACATGTCCTGTAGGAGGACCTACAGATGTTGAGAAAATGTAGTGTCATTTTTCCCCCTTATTGTTAAGACAATAATAATACCAATACTGTATTTTTGGGATAACAGATCAAATATTCTGATACGTTTGACATCGTGCTTCTATAAAGCCGGACAGTATTATGTAGCTTTACTTATGAGACGTCACACTAACACACCACAACCAGGATTATCTCTTGACCCCGCCCTGACCCTAAGACAGAACGGGACATGGTATTCGGCTTTCTGAGAGTACACCTGTGATAGAGGTCAGTCACACCCAAACCCTTGGAAATTAGCAGGTGGAGACCATGACATTGACCGCAACCGTCCCCTCATCTGGTCGCATGCTGAAGCCTATAATGTAACATAATGGAAGGGTGGGTAAGAAAGTAACAAACAAAATAAAACGGGTGAAAATTGTGCCAGGGTGCAATGCAAAGACATGAAGCCTATGAATTATAGAGGAAGGCAACACGGGTACTAGGGTGCTTATACCTGTTGAATGTGAATGAGAATCTCTCACACACACACATACACGCACACAGGCACGTATGCAAACGGTCACAAATGCAGGCAGAAAATTAAGTTGATGTGAGTAGGATGAAATTCATGATAGGTAGGTCTTCCTGCAGTTAAATGAACAAATCGCCCTCTAGTGGCCTCATGGGCGGAATGGTATTAATCATTTTCATAATTTCATCATTAATAAACATTTTTTTAAATATTTGTTATGCCTAAAATCCTCTGGTTTGTTATATTTCAGTCTTCTGTGATGCGTAATAATATTGGGCTATTAACTCAAAATGGAAAACATTTCAACTCTATATCTGACATGGTACAAGTTTTTAAGCCCATGACCATATGTGTGAGGTGTATACTTTTGTTTCAAAGTAGATTTGTTTAATACTACCAAGAAACACTCTGTGTGACTCTGGTTTAGCCCACTGCAGTAAAAGGTTAGAACACAAAGTCAGTCTGGTGAAAACAACGTTATAATATATTTCAACTTTGCTGTATGTAGTGTACCTTCTAATGAGTCATCCTACACTAATAGAAATGACCTTGCCTCAATGTTTTTTGTTTGTTGCCAGAACACAATTTTTTTTTTTTAAAGTTCATACTTTAACATTTGAATACCTTGACAAACTAAAGCTGAAAGTATCAATCGTTCGAATTCTCAGAAATAACAACCGCACAGACTATACGTGGCATATTTATTTGACTAAACATGTTGTGAAATTACTACCAATCCTTAGTAATGATCCTTTCGAAAGAAGTGGAACTACAAAAGCAAATAGGTCTTTGGAGATAGAAAGCCCTAAATGTCATCCAGCTGCTTTGAAGGTGACTGGCTGGTTTTTGTTTTTCTCCACTTGTATCTCACAAAAAAAACACTTCCAAAGCAGAATGACTGCCTGCCTGCCTGCCTGCCTGCCTGCCTGCCTGCCTGCCTGCCTGCCTGCCTGCCTGCCTGCCTGCCTGCCTGCCTGCCTGCCTGCCTGCCTGCCTGCCTGCCTGCCTGCCACCGCTTTCAGGGGACACTTTACACTGGCTGACGCCTTCATTAATAAGGCAAAAAACCCACACAACTGTCAAGGCTGAACCCATATTGACCATCTCCCTTTGTTCTGTATAGACAAACTCTGTGGCTGATAACACACTATTGATAGTCGAGAACACGATTTGGTTGTTTGCGCCTGCTCGTATGCGCGTTACCAGATTCCCAGGTTTCGGAACCATGATGGTCTTTAACAATAATTGAAATGAACACGTGCAGACTATACAGGGAAACACATGCACAAATGTTCATGACACAAGCAAGGGCAAAACACGGTGCAATATGGGGAATGGAGTCTTCTAATGCAAACATGTTGAAAATCTTGCACAAAGCTGATTTGGTTAAAGTTCTGTCTCGTTTCCATCATCATCATGGACTTCGTGGTCATTTCAGACCTCATCTTGTGGTGGGAGAAGAGCAGGAGGTAGATATATAGCAGGGAAGGAGGTAGAAGAGGGTAAGATGGAGGACGAAGGGAGGCGAAGACACGAGGGAAAAGAGGACAGGACAGAGAAAGGCTCTGCCTGTCTAAACTGTGAAATTTCGAGCAGCAGAACAAGTTGGGCTGCAGCTCGACTGGCGTTCACAGTGTGGTTGAAAGGGATTGATGCTGTTCCTTGTAAACTGATCCCCTACGAACACTGTCTGAGATGACCTGGGGAAAAACACACTGAGAAAGGTATCTCCTCATTCTCAAATTGGAACACTATTCCCTATTTAATGCACTACACAGGACAACTTTTCCCTGTAAATGTGCAGCACTATAATGGCAGAAGAGTTGCCAGCCCATGGAAATACAATAGCAACAGCTGAATCTTTCAGTATCCTTTGGTTTCCTGTCCCCGTCATTTCAGATTGCATATCTCGTTCATATGCATCAGGAGTTTTTACATTGTATTGACTATTTCTAATTGCTACTAACCCTCTTCTGCGTCTACGCGTATCTTGTACCAGAAAACGGTGGAATTTGGTGCCTTCTTCCATTGACGTCCTGTATGAAGCGCAGCCAGGAACCAAACATCAGCCTGTTCTTGCTACTATCTCTTTTACCACTTTGCGTAATTAACTTTACCTCCGATAGACCTAACTCGATCAAAAGCTCTTTCTCCCACCAAATGCAACTGTGATGACAAGCTCCATATAAGGGCATATCGTGTGCAGGGTTTCCCCCACGAGGTTACACATGCACAGTTGTTACCCATCTCTGCTGCTGTGGTGGTCGGCTATATAAAATAATGACATAAAATAATCGCAAATGTTTTAGGTGGAAAAGTACACATTTCCTGACTTAAAAAAAAGATTGTTCTTTTGACAAAAATAGCTCAAATCGGCCCGTATACATTCAATAAAACAATGAATTTGTCCACAGTGAATCCTTAATTCACTGAAAACGGAGCAGAGCGAGGCCTGTATCCAGCAAAGTCACGAGTCACAGCTGTCTCAGTTCTGCAATCCATGGAAGAAAAAGGGGGAGAGCACACACACCACTGAACTAGTTTAAATGTATGGGGTCCCTGAAACTTCTCCTTTAATGTACACCGTGTACAAACATTAGGAACACCTTCCTAATATAGAGTTGCACTGCCTTTTGCCCTCAAAACAGTCAAATTTGTTGGGCATGGACTCTACAAGATGTCGAAAGCGTTCCACAGGGATGCTGGCCCGTGTTAACTCCAATGCTTCCCACAGTTGTGTCAAGTTGGCTGGATGTCCTTTGGGTGGTGGACCATTCTTTATACACATGGGAAATTGTTGAGCGTGACACACTCAAAACACACTCAAACTGGTGCACCATGGCACCTACAACCATACCCCTTTCAAAAACACTTTCATATTTCTGTTTTGCCCATTCACCCATACACATAGACAATCCATGTCTCAAGGCTTAAAAATCCGGTCTCCCGCTCTTCGTCTACACTGATTGAAGTGGATTTAACAAGTGACATCAATACAGGATCATAGCTTTCACGTGGATTCACCTGGACAGTCTGTGTCATGGAAAGTCCAGGTGTTCCTAATGTCTTGTATACTTAGTGTAATTCCCGAAGGCTCAGTTTCCATTCTAAACCCTTATAGCTATGTAGATAACTTTGTGGTGGCGTCATGTTTACCTGTATTTGAATTTGGACATTTCATCAAGAACTCCTGTTAAAATTGTGACCACAAGTCTTTGCTTCAGGCTCCACAAACAAGCACAAAAGGGCCAACAGTGGCCCATACACAACCAGAGTGCAAATGACTACTGTTCTTTGATGTAAAGAGGACCATTCTGTCACATGATTGTGTGCTTGGTCTGGAAAGCTGTGCGAGTCCAAGCACACACACACACACACACACACACACACACACACACACACACACACACACACACACACACACACACACACACACACACACACACACACACACACACACACACACACACACACACACACACACACACACACACACACACACACACACACACACACACACACACACTCCTCTCCTGTCTCCAGGAGAACGCACACGGGGGCCCAGAGCTCTGGAGGATCTAAAAGCCTGGATAAATATGTTGAGTGCATATGTTACACTGATATCAATATGAGTCTGAACACAAACAAGATGCAGTCTGACACTCACTTGGCATTGCAAATGTATTCACGACCTTGTGGCTTGTGGCTGTTTTGAGATGTTTGCCGGTTAAAACGTCACCTATTTATCCCAACCAAACAGTACATTCATTCAATTGGGATATGTGGCGCAGCGGCGTTTGTGCGGATACCATTATCTTAATTCCAAAACAACACGCTTTGACCCGCCTACCACTTTCGATTCATTTCTCCTCATTTTAGATGCTTTCAATTCACAATACGTCTTCAATTTCCGTTTACCAAGGGTTCTCCCTTGGTGTTGGAAAAGTTTGAGCTTTTTAGAGTTGGCTTTTCATTTTTCACTTTCATTAATCTCCCCGATTGTTTCCTTTCGTCCACTTCGAAACCATGTTAAATTATTCATGCCTGTTTTCCACAAATACCTTGGAGATGGAATTAGCAAACAAACAATGCCAGAGACACTAATCCCTGTCTACAGCGAGATCTTCTAATACACTAGAGCTCAGGCCGGCTGTTGACAGGCGTCTGTTACTGTCTTCAACTTCGCCGATCACAGAGCTGTTGACACAATAAACATGTTTACAGAACGACACACACACACACACACACCGCCGTAGTACTAGTAGGATAATACTGGGGAACAATCACGAGGTTGTGTAAGGCAGCCCACGGAATGACTCTTCATGTCAACTGTATGACAGAATGTCCTCTGTATTGTCTTAGGAATTCAGCATTCTCTGTATTATCTCTCCAACCCCCCATTGTCACACCTCTGAGAAGCAGTAACAGGGCATTTGGAAAGTATTCAGACACCTTGACTTTTTCCACATTTTGTTACGTTACAGCCTTGTTCTAAAAATTATTAAATTATTTGTATTTTACTCCTCAATCTACACACAGTACCCCATAACGACAAAACAAAACATTTTTTGCAAATGTATAAAAATAAAATAAAAATATAACATTTACTTAAGTGTTCAGACCCTTTACTCAGTACTTGGTTGAAACAGCGATTACAACCTTAAGTCTTCTTGGGTATGACGCTACAAGCTTGGCATACCTGTATTTGGGGAGTTTCTCCCATTCCAGATCCTCTCAAACTCTGTTAGCTACTTTCAGGTCTCTCCAGAGAAGTTAGAGTCTGGGAAGCCACTCTTGTCCCAAAGCCACTCTTACATTGTCTTGGCTCTGTGCTTATGGTCGTTGTCCTATTGGAAGGTGAACCTTCACCCCAGTCTGCGGTCCTGAGCGCTTTGGAGCAGGTTTTCGTCAAGGACCTCTCTGTACTTTGCTCCATTCATCGTTCCCTCGATCCTGACTAGTCTCCCAGTTGCTGAATAATGTCTCCACAGCATGATGCTGCCACCACCATGCTTCACAGTAGGGATGGTGCCAGGTTTCTTCCAGACGTGAAGGTTTGGCATTGAGGCCAAAGAGTTCAATTTTGGTTTCATCAGACCAGAGAATCTTGGTGGACTCCAATCAAGTTGTAGAAACATCTCAAGGGTGATCAATGGAAACAAGATGCACCTGAGCTCAATTTCTAGTCTCATTACAAAGGGTCTGAATAATTATGTAAATAATGTATCCATTTTTTAAAATAGAAATTTGTAAAAATTTCACTTTATTATAAGGTATTGTGTGTACACATACAAATTATTTTCATCTTGCCTTCTCTCCTCTCCTTCTCTTCTCAGGATAGAAGACATGATGTTCTAACACTGGTCAAATGAAAGTTATAGTTTGCATGCCAAATGGCATCCCATTCCCTAAAAAGTGCACTACTTTTGATCAGAGACCTATGGGCCCTGGTCAAAAGAAGTGAACTGTAAAAAGAATAGAGTGCAGTTGGGACATAATCACACTGTAAAACCGTCATGTTTTTTTCACTGTTAATAACTGTATAATCAACAGTATCCTACTGTATAAACTGAATACAGTAGATTACCGTAAATGACATGGTAATTGATGTATTTCGGACATTACCATAAAATATGCTATACAAAATACAGCAGAAGTTCACTTACTGTATTTTGGAATGTTCAAAATAAAATGCCACACAGACCACAAGGTCAACCAAATCAAAGCACATCCACTAAAGCAGGGATAGCCAACTAGATTCAGCCATGGGTTGTTTTTTTGTCAAAGTGTATGGTTGGAGTTCCAGAACACAATTACAATAATTTGTACACTGAACATTTACCACAATTAAGTCCAGAAAGAGATGTATTTGAAAATAACAATAATTTCATAACTTAATTACATTGAGACGCAATCACGTCTCTTTTTTAAAATGTATTTATGGGAATACTTGGTAAACAGATTTCCTGAATGAAACTCCCACATAATTAGCCACCCGATAGTAAGAGTGCTGTACCAATTTGACTGATATGTGGTATCACTGCACCGTCAAATAAATGTGTATATAGGACAGATTGGAGTGCAGCAAGGCTTAAAGTAACTCTCTATTGAAAATCTTGCTTTAAAAAGTAGTGATGTTCAAACAAAGCTTCCTGGAGCATTGAGATTTTCTAGCGGATTGGGTTGAAAATAATGTAGATTCATTACTCGAGGCTTTGATCAACACAGTGTACACTAGTGGCACCTGCTGCTCAAAATAAATCAGAGCAGCCAAATTACTATAGATGACATCCCACACCCCATACTGCATGTGCAGTGTGCATGCGCCCTTTTGTCTTCTATCAATACCAAACAAATGAGGTGGTAACGAAGCTTCTGATGTCATTGATCTCGTGCTTCTGATAAAGTGATACAGGCATCAGAACACTGCTTCGAAGTATACTGCTTAGCGATTTCGACTCATGCCTCGGAGCTCCGGGCACTATTTAAAAAGGTCCAGTTGCTGTTAATTCATACCAAATAATATTGTTGACTCATCCTATATTCATATTTGTGGCCAAAGCATAAATTGGGGAAAAACGCTTACAAACCCTTCCTCAAACTCAAACTGCCCACACTCATTTGTTGTTGGTGAACGCCCATACCATTCCAACACAGAAAAGCTCCTTTTTAACCATTTTTTTTGGGGGGGGGAGAAAAACTATTTCACTCATATTGTAAATAATTATCAGTCATATTTCATAGAAATCTGGAAACACTGGACGGTTACTTTAAACGTTTATTGGTTGAGTAGGATTTACCATGTCTTTTGGTCTGTTTTTGTTTTGCTGTAGTAAATGTTAGGAAGCCTTTGTTATGGCATCTAGAAGTGCAAGTGATATACAATACCAAAATATGGCCATTTATATCACATGCACTTCTGGGGGACTTAACAAAGGCTTCCAAACTGGCATTCTGGCATATGCCGTAATATGTAAAAACATTACCTAGCTGCCAAGCTGTTTGCAGCAATCCCATCTAAATACTGTCAAATACTGTCAAATAAACCCCCATCTCCCCTCAATGAATTGAATTCATTCATTCATTACAGTTACCCTAATAGCATTACAATGCATTGTACTGTTGTTTTACAGTAAATTTACAGGCAGCCAGTAAGTTATCATAAAAACAATGGAGAAAAAAAACATCACAGTAACAGTATTGGATACTGCAAAATATGGTACGGTAACACACTGTACCTTTTTTTTAATGGTAACTTACAGGCTACTGGCTTCCTGTAAGTTACCGTAAAAACAACAGAAAAGGGTTTACAGGGCACACTGCAGTCTCTAGGCAAAATTATAGATTCTCAGTTCAGTCTGGATACCAGGGAGAGTGAACTGACCACTCACTAAAATTAGACAGCTTATAAACTGACAGCCTTCACAGTTGGTGCTTTAATAGAGTATGTGAGTATATTATAGGCTGACAGTGATCCCTGCGAGACTACAGGATGTAGTCATGTTAGTGTGCTGGAGTGAGGGTTAGCATGGTGATCTTACAAGCGAGAGTAAACTTAATCCCCTGATATGGGAGATCAATGCTCGTAGCTGAAGTTCCTCTTAGCCTGCAGCTATTGGAACGTGTGCATGCGCACCATACACAAAAATTATTGTCACTCATTCCCATGACCGTAAACATAGATGAGATGGATATTGCGTCGATCATAATGTATAAATGGGAAATGGAGTGGTGATGTGTGTCATATCGAGTAACCGTCAACAGTGTGTTGCATTGTGTGCTTGTGTGAGTGTGTGTGTGTGTGTCTCCTGGAAGAGGTGATGCGAGGAGGCCTTTGAGTGCTGCCTGGACTGACAGGTGATGGTAACACGGTAGAGAGAACAGACACACAAAACACACACACACACACACGCTGCCAGGGGTACAGACGGAGATGAGAGCGAGGAAGATTTTGATCACCACGCTGAGGCCACTCAACCAGAGAGAGCAGACAAAGATCTCGCATGCACGCACACACACACACACACACACACACACACACACACACACACACACACACACACACACACACACACACACACACACACACACACACACACACACACACACACACACACACACACACACACACACACACACACACACACACACACACACACACACACACACACACAGAGAGAGAGAGATAAAAGTGATCTCTAACATCTATGATCATCGATACAGATGTTAAAACATGAACACAAAGACACACACACACACACACATCCATTTCTCCAGCCGTTACTGTTAGTGTCTGGGTGAGCGGGAGATAAATCCCATTACTTTGTGTGAGGAGCCTAGGTAATTATGTTTGGCATTTTGACAAGTGTTTGTTGGACTGAAGGTCAGCTCTGCATGGAGAGAAGAGGGAAATCAGCGTTCTATGAAACCCATAGATATAAAACACAGATATTCTCCAGTGGTGATCTATGCTAATCTGCTCGGCTGGAGGGAAGACAGAGGCCAGCATTCTATAGTGTGGCTGTTATAAATATATGTGTGTGTGTGTGTGGATATCTTTCCCTGACTGAGGGGAATGCAGTGTCTCAGTCTCTCTCCATTCAAATTGTATCTAAATGATTTATATATGAATTAGATCTCTGCTTATTGTCTCACTCCCCCTGACTGCATCTCTCTCCCTCTCTCCTTCCCCCTCTCCAGATCTGCTCCAGATGGCCCCGGCTGCTGGCCCCTGTCAGTCCAGAGGATCACAGCTCATTGACCAGGGCTGTGGTTTGGTCTGGAGGCCGGGGCACCCTGCTGGGCCCCTGGGGTCGACCAGCCATGACAGTCCAAACAAAGGTGTGCCTCACCCCCAGCCGGCCAGCCTACACATCCTCCACACAGCCACCCATCCTTGACCACAGAGTGTGGACAGTGCGTCCCGATCACTGTCTGAGCTTCATAGGGGGGCGAATGCAATTAGTGTGATATGCTAGTGGTTGGAAGAGAAACACATACTTGGTAGACGTAACAGAATAGAATAGTGTGCCATACTTATACATGATGTCATTGACAAGATTTGCCAATAGAGTGCTGTGAAGCAATCTGTCCAGAGTAAGCAACAACAAAAATGAAGCATCATCAATTGCATATCCAATGATATGCTGAAATAAATGGAAGATAATGCAAATTGCTTTAAAAAAAAAACAGACAACATTTTATTTTTCAGATGTTTCACAAATGCATGTAAATGTGTTTAACACTGTATGAATGATCTTGGTTCACATACAGTAATTGCTCTAAGGAAACAAAAACAAACCATGCATGTTTCCACCTATCCAGTTACTGTACACAGAAGAAACAAAAAAGAAGGGAAAATGAGAGGGGTATTACATTTCCCGTGGCTAAAGAAACGTTGGTTAGCAGTGAGCGTAACCAATTTTGACAGAACCAATTTCCCGAGTGAACGTGATTTACATGTTTGCAGAGCAGTCTGAAGTATACAGCTTTTCACCACATTCAGAACCTCATTCGATCAGAGAGAGAGAGAGAGAATAAGGAGAGAGAGAGAGCATAAGCAAATAAAGGAGCAAAAACAAAGTGTCTTTAATGACACATTGCAACGTTGTTTTTTACAGCTTGGTCTGCAAGTCATCAAAACTTGAATCAATCATTTCCCTCCCGCACGCACGCACACACACACACACACACACACACACACACACACACACACACACACACACACACACACACACACACACACACACACACACACACACACACACACACACACACACACACACACACACACACACACACACACACACACACACACACACACACACACACACAATAGCCTAATAGTTTTGATAAAGCAGCCGCCTTATCTTTTGTTTTCTAGCCATGCGGGGATTAGTGAGAACAGGTCTTTGTCCACCAGTTTTCCAGTTGAGCAGAACACAAGAGCTCCTAGTAGCTCTTACCTTCACTAATACAATGAAACCTCCCATCATGCTTTTCACTCCTTCTACCAGTAAGAACCCATAGCCAAAAGATGGCAATACTTTCATTGAGGTAGCAAATCTCCTCCTCTTTATACTGGGCTCTGGTTAAAAGTAGTGCACTATATAGGGAATAGGGTTCCATTTGGGGTGCACACTTTGCTTTCAATGGGATCTCTACCTATAAGTATTTTCAATGGGACCTTTCTCTCCCTATAAGATGGCTTTTCCATTACATATGTGACCCGTTTCAGGAAACTAGGGTCACTACTTCACAGGAGAGCTGTTTGAACATACATTTAAAAAAAAAAATCAAAATGCGTTTTTGGGCAGAAATGCCTTCTGAAACATGTGAACTTTCATGTGCCTTAACAAACTTGTATGCCATCTGTAAATACGAATAAACTTAAATTACGAACCTAGTTGGTTTAGCCACAGAAAAGGCTGTCAACCTTCCCGCTAGTGGGCTGGACATGCCAAGAGGTTAGTTTAGATTGGCCTGCCATATAGCGCGCTTCTGCCTATTTGAGCTGGTCAGTATGTGTCGGTAATCCTGTCTGATGCTGCTTTTTTTATGTATCGCGTAGTAAAAGTGCAGAAGCCTAATGTCAAATTAAAGTGTACTGTTAGCTAGCTAATGTTAGCTGGCTCACTAGCTAACGGTACGTGTATGCTCTCCACTTTCTGGAGGAACGAGTTTTGAAATCAGTAGACTTCAGAGTATGATAGCTACGAAGCTGGAGAAAACACCTGTCTCCGTATTACATCTTCAAGCTAACAGCAACCATGGCAAACGTTGGCGTTAAAATTCTACCTTGTTTATTCTACTATTCTAACTCCCAACAATAAGTTTAGACCCTGAATGAGTTCTCAATTATTTTGTCATTTTTGGAAAATGATCCAGGGGCCTACAAAAGGGGGAGAGGGGGCAGTTGCCCATCCCTGTACTATACATTGCCCAAAGGAAACAGTGTGACTGTCTAAGGGGGATATATAAGTATTCCTCCTGCCATTGTAAAAGACACGCTGCTTGCTTAGTGAGTACCACTTCCTCCTGATTCGGCCCATACCTGCCGTGAACTTCCGACCTCTGCCTTGCTAGTACACGTGACCGCCCTCCCTCAAGTGTCTTAGCTGATCGCACCACCTCAAAAGCTAGCTAAGGAAGCAACGCAAGCGGGACACTTAAGGCTGAGGAGTAAGTTTCACACATCCCCCCCCCCCCCCCCCATGTGTTACACTATTTACCGCTCAGTAAGTCATTGGTATTCTGGTCGGTCGGATTCATAATTCATCAATAGTGGTCAGGATGCTGATCATGTCGACTTAACATTTGGTCTGACATTTCAGCCCGAACTCGCTGCTGTCATTAGCTCTCCCCCCACGATGACTAATCAACAGTCGAATCACTCCACATAGACACGGACAGACGCACACCAGCGTGGAAGCATGAAAGCATATACGCGCACACACACACACACGCACGCACGCACGCACGCACGCACACACACACACACACACACACACACACACACACACACACACACACACACACACACACACACACACACACACACACACACACACACACACACACACACACACACACACACACACACACACACACACACACACACACACACACAGACATCTCAAACCGAGTACTGATAGACGTACCCATAGGGGTCTACAGCACTAGAATTGGGGAGTGACGGTTATTCTGGTGCTTGCACAATCACAGCTTCGATACACATGTAGCACCAACCAATCCAGACACCTTTTCATCATCTTTCAGACTCAAGTCACACACAACCCCAAGCCCTGAACCCACCCCACCTTACTGAAAACACGTGATCTTATGTGAAGTTAATGTAATAACATGGATCTACATGTGAAAACATGATCTCGTGTGAAATAAATGTGACAACAAGGGATTGCAACATTTCAGGTTTTTCACAATTGTAGTTCAACATGTGGGAGATTTTCACATGTAAAAGTTTGTGAAAGTGCAATTGTCACATGTTATTCTCCTCACATGTGAAAAGGTGGTACTTTCATGTAAACTCTCAATTTAATACAACATATGGTTTCACTGACCTCACATGTGAAAAATAAAAAAATCTGAAAATATCACCTGTTTGGGAATGAAAATGACATGGGGGTTTTCAAGTAAGCGGTACACTGTTCAGCTAAAATAGTGTAAACAAATCTTTAATCAATGAGAATATGATTATATTTAACATGATCACTTAGTACTGACTTTTCAATATGACCCCACCTGAGATTTGAGCTCCCAACCTCTGGATTTAGGGTATTATCTTTCTGCAGCGCTGCAAAGTATATAGCATTTCTCTACACATTTATCACCCATAATACATCTCTGCACTTAGAAAAAGAGTGTCATCAGCACTTCTATTTTAGTTGTCCATTAATTAATCTGACTATTCTCTCATCATTGATTTCATGAGCAATTTTAGGGTTTTTCTGTATAGTTGTCTAATGTTGGTGTGTAATATTATTCTGTTTAGTGTTATCTCTCAATTACTATGATAAATATAATGGTTTTTCTTTAGTGTTTTTTTTTTTAACAAAGCTGAGATTGACTTTAAAGTCCAAAGTGTAGGGACACAGGTGAAATCAGTTATTGACACAAACATGGTGGCGTAGCAGGAAGATCAGAATGCCGTGAAGAAGAAGCTGGGAGTTCAAAATCCCAGGTGAGCACACGTTGAACACTAATTAGTCTACACATACACTATGTAATCACGTATGTCAAAGTGGGTCAAATATGCCAATTGCAAAACACGGTGACCGCGTGACATTCTGGTTTCTGCTGTTTCTTTTTCTTTCTTTTTTTTGCAGGACGTTACCTGTGAAAATTCATATGAAAAATACTGTGAAATGGGTGAAGATTTGAAACCACACGTTAAAGGTTATGTGATCACGTTCGAAAAACCACATTTCAACATTGCAATGTGAAGTGTTCCAAAAACACATGATTTCACATGGCTTTTCCGTAAGGACCTTCTTCCTATTTCCTAGTGTTGTTGTAGCATCTCTGTAAATGGATAGGACAGAAACCAACCACTATAGACCACCCAATAATACATCAGGAGAGTGGTGCCAAATTCCACTGAATGAAACAACAGCACATTTTAGCCAATATAAAAAAGCTCCATGTGGTTTGTGTTAGTGTCATTACTGTTGTTGTTCCAACCCCAATGTTATTGACTGTTGCTCGCTGCTTCTCAAAGTCATTTCCAGCCGAAGCAAGGGCGTCACACTCCCTTGTTGATCAAGTTCAGACAATGCCAGCGGTGCGGTGTAGTGTAATGTGGTGCGGGAGCGATGCATACTGAAATAACAACCCCCCCCCCCCACTCTCATCATGACACCTTTCTATCAGACCACATCAAACTGCCTGGCTTTACGGCGAGCTTGTCTGAGCCTGTCCGTCAGTCTAGCGGATGTGCGAGGAGAGCAGATGAAGCCCATCCAGGGTCACCCTCTGCATCCCAAATGGCACCGACTCCCTTTATAGCGCACTCCTTGTGGCCAGAGAGTGCACTAAATAGGGAATCGGCCTGCCATTTGGGCCACCCCCTAAGTATCTGAGTAGGACACGCTTGTCATCCTGTGTGGAACACAAACATGACAAAATAGTTGCGCGAATCAATGATCAACTCTGCTTTGAGACGATCAGAGGTTTTACTGTGACTTCCCTCAATGGTGAAACCAATGAACGATGATGAGCACGATATAGGTAATGATTCGTGGGTGGATTTGGGAGAGAGAGAGTGGTCGTACCTGCAACGTGGGCAAGATCTGCAGTGCTGACATTACGAGGGTTGGAGCCCACCCTGAAGGTCACAGCTGGACCCAGCACTCTGAAATATAGAAGCAAAAGAGGAAAAGCTAGCTACACCCCCCCAAAAACTCAGTTTTCTTCCATTCAACCGCAGACCGAGGTAGAAAAAGACTGAGACAGAGGACTAAGAGAGTAGAGTGGAGAGCAGAGAAAGACAGAGTGACTCCCTGAGAGCTTCAGCTACCAGCAAGCTTCAAATCATCTAACATCTTTGATAGCAGCCAGTGGAGGGGGGTTGTTTTCTCTTTCTGTTTGAATTTGAACAAAACACCAAACATGAACGCGTGGCACTGTACTGCAGCTGAGAACCTTCACTTTGCCCCTCTGGCTACCCGTCTATTTGCCCCCTATGTCCCCACTGTCGAGCTAGTAAACTGAACACACTCCTTGCTCTCCAGTGCAGTATACATGTTTAACTATGCTAATCATGGTCAAAATAGAAGCTAACCAGACTGGACGGGATGAAGAAACTCCCTACAGTCACAGTAAAACAAAAATATCTACAGAAGCATAGTCCCAACGTCAGCAACAATCCCAACAGAGAAAAATCCTTCTCTGAGACCAATAGGCAGAAAGCCAACAGCGATTGGTAAAATAAAATATATTCTGCAGGGTTTAATGGTGGTGTGACAAACTTTAGGTCTAAGGTACAAGCCAGGGCGTTGTTGTATTGCAATACATTTGATATACTATGGTACTAAGGTCTTTTACATCTTGCCAGGGAGAAAACCTTTTGCCTGATTACAATATTATGATTCACAAGCCGTTGAATCGAAACAGTATTGCAAAAAGAGCTATCACGGTATCTCTGACGAGGAGGAGTAGTAAGGACCAATGCGCAGCATGGTACGTGTTCATGCTCTTAACTAAAACACGGAAACAAAACAATAAACGACAGGTGAAATGACCAACCGAAACAGTTCCGTGTGGAACACACAGACACAGAAAATAAACACCCACGAAACACAAGTGGGAACAGGCTACCTAAGTATGATTCTCAATCAGAGACAACTAACGACACCTGCCTCTGATTGAGAACCATACCATACCAGGCCAAACGCAAAACACAACATAGAAAACGGAACATAGACAACCCACCCAACTCACGCTCTGACCATACTAAAAAACAAAGACATAACAAAGGAACTAAGTTCAGAACGTGACACTTACGGCCCTATGCAGTACTTTAGTACCTTTGTTTCTATCAAGAACATAAAAGGGTTCTTTGGCTGTCCCCATCAGAGTACCCTTTGAAGGACCCTTTTTGGTTCCAGGTAGAACCCGTTAAAGCTCCATGTAGAAGTTCAATTCCTTTCCACAGAGGGTTCTACATGGAACTCAAAATAGTTAAACCAAAAAGGGTTATCCTATGGGGACAGCTGAAGAACCCTTTAGGAGCCCTTTTTTTAAAAGAGTGTAGAGCAGTGGTTGAGGGGAAAAGTCAGAATCCCAGGAAGCGTGAGGTGTGAAGGGGCATCGTTAGGTGAAGTGACACCCCGCCTCCCCAATATGACCCTCATAAACCACCTTTATTCAGACTGTATCCCAGATGGCATCCTATTCCCTACATAGTGCACTACTCTTGTCCGGAACCCTATGGGCCCTGTTCAAAAGTAATACACTACGTAGGGAATAGAGTGCCATTTGGGATGAATTTTAAGTCATTTTTCACCCGTTGTGTTTGGCCTTGGAAGTCTAGTTACTTCCAGCCTCAGTGTATAAACTGGGAGGAGATCCATCATCACACTGCCAGCCTACTGTAACCCAGCCTGAGAGAAAACTATCCGTCACTCGGTGACATGGTTGCGTCTCAAATAGCACCCTAATCCCTATATAGTGCACACCTTCACTATATAGAGAATAGTGTGCCTTTTGGATGCAATCAGGGGCATAGCTTTGAATGAGCATTGAATTAGCAACTTTTCTCACTGTTAAACCCGTTTAATGCCTTCCAGGGTTCAACATTAACGCTTGTCCACTTGTAAAACAAATTGTCGGACAAGCAGATTATAGATTTAAATTGTCCAAATGGCCACAAC